>NC_139623.1:116763278-117330778 GCF_964638095.1 Poromitra crassiceps
TAAGCATCAAGAAGCTCCTTTTTTCTAATTACTGTTTATATTGGCCTGCTGAGCTATCTTGCCGCCACTTTTTTGACTTTTCCCGACGATAGAATAATGCCATCTATCCCCACATTTTTGCGCTGAAATGCCTGCTTTGGCATATGGCATGCCTATGTCCAGTAGGCCTACAATTATAACAGCGCTTGTGCACGCCTCCAATTTGCATTGCGCGCGGCGTTAAACGCTAAATTACCGCTTTTGCGAAGATAGGGCCCATTGTTTCATCAAACTGTTCTTGAATCATCAAACATCTACTCGCATTGCTAGATCTTGCATGTGTTTTAATCAAAACCCGCTTTTATGAATTGATACCAGCTTAACTGACTTGTGGAGCTGTTTTTCGCAGTGTAGGCAGGAAGATCTGAGATGTGACTAATGTGGTGACTGGTTGGTCCCTCTGGTTGGTCCCTCTCTCTCAGGGTCCTGGTTTGACAGATGAGCAGGTGCTGCAGCTCTGCAAAGGAGTGGTGACCGCCCAGATCTCCCAGTATGCCTCCTCCATCCGGGCCAAGTGTTCGCAGGGCTGCCCCATCAACAACAGGACCCTGATCGGGCCCCCGGGGGGCAAGGGGCCGTCTGGACCCGCAGGCAAACCGGTGGGTCAGAGTCAGTTTATTTACCATTTGCAGTAGAAACCACATTGGAATTGAGGTGCGAGAGCTTAAATGAAAAACAGATAAGAAATCACACCCACAACCCAAAATGACATGGAATAAAAAGAAACAAATGCATGGATAGGCCCGACCATAGGCGATTCTAGGCTTTCCAACTACGGGGTGCACCATCAGTGTCCAAAGTGAACCCCCGACCGGGGGGTTTCTAGGGGGGGCTGTGCCCCCTTGGACAAATAAATGTTTTACATTTTCAAGTAAAATGCCTTAATCTGGTGCACTCTGACAGCAAAATGAAAAGGCTACTAGATCTATGAAGAACTACACACACATCACATTAATATCCTCTTCACGATGCTGTGGCTTTACAATGATGAAAAAATATTAGTGAGTTGAGTTGAGAGGTCAAGTACAGATTTATTTTATTCGGAAACACAATGAATCGAGAAATTGCATTGAATAATGTTGAATACAATGAAATATAGATATCTACGACACATAATTGTTCCTATTAACGCCACTAATTTTTTTCACCCGCGATTAACGCATGCACATTCTGTGATGTTTGAGCCTTGGTCCGCGCCGTAGTTTTGGAAATCAGGAAGCATTAACGTTGATATCAAGCAGAAACAAAGCTCCGTGAGCAGAAAAGGAGGAAGAAAATGGGTATATTGGCAAGTTCAGCTTCAAATTGAGAAAGATGTCCTGCATTTTGGGTGAGAGAGAGAGAGAGGGAGCGCGTCAGCTCTCCCCGTCTGTCTCGTCTCACCGTGGCAGAGAGAGTGAGAGACAGACAGATGGAGAACGGGTGGGGGGGGGGGGGGTGGGGGGGGGGAGAGAGAGAGGCAGAGAAAGCGAGCGAGACAGACAGACAGGCAGTGAGAGAGGGACCGACGGAGAACGGGAACACGAGAGAGAGATACCGAGAGAGAAAGAGAGAGGGGGGAGAGAGCATGCATGCAGCTTCCCTTGTCTGTGGCTGGAGAGATGTAGAGGATAGCACCAATTAACTTCACACAGTGCAGCCTGAGAGATGTGTATTCCCAGTAACTAGCAGCAATAATAACAATATTACCAATGGCCAAATACTTACCCATACTAATGATAATAGCTACCCATATTAATACAACAGTGCATCTTTGCACAAAGCTCTCAGGTTTAAGGTAGCCTACCTCGGTTTAAGGTAGATTTAGAACAGATTAAAAAAAAAATATTAATTTGCGATTAATCGTGATTAACTATGGAAATTAGGGGTGTCACGATACACTAATTTCACGATACGATACACGATATTGGGTTCACGATAACGATACGATACGATGTTTTAACAATATTTTTTTAACAAAAGTAAATAATTTTTATGTATTTATTTATCATTAATTTAACCATGTGAGTCCCGTTGAAATCGAAACCTCTTTTCAAGGGAGCCCTGGGAAAATACTGGAAAAATAGTCTTTCATTTGAAATACACAAAATACAAAACAAATGCTGTTTTTGGAAATTGTTATTATAATAACTAGAAAACAACATGGAAGATAATGCTTCTCTTGCAATATAATGTGTCACACTGTCACAAACTAAATGTTTGTTGCATGGTGAAAGAAAAATAAAGTATACAATCTATTTCTTAAATAACTCATGCTCAATGGTCCCTAAACTTATGTAATCTTATGTACCCCTTGAGCTGTTTTGCCATGCCAGTAGTAGTCTACCCCCTTCACTCATGCATGTTGATTCTGCTAAATTTGTTCTATTATTATTCAGGAGCAAAAAAATTCTAATATATATATATATTTTTTACGATATCATTTTTTTCTGACGATACGCATATCGTGACGTATCGATATCGCGATATATCGTGCGACGAAATATCGTGACACCCCTAATGGAAATCATGCGATTAATCGCGATTAAATATTTTAATTGATCGACAGCCCTAATATATTATATATATATATATATATATATATATATATATTCCATTACATTTTGTTTCAGTGGGCCCGACAATCACCTACTGTAGCTCAAGATTAAAGTGCATAGCAGTTTTGCATTTGTAAAGAAAGTATAAGATATCTTATACAAATAAAAAAAACATGGGCTTAGTTATCTAGGCAAAGTCCAAAGATCTAACATTTGGAGTTATACAGTAGTCATTCAGACTACGCACTGCACTTGAGAAGAAACTCTTCGTAAAACGAGTGGTGGAGCATTTAATAGAGCCATAGCGTCTGCCCAAGGGGATTAGATAAAAAAAAATTAAGCAAAAGCTTAGAGATACCAGTCTGCAGCTTGTGAGGTTCGATTCTCCAGACAACCTGGGAAAACGTGTGTGGGGATAGTGAATATTGTTCTCATTTGTAGTGTTGTCACGATCACTGAAATGTCAGCACTTCAATTCCATAGAGGAGAAAAAAGAATGGGAGCACTGCTGGGATACACATAGTTAAAAATGTATTCTAAAAGAATGAGTAGAGGACCAAGGCACTCTCTCCCTTAACAAGACAAGATTAACACGACAAACACACTTTCACTCATGTGACCTCAGCGAGCAGGCCTTCAATGCGATCCTTAGAGCCCTAAACATGTCTTTATGAGTATGGCATGGTTCTTCTAATTTAAAGTCGCTCGCCGTCTTCACTACTCCAAGCATAAATTGCACAGGATCTACCCTTCTGTCTCACCACTGTGCGACAGGTGTCAGAGGGCACGCTATCTCATGCCTTCTACTTCTGCCCTTCACTGACGGGGTTCTGGATCAAAATATTTGACTGGTACTCTAAGGCCTACAAAATAACCCTGCAACCGGAGGCAGAACTCGCCATCTTCGGCTGCTCGGAGTCCTCTCTGAATTTCCCTACAGCTGTGCAACAATCTCTGACAGCTCGGGACAACTGTTGCCAAAAAACTTCTTCTGAAGGAATGGAAGTCCTCCTCTTCCCCCTCTTTTCAGGTGTGGCTGATGGACATGATCTCTGTTATACAGATGGAAAGACTCGGGTCCTTGAGAGCCAACTCGCTTAAAAGGTCCTTGACTATTTGGGACCCTTTTTTGGCCTACTTTGATGAGGTTAAGAATGAATAGTGTTTGAGGCTCTCCTGTCTGGTTTCTTGTGGACCCCTTGCGTGGGACCCCATGCACAATATCTATTACAGATAAAAGCACCTTATGCGGGTGGTAGCAACATGTGATGTTGAACGTTGATGATGTGTTTTCTTTTCTTTTCTTTCCTGTGTCTGAGCCTGTTTATTTGTCTTGTTTGTGTATTATTATTGTTCTATAAAAATTGAAAATAAAATATTGGGGGGGGGGGGGGAAGTATGGCATGGTTCTGCTGAACATTAAAATAACTCACGTGTTTCAGCCACGAGTCTCCCTGACAAATGCATGAGAAAGAGCGCCTTGGTCCTCTTGTTCTTTTTTATATACTACTTCAATTCTGTTGCAAAATACTGAATTCAAGACTGAATGATATGTTATACTGTATACTTCCACCTATGTGTTCAGCAAGCTGAAATCCCATGGGAATGCCGTGGTATCATAGTGGTATCCAAAGTTTAGATATTGAAGTTAGTATTGGTGTTGAAGGTAAAATATTGGTATTGTGACAACACAGTCGAGGCATCAACTGCTCCAGTGTGTAACTGTATAGAAGGACAGGGTGAAAAAGCCTGGATAAGAAATGGTTACAGATAGAAAGTGAAGCCCTCTGTTACACAGAAGCTTCAGAGCTGGATGAAGCGTTGGTGCTCTTTTACTCATTTTTCTTTCCACTTGGCTCGATCCGTCAGGGCAAAGCTGGGAAGGCCGGCGCCAAGGGAGCCAGGGGCGTTCAGGGAGACAGAGGAGTGCAGGGGCAGAAGGGAGCGCAGGGTAACAGAGGTAAGTTCAGACTTTGGTCCCACCTCAAACACATTATAGTTAGAATCCTGTCCTATTGGTATGCCCAACAGACCATGCAGGTTAAATGGGACAACAGTATGTCTGCTCCTTTTCATGTTAGCAATGGGGTGAGACAGGGGAGCATTTTGTCTCCTGTTTTATTCCATTTCTACATGAACGATCTATCATGTAAATTAAGCCTATGTAAAACTGGCTGTATGGTCGGCAGTACAGTGATGAACCATCTTATGTATGCGGATGATTGTGTCATTTTTAGCCCGAGCTCAGCCGGTCTGCAGCAGCTCCATAATGTGTGCTCTGTGTTTGGGGAACAACAGGATGTAAAATATAACGATTCAAAAAGTGCTATTATGCAGAAGCGTGGAAGATAGACGTATGACCTTTCCTGACTTTAAACTGTCTGGTAATGTTCTGAATGTCTGCAGTGAAGTGAAATATCTTGGTCACGTGATCACAGACCAACTGACAGATGACGAGGACACTTATCGTCAGTGTCGTATGTTGTATGTGCGAGCAAATGTATTGTCACGTAAATTTGGTTGTTGCACTGATGGAGTGAAGCTGACTCTGTTTACAGCGTATTGTTCACCTTTGTACACTGCACATTTGTGGTTGAACTATAAAAAAGCCAGCCTTCAGAGACTGCAAGTGGCATATAATGATGGTCTGAAAATACTGCTAAAAAGGCCCAGGTGGACTAGTGCGAGTGAGATGTTTGTGAGTGCTGGAGTGAACACACTGCAAGCTGTCTTGAGAAATGTAATTTACAGGTTTATCTGTCGGTTAAATGATTCTGAAAATCAACTTGTTGTGGTGCTGGTGAACATTGCGTACAGTGCCACACGCTGCACGTCTCAGCTTTGGGAGCACTGGTATAGGTGTCTTTTAAAATGAGTCACTAGACTATTTTTATTTTGTGTTTTCTTTTAATCTTTTTTGTATTATGTGTATCTGATGTATTTTTGTATGGACCTTGAGTCTGAAATAAAGCATATCATATCATATTATCACATCAACTCACAGGTAGTCAACTCAAAAGAAGTCAAGTTGAACTCAAGCTGATGCCATAGCAATCAGCTAATGTTCCTGGGGTCCACACCTGCCATACTGTACATACCACATTACATGATAAACATTATATACATTCATATAAAGAAAAGAAAATCTTACATTGATATGAAATGAAAGAAAGACAAAATATTATACAATTCAAAGTCAGTCAACACTGAAAACTAGTACAGACTTATACCTCCTACTATTCAGTCTGTCATCTGCATGCATGTGCTATTCTTTTTAAAGGATTTATTTTGTATTAGGCGGATATTGAGAGGTAAATTGTTTTAGTTTGTTATGGCTCTCTAAATTCAATGAGTTTCACCTCCCTGTTGTTACCTCCGGCTTGGTCGAGCATTCCTACAGACACAATTGGCCCTGTCTGCGGGTAGGAAGCTAGACAAGAGTATGTGTTCTGGTCACTGCACTAGCGCCTCCTCTGGTCAGTCGGGTGCCTGTTCGGGGGGGAGGGGAACTGGGGGATAGAGTGATCCTCCCATGCGCTACGTCCTGCCGGTGAAACTTGCTGTCAGGTGAAAAGAAGCTGCTGGCAACTTCACATGAATTGGAGGAGGCATGTGAGGGTCTTTTACGGTCTACACCCTCACCAGATCAGCAGAGGGGGTGGAGCAATGACCAGGACTGCTCAGAATGGAGAAAATTGGCTATGAACGATTGGGAGAGAAAAAAATGGGGGGGGGGGAGATAAGATTTGGAGTGGCACTCTAGTAAAGTCCCAGTGTTTCCCACACGTTCTTGGTGTGTCTCTTGACAGCTCCAAAGGGACCCAAAGGAGGCAGGGGGGATCCTGGAAAAGGCCTGCCAGGACATGATGGACACCAAGGCCTCAGAGGTACGAAGCTATTCAGTCTCACTGACACCGATAACTCTGAACTCCCCAACAAGTTAGAAGTAGAAATTTATATTTTGATCCTCTTTTACTTCTACTTGAGAGGGACATTCTTTCCATCCTGCATTTCACAGTTTCCTCAGGGGAAATGGATTGAATTTTTACTGATTTTTCCAACTGGTTGATACTTAACATTATCATGTTCTGATTTCCTCTCTCCAGGTTTGCCGGGTCACCCAGGAGAACCCAAGTCTGGCATGGAGGGTCCCCGCGGCCCCCGTGGCTACCCCGGTCCAGTGGGTCCAATCGGCATGACCGGGATCGCTGGAGTGCCAGGATTTTGCGAGGCGCGAGACTGCAGCATTCATGCACCGGTGATGCGCAAAGAGCAAGGCCTGGTGAAGAGCCTAACCCACAGCACCAATATCTGAACCCAGGAGAACCATGGAGCGTAGGACGGGCCACAACCGCTGCTCGGGAGCTTAGGGGCTTTGGAGATTGGCGTCATGGCAACTTGGTTAATTTCAGTGATATTCTGGTTGACTTGGGAATTGGGTTTGAACAGGAACGTGATTATCACGTTTATGGCAATGGTCTGATTCAATCCTTACATTGACTGGTGTTGAAATGGAGGTGGTCCATGGGGCACTCCACTGTGGGACAGGTTTGGTGAGAAGCGGTGGACTCTATACAGAGATTAAGCTAGCGAAGAGGACTTTCCATCTGAGCCAGTCAAGGCTTCAAGTGGACTTTTATCATCTCAGTTTTTATACTTCTGGAAGGCCAAAACTCTATCACTTTTTTTCAGAAACAATTGAGTCTAATGTGTAAAATTTGAGAAAGACACTAAATGATCTCCCTGTCTGCCAGGCTTTTGTTTTGTTTGATTCTAAAGTCACTACCAAAAAAAATGTTAAATAAAAAATTATATGTAAATATTTTGTAAAGTATCTCAAATACATGTACTGTGTTCTGAAATATGTTTCAGATAAATGGTTTCTGATATTTTTTAATTTGAGTCCTCAGTTTTTCAGTCATTACATTTTAAAGTTGTGCTTTTCATTCACAATGTTCATTTCTAAAACATCATCCTCCAACCACTTACATTTTAAGTTGAATGATTTCTTGACTCTGCAAACACACAAGTCTCTCTAGCTGTAGTGTCATAGTCACTTAGGGTTTGGAATCAAGTCTCTATAGCCATAGTTTCATAATCACTTATGGTTTGGAATCAAGTCTCTCTAGCTGTAGTGTCATAGTCACTTATGGTTTGGAATCAAGTCTCTCTAGCTGTAGTTTCATAGTCACTTATGGTTTGGAATCAAGTCTCTCTAGCCGTAGTTTCATAATCACTTATGGTTTGGAATCAAGTCTCTCTAGCTGTAGTGTCATAGTCACTTATGGTTTGGAATCAAGTCTCTCTAGCTGTAGTTTCATAGTCACTTATGGTTTGGAATCAAGTCTCTCTAGCTGTAGTGTCATAGTCACTTATGGTTTGGAATCAAGTCTCTCTAGCTGTAGTGTCATAGTCACTTATGGTTTGGAATCAAGTCTCTCTAGCCGTAGTTTCATAATCACTTAGGGTTTGGAATCAAGTCTCTCTAGCCGTAGTTTCATAGTTATGGCTAAAGAAATGCTAATCATCTCCACCATGCACCAAAATCCCATCACTCAGGGGCCGCCCTCTCTGCTGATCTGGGGAAAGTTGTAGACTAGCACATCTTTCCTTGGAGACATGTGCAATTGCCAGCTACTTCTTTTCACCTGACAGCGAGGTGTTTCACCGGCAGGACGTAGTGCGTTGGAGGATCGCGCTACTCCCCCCAGTTCACCGCTCCCCAAACAGGCTGACCAGAGAAGGCACTAGTGCAGCGACCAGGACACATACCCATAATCTGGTTTCCCACCCACCACAGACACATGCAATTGTGCCTGTATGGACACCTGAGGTAACACAGGGGCTCGAACCTGCAACTCTCCTGTTGGTAGGCAGGGAATCTACCGCTGCGCTACCTGGACACCCAGCTGATGGCTGTAGTGGCTGTTATCATCAAACTACCATGGAAAAGCATGTAGAATCTACTGTGAAAATGATCTTAAGATGTTTGCCACATCTGATTCATGAAACTTTCTTACAGCACCAAAATAAGCGCAGATGACATACATTGATAAATCAGACACAGACATTGATTGAGCACCAAACAATTGACTGTTTGCATATGACATACCAAAAATGTTAAAAAGGAAGCCTTGCCTTAAGGTCCTCCGGGAGTAGTGTGAGCTTTGCCATAACGGGCTTCACCATAGGCATTGGCCTATATTTTCTTTTCCAACAATATACTTATACATTTTTCAATTGAACAACATTCACAAACCAAATTACAATACAAACAACCAAAATACAAACCACAACTCCCCCCTCCCCACCCCATAACAACACACAAACAACATACAAATGGTGATTTAGCTGGGGATCATATTAACTTCCGTTCAGTTCAATTGAGGTACATCTTGTGTAATGTACAGATAGTGAAAATGAAAAGAAGAAGAAAGAAAACATTGATGACTTTGTGTATTGCAGAGGATTACTTAAATATCCCCAGGCGCTTCCATCATACAGTGTCTGCCACATCTGTCCTCTCTAGATAACATGTGAGTTATTCAATGGGGACTGTTTACCCCTGATGGCATATGTAACAAAATGTTCTCTAAGGGCAGATTTGTAGTTAATTCAGAGATCCATCGACCTATACCCGGCCTACCAAACTGTTTCCATGATAAAGCAATAACTCTTTTGGCCAATAATAAACCTATGTCTAAAAACCTTTTTTGTCTTGTCGGTTAAAAAATACGACATGTCGCTTTAAAAAATAGCCAATCACGAAGGTAAACACTCCAAGATCATACTGGGAGATTCTTGTGAGTGTTTGTAACCTGATGTGCCAGATGGTTTGTTACACAGAACCATCGGGGAACTTGTCTTTGGAAACTGTTTGGAAAAGGCCAGGTACTTTCAAAATATACTTGGCAGGTGATTGGATGAACTATCTCTGTCTATCAATGTCTATCATGGGGTAACTTCTACCACTTAGGACCACCTCCTCCTCCTTCCTCGGAAGCTGATTGGACTTCAGACTCAAATGCATATGGTACTGTAGCATGGCAAGATGGATTTCTTGCGTGATCGTGATGTCGCAAATCCAGCTGCCTCTCAAGGTTAGTGTCTTTGGCAGACAGGGTATCAGCAGCACTACAACCAAGAGGAGGGGGGGGGGGGGATTTGTGAAAATTTATTCACACACTCTGAGGCAATTGAGGAAAAATTTACTCACAAAAGAATATACATGTACAACACCTCATCATAAATCAAGTTTCAAGTCAAGTTTATTTATATAGCACATTTACAAGGTTGACCAAAGTGCTGAACAGGCAAATATCAAATAGACACACACAGTTGATAAAATAGAAATAAAAAGAAGAAAACACATAACAATATATGTAATAGGCACAATCTTAACCCGAATTGAAGGCTAATTGGAATAGATGAGTCTTAAGCAATGACTTAAAAATTCCAAGGCTTTACGCAGTTCTTATGGTCGCCTCTGTTTCTTAGTCTAGATCTCGGGACATCCAAGAGCATCTGGTTAGTTGACCTCAGACAAGGGCGAATTTTCCACTGGGGACAGGGGGGACAGTTTGGGTGAAGTGGAGTGCAGGTGGCTGGCTGCCACAGCAGGAGCAAGGAAGGAACCCTCTCCTCCACCACACAGCCAACTCCTGCACAGACTGAGGGAAGCAGCAGACAGATGCCTTTTTTCTGCCTTTTTCAGATTGATGGATTGGTTGTTTCTCAAAGTGAGGTTTGGCGATCCTAGGGTAGCCTAGGTAAACCCAGCCACCACGTGACCTGCTCTCTCAGTTCCCAGTCACTATCACATAGTGACTGAGAACAGGTCTGAGAGCAGGTCACGTGGGGGATGGGTTTACCCAGGCTAATCCTAGGGGTCCTTGAGTAACACAATGACAGAGTATCACTACTTGTGCACACTTTCTGTAGCCTAATGAAACATCTAAAAGCAAAAATCTTACCAGATGGCAGATGTGGGAGCCTGGGGCAAAATCTTATCAAATGGGGGTCCATGGTCTAATTTATGTCAGTTTATGGGGTGTTTATAAGTTTGAGAATGACTGTAGCCTGTTAGCCTGAGCACCGACACGAGACTCAGCCTGTGAAATAGTCTAATTCTGAGGCTAGATATTAGCCTTTAATTCATGCACAATTTTAAATTGAGGGAGTTATTAATGGAGACCCCATTAACCCCTTAAACACCCCATAGGCTACCCCCCCCCCCCCCCCCAATTTAATGGAAAATTCGGGGAGGCATGAACTTTGCGTCACGGGTGGCAACGGCAATGGAACCCTATGGAGCCCAAGTGGCGCCAGGTTTGAGTGTCTGACTCTAGGCGGTAACTCTGTTTACATTTTAAAAACTGCGACAGTTCACACAACTTTAGACATGTAGGCTATAGCCTATATTAGCCTACATCAAACTCTTGAGCTAATTCTGCTCTCACTCAGAATGTCAAAATATAAGCGATGTGATGTAGCCTATCGTTTTTGGGATATGAACGTTTGTTTGGCACAACTCATAGAATAGAATAGAATAGTAGTTTATTTGTCATTGCATAATAAATCATACAGCGAAATTGCAGTTGCAAGCTCCCCTTTGTGCAGACATACAGTAGCCTACAACCAGACAATTCACCAACAATTCACCAGACCCCACAGTAGATAGACTTAATAATAAATAGGGTAGTAATGGTAATAATAGTAGTAAATAACTATATGCAATATAAATCTAGGCTATATATATACTCATATATATACATATATACACACATATGACAGCAGCATAATACCTTATACTTTATAATTTGGGAAGTGATACTACTCATACTATTAACTGCCGCGGGGTTCCGCATTTCTGGGTGGCAAGTGACGTCACGCTGATTCGTCCGTTTATTTCCTTGATAACAGGCGTTTCATGTTTCCTGAGGGGTGCAAACAGTAAACAATACAATAATGGGAATTTCCTAATCAGCCAGCCAGACATGAGACTGTGAAAACCCCCGCAAAGGAACTCCAGGGGATTCCCACAAACGCTTCCACTTTCTCTACAGACTAGGCTATGTCATCAATCATGCGTCATGTTAGCATTATAGCCTATAGGCTACCCTAAATACAAAATAAACTCGGTATGAGTCGTGATTAGTCTGGTGGGACTTTCAATCTTGTAGGCTAATGTAGCCTCTAATGTTGCCTTCCATGTCGGCTGGCTAACGTAGACCATAGTAAATGATGTCAATAGCATGGCGCAGTCTACTCACCATACGCTAAAATGAGCCAGGAGAAACTCATTTCCTTCATCTTGAAAAGCGTTCAATTGTTGTTGTTTTTATATTGTTCCGTTCGGGCTATTCGCTATAGTGATTAAACACATACAGAGGCTACTTGATTTGACAGATAAAGTTTATCTGTCAAATCAAGTAGGGTAACACATTACCCCGCTAGCCGGGCGCTTCTGGCTCATACGAGCGCATTAGCGCCCGGCGAACGTCACGCATTTTCCCATTTTACACTGTGACATTTTCACGTCTAGGTCTAAATGCCGGCTCCTACCTGAGTCTTCACGTGAAGTGAAGACGCTATCCAATGTAAAACATCCTCTTCTTTTAATGACACCTAGTTGTTGCATCCAAATTGTTGCATAAAATCCACTTTTCTGTCTCTCAAAAACCGAAAAGCATTTATCTGGCGCACCGCTTCTTCTTCTTCTCTGATCTGAAGCAACCCGGAACAACGACTTCCGAGGTGCTCCAGATAAATGCTTTTCGGTTTTTGAAAGACAGAAAAGTGGATTTTATGCAACAATTTGGATGCAACAACTAGGTGTCATTAAAAGAAGAGGGTGTTTTACATCGGATAGCGTCTTCACTTCACGTGAAGACTCAGGTAGGACCCGGCATTTAGACCTAGACGTGAAACTGTCACAGTGTAAAATGGGAAAATGCGTGACGTTCGTATGAGCCAGAAGCGCCCGGCTAGCGGGGTAAGGTAACACACAGAGCGCACAGGGTGAATTTTATGAATGGAAATTGAAAACGATACGTATCATAGCGCATTTCCCAGTGCGCATACGCAAATCTGAGTCATTTCGCAGTGTGTATACTGCGTATACCTGCGTAGCACGTAGACAACACCAGATAAACCCAAGACCCAACCCACAAGCCAAGTCCAACCCACTTGGCTCGACTACGACGACTTTCACTTTCCAGGCAGCCTGGATACCCTGGCTATATAAACTCAATCAACTCATTTCTCGTTGTCCAGTCCTGGTTTCTCTCAAATAAGGTATCTAATCTCTGATCTCGATCTGGAAATGATGCTGCAACAAGCTCTATTGTTGTCTACATTTTGTAAGTAGCCTATCTCAACTCATCTAATGCATTTGACTGATATTTACAGTACATACAGTGGCACTTTATCTTCTTCAGGCTACTTGGCCCTATGTGCTGTGTAACTGTGGAATGATTTCTGAAATGACAATTGACTGATCATCTTGACTGTTGTAATTTTCTAAGTTTCTAATGTAACCTACAACCTAGCCTACTGTATTCAAGTAAACACCTAATTTGTGGTTCTTGATCTTCAGATATCTCCCATGCTGTCTGCATGGCTGTCAACCAGAAAGACACCATGTGTGTGTATGGGGAGGACTGTATCCTTAGATGCGCTGCTCATTACAAGCCTGGTGTCGAGTATAGAGCTGTGAGGTGGTACAAGGTAAGCAGCTCTTATGGTTTTTAATGCAGGTTACAGGTCTGACAGGTCAACACTGACTTTAGTTGTTGACCAAACCATCTCAGCGTGCTGCTTCTGTGTGTAGGCTACAGTAGCAATATGTACAATAGATATTGAGTTGAACCTTTCCAGTTTCATCAAACCTTTTATTCTACATTAATAATAATAATTAATTAAGTAAGTATGAAAAGATCAGACAGAGTGGATGGGAGGAAAAAGGAAGTGAAACATCCAAAACTCCCTTGGCAGTTGGTGGCACATGGTGATATCTGATTGGCGGTTGCTTTGCTTTCAAACGTAGGTGGGAATCTCCTTGACGCAGGGCTGTGACTGTAGGCTGTATTTCCACTTATTCTGTACAACTAAATAAACTAAAGGTCCAATTTTATGCTATTTTTAGCTGTTTAGAACAACATCACTGATGATGTCACAGTGGGATTTCATCAGTGGGATTTATGAGGGATTATGACATCACTGATGATGTCACAGTGGGATTTATGACAGCACTGGGATTTATGACATCACTGATGATGTCACAGTGGGATTTATGACATCACTGATGATGTCACAGTGGGATTCATGACATCACAGTGGGACAATGACAGTGAGACAGAGAAACAGACAACAAACAGACAGAGCCCTAGCTATGCATTTATATACTGATGATGATGATGATGATAAACATGGTTATGAATTCTGTTGCCCCCCCCCCTTCAAATCCAGCCTTTGTGGGACTTCTCTATCCACTCTGTCTCTCCCCTCATTAACTATGCACTGTTTTGAGGGGGCGGGACCTCTGATAAGATGATCTGTTGCGATAGATCCATCTTTGGTGTAGTTGATTGTTTTCTGGACATTTTCCATACTACCATACACAGACAACAAGCTTTGGTCTTCTGCATTCAGTTGGCGGGGCCGGTGCTGTAAGCGGGCACAGGAAATTAGTGTTACGTTGTGATGTCACAAAGTTACGGATGTCAAAAGCAAGGTGCTGAGGAAAAGAGTGTTTCTGGTGTGACCGGTGGCGTGCCACTCAGCTTCTGTTAAGCGCTGCTTCAGCGCTGCTTCTCAATAGCGCCTGGTGTGAACCAAGGGTAAAACCACGTTTCTCAAATGGGGGTATGCGCACACCTAGGGGTATGTGGAGGTATTACAGGGGGTACTTGAGCCAAAGAGAGAAATGGAAAAATGTAAGAATAAATCATGAAAATATTAGGGGTTTTTGAAAATATATATATTTTAGATAATAATAAGATTTTAAACGTGAACTAGATCTATACTTAGAAAAATATTTGCAATTTCTACTAGTCAATCCAGCAGGCATGATGGGACATGAGGGCAGTCGTGTCATCAAGTGTGCATTCGCACCTTGAAACAAAATGATTGAGAAATCAGGGAAAGGGGGTAGTGAAAAAGTTTGAGAACCACTGGTCTAACAGATGAAGCAGCACCCAGTAGAGCTCACCATGTGCTCATGTCACAGGTCGGAGCCCCTCCCTCCTCTTCGCTCAGCGGCCTGCTGACCAGAAGCTTGCCTAACGGCACGACGCAGTGGTACGTGGATGTGCAGAGAGAGGTGCAGCTGCTGGACGAATCCCACGACATCTTCCTACCCAACGTGACGTCCCAGGACAGCGGCACCTACATATGTCACCTGGCAGCACCTGTGGGTGAACAGAACCAGGAGAGCAAGGTCCGCCTCACCGTAACAGGTACTGGAGAAAACATTGCTCAACATCAGAGAAAACCTTTCTTTACAAAATATTGTTTTCTCTTGCATTTTGATTTGCTTTGCCTCTGGAGAGCAATAGAGCAGTGGTTCTCAACGTGGGGTCCATGGACCACCAGGAGTCCTTGAGGGGGTTCAAGGGGGTCATCAGCAAACTGATGAAGTGTTCAAATTCAGCACTATTTCATATTTACAAGAAGTTAATGCAATTAGAGAATGTACTGTAGAAGAATGGCTGTTTTGATCACAGTTTGTCCATTATTTGTGTACCTATATGTCATATAGGTACTATATATATATTTAATATATATGTATATATATATATATAATATATATATATATATATATATATATATATATTTATATATATACACAGTATATATATATATAAAGTAAAACAATATATATATACTGTGTATATATATATATATATATATATATATATATATATATATATATATATATATATACAGTATATATATTTTTTTTTACTTTCTCAGGTATAGGTCGAGGATAATCTTTTTAAACCTGTGACCTTGCAGTCACAACCCCACTACTTTGAGACATACTGAGAAATCAAAAACAGCTATTAAAGTGAAGGTGAAGGAAACCAGGAAGTCTAGATCAATGGTTTTCAAATTGGGGCTTAGTGCCCCCTGGGGGGCCGACAGGGGGCACTAGGGGGGGCCTCAGCAAATTAATGGAAATGCTTAAAAAACAACTTTATGGGGAGGGAAATGATTCAGTTATATTTGTTAATACTACAGTATAATAAATATTAATGAAATCATTTCCTTCCACATAAAAATCATATTTGCCATGTCCAGCTGTCTAATTGCCTGCCAGTCATCATCACATTCATTGTTATTTCGCCCTGGTGTGGTTAATACAGTAGTCTGACTCTGGAACAATGTTTATAATGGAGAACAGAAAAGAAAAGATTTGCAATACCAATGTAATTATTAGGTTATTGCATTAGTAAAAGGAAATATATTCTGAGGTTGTATGGAAGCGATTTTTGACATTTTCAATAGTAATAGTAAATGGGTTTTTAAAGACAATTGCAATAGGGGGGCACTGCCAAAGGCTAATGCTATTTTGGGGGCCTTGGCATGGAACCAGCTGAGCCAATAGCAAGCAGCCTTCAGTTGATTGACAACTGGGATCAGAGCTCTCCAGGTCCAGAGTTTGCTTGAATTGGTCAGATGCCTGAGCCTCAAACCTACAGTACCTACATGGACTTGAACTGACAGAAATGTATGGGTCAAACCTACAGTACCTACATGGACTTGAACTGACAGAAATGTATGGGTCAAACCTACAGTACCTACATGGACTAGAACTGACAGAAATGTATGGGTCAAACCTACAGTACCTACATGGACTAGAACTGACAGAAATGTATGGGTCAAACCTACAGTACCTACATGGACTTGAACTGACAGAAATGTATGGGTCAAACCTACAGTACCTACATGGACTTGAACTGACAGAAATGTATGGGTCAAACCTACAGTACCTACATGGACTTGAACTGACAGAAATGTATGGGTCAAACCTACAGTACCTACATGGACTTGAACTGACAGAAATGTATGGGTCAAACCTGCAGTACCTACATGGACTAGAACTGACAGAAATGTATGGGTCAAACCTACAGTACCTACATGGACTTGAACTGACAGAAATGTATGGGTCAAACCTACAGTACCTACATGGACTTGAACTGACAGAAATGTATGGGTCAAACCTGCAGTACCTACATGGACTAGAACTGACAGAAATGTATGGGTCAAACCTGCAGTACCTACATGGACTAGAACTGACAGAAATGTATGGGTCAAACCTACAGTACCTACATGGACTAGAACTGACAGAAATGTATGGGTCAAAACCAAGTCACTTGAAATGTTCTCTCCATTCCCAGGTTGTCCTGACACTCAGTCTGCAGAACTGGTGAAAGACGCTTACATGGTGATTGGTGCAACAGTCCTGCTGATGGTGGCGCTGCTGATATTCAGAATAAGCTATGTAAGTCAATGAGTATATTAAGATGCACACTAGAGGAATCAGCTTGAATCTGTTACGGTTACAAACTTTCTCTAATAACCCAGTTTACCCGGATTTATTTCATATTGGGCCTGTATGCACTCACTGCATCTGGTGACTTCTGACATGCACAGTTAAAAATAAAATAAAGAAAAAGAAATGTAAGGTCTTTACATAAGTGGATAAGTGGAAATATTGAATAGACATCTAGGTGTTGTAACTGGGTTCTGTTACTCTGATTATGCCCTAATTACCCAGATTCAGATAGATAAAGTCGTTTAGATGAGAGCTTCAACAGAGTATTGCCTTAATTGGGTTAAGATTGAATATATACATAGAACTGCAGGGTGTCTTACTACTATAATAAGTCTCACATAGACAGACTGAGAGTGACATCACTGATGTCTTACTACTATAATAAGTCTACTGATTTATGAGCAAAAGCAATGCCGGCTTCACAAGTCAGCACAATACAATGCTCTTTTGATCAACGCTTGATGTATTCCTAACCTGAATGTGTTTGTCTCCACTGCAGGTCAGTCTGAAGAATATGCTAAAGGAAAGAAACAGCATGATGATAAAAAAAGAACATTTGTTGGATGCAAAGCCGCTTGAAAAGAAGGATTTGGAGTTGATCTACACTCTCGGCCCCAAATGGTCAACGCCAGCCACAATTAAACATGTATGCATTTGAAGTCAAAAAATAGGTAGGGACACGCACATCCAAAAATAGGCCACACTGGGCCTGGGTGCTGGATCAATAGAGTACTTACAGTGAAAAAAGAAACAATCCGCACACCGAGGAGCTCCCGTTTAGGTTATTTTTATTTGCAACACAGCGTGACGTTTCGGGCACACACCGGCCCTTCCTCAGACGCTTTCTGGAGTGGCAGAGAGACGCATTTGAAGTCAAAACTAGAGCTGTGCAATAAATGCTATCTATCTGTAGGAAGAATATCGCCCCAACTCCCAGTTAGACGGCGTCGCCTCCTCTGGTCGGTCGGGGCGCTTGTTCGGGGGGAGGAGGGGAACTGGAATATCGTGATCGACCGTCCTATGTGCTACGTCCTGCCGGTGAAACTCCTCGCTGTCAGGTGAAAAGAAGAAGCAGCTGGTGACTGCACATGTATCGGAGGAAGCATGTGCTAGTCTACAACTCTCCCCAGAGCAGCAGAGGGGGTGGAGCAATGACCAGGACAGCGAGGAAAGTGGGGGGGGCAATTGGCCAAGTACAATTGGAAAATGGGAGAAAAATGGGGGGGGGGGGGGGGGGTAATTGAAAAAATAAAAAATAAATTTGGATGGAGAAATAAAATGACAGTGAGTAACGATCATCACAGGAACAACACCCTTTTTGTTCATTGCTCTGGAACAATGAACAATTGCTTGTTGTTCATATCTACTGTATTATTGGATGTAGCCCATATCTCAAACCCACATAAACCAACACAATCCTAAAAAGATGTCCGAGTGGCAGAGTAATAATAACAAAATACAAATTTTCACCTTTTTTCTTTTGTATATATTTGAGTTACAGTATGACAGAGTTTTGACTGAATTGTGGCATCTTCTTAAAAAAACAATGAAGTTGTTATTTGTATTTTTCCTCGTCTTTTTGATGTTGTGTCTCATTGTATTCCATAATACAATGAGCACTTTAAAAGACTCAACTGGTTAACAGTTGAAAAGCGCACTTTATACATGAAATTGCGGCTCACTTTTAAAATCATTTTAAACAAGCTTCCAAAGTACCTGCTGCATTATTTCTCACTTGTACGTGAGACCCACCAGCACTTTACTAGAGGCAGGGAAACAGACTAGAGGCAGGGAAACAGACTAGAGGCAGGGAAACAGACTAGAGGCAGGGAAACAGACTAGAGGCAGGGAAACAGACTAGAGGCAGGGAAACAGACTAGAGGCAGGGAAACAGACTTGGTCCCCAGTCGTTTTAAGACCCTGATGGGGAAGAACAGCTTCCTCTACAGTGGAGCTGTTCAGTGGAACCTTTTACCCAAGGAAATTAAAGTAAGCACCTCCTTGAGTGGTTTTAAGAGGACCTTAAAGAGATTGCTCAGGACTGTAGATTAATTTTATTATTTTATTAGTTTTATATTGTTTTATATATATATATTTTTTTAACTGATTTGTTCACCCCCCTGATGCTATGTTTCTTTTAATCTTGTATTAATTTCTTTTAATGCAAGTTAATGGAACTGCACTTGCCTTACACACTGCTGCTGCATTGTATTTCTGTTTTAATCAGTGCTCTATGTTTTGTTATTAACAATTTGTTTTTTTAATTACATATGGGGACCACAATGGAAATAAGCCCTAGGGCTTTATTGTGTTTTTATCCTCGTGATTTCCTGTGATGTTTGTTTTTAACTTATGTTTGATATTTGGTGCTTGTCCACTTCTCTTTGTTCTGTTTATCTTATCACCAAATAAATTCATTAATTAATTAATTCATTCATTCATTCATTCATAATAACGCTGCTCAGACAGGCTGCTATGGCGCCAACATTCTGGCTTGTTTAAATGATGTAAGAATTTATTTTTGTCGGCAGCGCTGCCGCTGACACACCCAGATTTGAGCATTCAAATAAATCGCTAGTAAGTCGCATTCTACTTTTTGCTGCATTCCATGCAGCTCTTTGTTGTTCACGCTGATTAGAAAACATCAGATCTGAGTCACATGTAACAGGAAAAATCTGAATTAGGAAAAGTTTAGCTACAGTGTGAACACAGCCTTATGGTCCATTCACATCTAGAACAATAACTATGAAGCTAAATATTGTCTCTACATAAAAAAAAGTTTTGAGATCGAACCAAAAATAGTTTTTTTTATAGTTATCGTAGTAGGAACACAAACTTTCTGGTTAAAACTTTACAATTTAAATTCTATAGATCTTTCCATACATATAGTTGCTTAGTTACTGTATCTTTAAAGTTATTGTTCTAGGTGTGAAATGTAATAACAAGAAGCTAAAAGAGATGTTCTGACACTGTGACAGTGTCATTGTGACACTGAAAAGTCCAGACTTCATGTTGCAGTTTCACTGAATTTTATCAGGGGAAGGCCAGAGAGGGACCCCCCCCCCCCCCCCCAACCCACACACACACACACACACACACACACACACACACACACACACACACAACAGATGGTTCAGCACTGCTGACCTTTCAACAGTCACAGGAATATTTCCTAAATGTGTTGTCAGTGTGCTCTGGCTCTGACCCTTTACTGGCAGTGTTGTTGTCAGTGTGCTCTGGCTCTGACCCTTTGCTGGCAGTGTTATTGTCAGTGTGCTCTGGCTCTGACCCTTTGCTGGCAGTGTTATTGTCAGTGTGCTCTGGCTCTGACCCTTTACGAGGAGGTTCTACTTTTCCCCACTTCATTGTGACAGCTTTTTGACTAGCTATTAACAATATTTTGACCAGATATCTATCTCGTAATTGTACATTTTCTTCAGTGAAGTTACACAGGTAAAGTACCCTGTAACTCATAGGAATATCATACCCTAGTTATCTTCTGAATAAACGTATAAATCCCAGTCCAATACAATGTTAACTTGTGACAATTCCAAAATGTATATTTGCATCTGATGTTCCACATTCTCTCCAACATGGTAAATTTATATTTGAATATTTACTCTTGACCTTGGGCGTGATAAAAAACGAATCAAGTTTTTCCAAGAGAATTCCCTCCATATCCGTGAACTGTGGGATGCTTGGTGTATTTTCCACATGTTTTGCCATTCATCCTCAGAGATTTTTATATTGAGCTCTTCCCATTTTTCCAACTGAATATCAGAATCAGAATCAGAATCAGAAAGACTTTAATGATCCCCGGGGGGAAATTGGGACAAGTTACAGTTGCTCGTTCACATAACACACATAGCATAAAATAAAATACACAGTAGTAATGCGATAGTAAAATAAGCAGAATAAGAAGAAAGAACACAACATAGCATGGAATAAACAGTATAAACTGTATAAACAGTAAACAGTATTAAATGCGATAGGAGCAAAATAGTGGAGTACGTCTAAGTAAGCAAATACGTATAGTAAGTATACCTTACGTGCCAATTGTCTTTATTGCACACTGAACTTATATTATTCGGCTTGCCCCATACGTTACACGTGGCTCAGCCAGGCACTTTTTCCAGTTAGCCTATCTTTATTGCACACTGAACTTATATTATTCGGCTTGCCCTATACGTTACACGTGGCTCAGCCAGGCACTTTTCCAGTTAGCCTATCGGCTGGCTCAGTCTCAGGGAGACTGAGCGTCTCCGAGGTGCTCTTTTAAGAGAGGCATTAAATAGACCAATGGCCACCGGCAGGAATGATTTCCTGTGCCTCTCCATGTTGCATCTAGGTGGAATCAGTCTCTCACTGAATATACTCCTGTGTTTGACTAGCACGCCGTGAGGTGGGTGCGAGTCATTGCTCATGATGGAGCGTAGCCTGGATAACGTTCTCTTCTCTGACACCGCAGTCAGAGAGCCCAGGTCCAGCCCCACAATGTCCCTGGCCTTACGGATCAATTTGTTAAGTCTGTTGGCATCCGCTGCCTTCAGCCTGCTGCCCCAGCACACAATAGCATAGAGGAAGGCACTAGCCACTACCGACTCATAGAACATCCTCAGCATGGTCCGGCAGACGTTGAAGGACCTCAGCCGTCTCAGAAAGTAGAGACGGCTTTGCCCCTTCTTGTAGAGTGCATCAGACTTCTTAGCCCAGTCTAGTTTATTGTCAATGTACACTCCAAGGTACTTGTAATCCTCCACTATGTCAACACTGACCCCGTGGATTGAAACAGGGGTCACCGGAGCCTTGACCCTCCTCAGGTCCACCACCAGCTCCTTTGTCTTTGACACGTTGAGCTGCAGGTGGTTCTGCTCACACCATGTGACAAAGTTGGCCACCACATCCCGATACTCATCGTCATCGCCATCTTTGATACATCCCACTATCGCAGAGTCGTCAGAGAACTTCTGAAGGTGGCAAGACTCTGTCTGGTAGGTGAAGTCTGTGGTGTAGATGGTGAAGAAGAAGGGAGAGAAGACCGTCCCCTGTGGTGCTCCCGTGTTGCTGACCACTCTGTCTGACACACAGTTCTGCAGGCGCACATACTGTGGTCTGCCAGACAGGTAGTCCACAATCCAGGCCACCAGGGGGGCATCCACTCGCATCGCCGTCAGCTTCTCACCCAGTAGGGCCGGCCTGATGGTGTTGAACGCACTGAGAAGTCGAAGAACATGACTCTCACAGTGCTGGCCGGGTTGTCAAGGTGGGCATAGGCGCGGTTGGTCAGGTAGATGACCGCGTCCTCCACTCCCAGTCGGGGCTGGTAGGCGAACTGGAGGGGGTCAAGGGATGGTTTGACCATAGGCCTGAGCTGCTCCAGGACGAGTTTCTCCAGGGTCTTCATGATGTGGGACATCAAAGCTACCGGCCTGTAGTCGTTGGAGCCACTGGGTCTTGGCTTTTTCGGTACAGGAACGATACAGGACATTTTCCACATCACGGGGACCTTTTGGAGACTCAGGCTCTTGTTGAAGATCAGCTGTAGCACATCACACAGCTGGGGGGCACAGGCTTTGAGCACCATGGGGCTGACGCCATCCGGGCCAGCTGCTTTTCTCGTGTGTAGTCTCCTCAGCTGATTCTTCACCTGGTCCGCTGTGATGGTTAGCGTGGGTGGGGGGGGGAGTGGCATCATCAGCTCTGAAGCCCTTCGGGGGGGGTGGGGGGGGGGTGGCCTCGTCTCTGGGTGACGGGGTATGAGGGGGGGGGAAGGTGGGCCATCAGCCGGAGCCAGAGGGAGAGAGAGGGGGGAGGAGAGCCGTGTGGCGGGGGCTGCTGTTAGAATGCTGCAGTCAGGAGAGTCGGGGGAGGGGGCCCCCGGGCCAGCTGTATCAAATCTATTGAAAAACAAATTAAATTCATTGGCCCGATCAACCCCCCCCCTCCACACCCCCCCCGCCACCAGCTTTGTTAAAGCCAGTAATGGCTTTCACACCCCTCCACACCTCTCTCATGTTGTTCTGCTGGAGCTTCGCCTCTAGCTTCGACCTGTAGCACTCTTTAGCTACTTTGATGCTCACTTTCAGCTCCCCCTGGATGGCTCTGATCCTATCTCTATCCCCCGACCTAAATGCTCTTTTCTTGGCGTTCAGGATGGCCTTGATGTCTTTAGTTACGTAGGGTTTATTATTAGGGAAACATTTTATTTCCTTTGTGGGTATGTTGCAATCCACACAAAAAGTTATGTAGTCCGTAATGCACTCTGTGATCGCATCAATATCCTCGCCATGTGGGTCACAGAGTGCCTGCCAGGCAGTTACCTCAAAACAGGCTCTAAGAGCCTCAGTTCCTTCCTCTGACCATACCCTCACTGTCCTGGAGGTCACAGAATACTTATCTGTCTTCAATGCCTGATATAATGCAGATATAATTCTGATGTTATCGTTATTGTATGAATTAATGATAATTTTGATCACACCAAACACTTCCATGGAGGGATCTCCCCTGATTTACTTGTTATAATGATCCCTTAGTTGTAGATATCTGTAAAATTCGTTTTTCTCCAAATTATATTTATCTTTCATATTCTGAAAACTCTCCAGCTGCTCCTCCTTCACTAACATACACCATACTGTGATTCCCTTCGTTACCCACTGTTTAAATCCTCTATCATAATAGGCCGGTTTGAAACTACTATCAAATGATACTCATTTTAGCAAATTTATATCCGTTTTTATCCTACGGTTTTTAATTATTCTAAACCATATGTCGAATGTGAATGATGTAATTGAGTCAATTTGATTTCCAATTATTTTATAAACTTCCTTATCTCCAATAATGGTCTGGATAGGAAATCCCCCAAATTCCTTTTCCATTTCCTTCCATTTTGCTGTATAATGTGGCTTGCACCAGCAAACAATATATCTCAACTGGGCTGTGTAAAAATATTCTTTTAAATTTGGGAGAGTCATGCCTCCTTTATCTTTCGGCAGCTGGAGAGTTTCATATCTCACTCTGGGTTTTTTGCCCCCCAAATACATCTTGGAATTACCCTGTCCCAAGTCACAAATTGGGTTAGGGGGACATCCACTGGTAGTGACTGGAATAGGTAAAGAAGTCTGGGTACAACATTCATTTTAATGGATTCAAATTCAATCCTTGAGCTAAAATCCAGCGGTAGAGTGGACCATCTTTCAATGTCTTTTAGAATTTCTTGATTTACCTCGTTATAATTTGCTTTATATAATTTAGATCGTCTTTTGGTGATGTTAACTTCTGTCATTTAAGTTTAAGATTGGATTGAACCTGACCTGACCCTTGGACTTGTGATTCTGACAGATGACCTGTGGTGGGCTAGTTTCTTGGACACATAGGTTTCATTTTGAGTAGCCTCAGGCAGCCATTCCTTCATTTCACATAACTTTTAGGCCTACTTCTTTTACTATTACCCATGAATGATTCTGCATTATGTCCTGCCCCAACATCCTGTTTCAGCAGGAAATCAAATTAGATTTGATTCTCTCAAAATGCATTTTCATTGTGACTTCAATCACTATCTAACAGTAACCTAACCTTAAGATTAGTGTCATTTTTACAACGCAAGAACACAGCCCAAAAATTAGTTATCCTTTCAAGGTTTGTCAAATTAATTGAGACCAAAGTTGCAAGCTCAGCCTCACCATATAAACTCATAGGCTATTAGATGAATGTGTGAATTGATGAGTGAATACATGAGTGAGAGAGATATCCTGTTTCAGAGGAAAGCCGTGTCAGGTTGGTGAAATGGTGCTGCTAAGCCTTGGCTTTCTGGTAAGTTGGTCTTTTCTAACAGGAAACGAAACCACTTTACATTTTGCTCTCGGTCTCTGTTGTTCGGCTCTGCACACATTTACATTCTGATGCTTTTCTTCTTTTTTTTTTCAAATATTTTTTTTAACAATACAGAACAGGCTCAGATCCTAGAAAAGAAACAACAACAACAAACAACAACAAAACAATGGATACATATATATTAGACATTCGATATTACAGTACAACGTGGTGCTACTAACCACACAAAGTGTTTATGTGCTTGTAAGGAACATGCATGGAATCCCACGCAATGGGTTCACGAGAAACCAGCCAGGCAACTGTCGCCCCTAACCTCATCGAGGTAGGCCGAAAACTTCTTCAGTGAGTTGGTCCTCAGGACACCTGATGCTTTTCTGTCTGTACTTTCCTCTCTTTGCTCCAGATGCTGCATTTTACTGCAAATCACAGAACAGAGAGAGCATCAACATCCAAGTGCTGTGGGACTTTTTCTACAACTATTACCTTATCAAGAAATCAGCCTTATCAAAGAATAATCCCTGCACCACCGGGACACACAGAGCGACCAGTATCTGTTAATGTAACTGTCCCAAAACTAACTCGGCACCAAGATCATTTAAGAGAGTTTTAAGAAGGGGGCACGGTGGCGCAGTGGTAAGCGATGTCGCCTCACAGCTAGAAGGTCCTGGGTTCGATTCCCACCTGGGACGCTGTGAGCGCTGAAGGAGTGTGTGCCCGTCCGCATGTCCTCGAGTGCCCACCGCCCAGGTGGGGTCGTCAAAAGGGCCTTTCTGTGTGGAGTTTGCATGTTCTCCCCGTGCCCCCTGGGGGTTTCCTTCATATAGGAACCCCACACCAAAACATGCAATATCCTGGTCGCTGAAGTGGTGCCTCCTCTGGTGCCTGTTCGGAGGGAGGGGAACTCGTTGGAATAGCGTGATCCTCCCACGTGCTATGGCGTACCGGTGAAGCATCCCCTGTCAGGTGAAAAGAAGCGGCTGGCTACTGCCCATGTCTCGGAGGAAGCATAGAGCCAGTTTCGCCTCTCCCCAGATCGGCAGAGGGTGGAGCTGCGCAACAGACGTAGACGGCCTGGGGAGTCACTTAGTGCCCTGGCTAGTGACGTGGAGTCCCAGTAGAAGCAGGGTATAAACGCGCACTCTCCGTCTTAAGTGCAGTTTTCCGGGTGCAAGGCTCACAGAAGTTCAAAATAGGGATGTGGAGTCCCTCACAAGGCGGGCCAGATGGAGATCACTTCATCCGGGCCCTAACCCTGGAGCGGCTACGTGAGCGGGTCCAACTGAAACACCCAGGCACGCTGCAAGAAGCACTGGAGCTGGCACTATAGAGAGAGCCGGGCTGTAGTGGAGCCACGGAGAGTGGTGTGATGGGACCAACCCATCACATTGCAGGCTGCAATCCACTGCCACTCTCATTGTGGGGTTGCAGCCCGGCCCAGGACAAACCAGCATGGGTGAGCGAATTGACTGAACAAATGACTGACTGGGTCCCCAACAGGACAGCTCGTCACTGACCCGGTGAAAAGGCGCCAGCTCCTCTGGAACTTTCGCGAGCCATCCCTCCCGGACATAAACGCGGAGCTGGGAGAGCATCAGGTCCTCCTCTGATGCGAGCCGAAGGTCCTCCAGGGAGACTGTGGCCTGCAGGGGGGTGTGTAGCATAAGGATGAGCTCCGGCTCCATCATGTCTGGGCCTGTGTCAGGCGCCCGGGAGAGCATATCAGCCACCACATTCTCTCTGCCGGGGGTGAACAGTGTGGTGAAGTCATATGGCTGGAGCCTCTCTGACCAGCGGTAGATTCTGAGCGGCCTGTGCCCCGACCCTGACGTGGCGAGCAGGGGCGTGAGGGCCTGGTGGTCCGTCCGCAATGTAAAATGCCGCCCATATAGGTACATGTGCCACCGCTCACACGCCCAGATGCAGGCCAGCGCCTCCCGCTCCCCCAACGAGTATTTCTGCTCGGCCTCTGTGAGGGACCGAGAGGCGAACGCCACTGGGCGCTCCGTGCCACGCTGAACCTGCGACAGCACCGCTCCAAGCGCCGTGCCAGATGCGTCACAGGTGACGAGGGTGGGGCTTGCCAGGTCGAAGGATGCGAGGACTGGCAGTGAGGTGAGCTGCATCTTGAGCTGGCGGATAGCTGCAGAGCAGGCTGGGGTCCACTTCCAGATGGCGTCCTGTTTAAGGAGCTCACGAAGTGGGGTGGTGGTCGCAGAGTATTGGGGAAGGAAACGCACGTAGTAGGCCGTCATCCCCAGGAACGATGACAGCCGAGCTGGGCAGGACGGCTCGGGCAGAAGCAGCACGGCCTCCACGTTGGAGTGGAGCGGGCTGAGGCCGTCCGCGGTCAGGCGGAACCCCACAAACTCGATGACAGGAACGGCAAAGGTGCACTTCTCGCCATTAAGTGTGAGAGTGTGGTGGGCGAGAACGTCCAGCACCCTCGCCAGGTGCTCATCGTGAGCGGCCGGTGTTGCGCCATGGACCACGATGTCGTCCAGAGGCCGAAAGGCATGCGGGCGTAGCGAAAAACCCCCACATGCGTGACGAAAGCTATAAGGCTGCGACTGTCCGGGTGCAGCGGAACCTACAGGTAGCCCTGGCGAAGGTCGAGCTTCGTGAACACAGAGGACCCGTAGAACTGTGCAGCCAGTTGGGCAGCGGATACTTGTCTGGGATCACCGCCTTGTTCACCTGCCTGAGGTCGATGCACGGGCGCAGGCCCCCTGATTTTTTCTTCGCCACCACCAGGTTCGAAATCCACGGGGAAGCGTCGACACGCTCAATGATGCCCGCGTCCAAAAGCTTCTGTAGCTCAGCGGTGACCTCGTCGCGCAGGGCGAGGGGCAGGCGGCGCAGGGGCTGAATCACCGGACGCACTTCAGGCTTGAGGAGAGGCTGGTGGTCAAAAGCGGTGAGGCAGCCCACCCCACTGAACAGAGCAGGCCAGCCCTGTTGCCAAGGCGAACCAACCGACAGGATGGGAAAGGGAGAGTCTTAATCCCGTATCGCACCGTGAAGGTGATTGTGCCTGCCATTCCTATCTTAGTGTGTCCATAGCCGTACAGATCCTCGGCATTGGCGGCGAGCATCCGGTGCGGAAAGAGCCGGCGGACCGTGGAGACATTTAGCAGCGATTTGGAGGCCCCCGTATCCAGCAGCAGCGGAAGGCACACCCCATCCAGCTCCAACGTGCACCACTTGAACGCACGCGAGGTGGTGGCCACCGAATGGATGGTCGTCCGCGTGGGTGCGCCAGATGAATGGGGCGGCGGTGGGCCTTCAGCAGCAGGAGCGGAGCGGCAGACCCGGGCGAAGTGATTCTGTTTGCCACAGCGTTGACACTTCTGGCCCCTGGCAGGGCAGTTCGGAGCTCAGTCAGGGTGTGACGAGGATTCGCAATTTCCACAGGCCCGGCGTGTTGCTGCGCCCTGGCGCGCTGTAAAGTTCACATCGAGGCTGTCAATGTCATCCTGGAAAACAGGAGTGACACCCTCCGTGGGTGGTGCCACCGTCTGGGCCATTTGCAAGGGCCTGGAGGAGAAGAGGTTGGAGGGCGCTAACTGTGATGCTAAGCCTGCTGCTGACTCAAGTTGAAAAGCTATTTCCACAGCCTTTGTCAAAGTCAGTGTATCTGGCATCATTAGCAACTTCTCTCTGAGCTTCGGATCAGTAGTGTTCAACTAGCTGATCGCGTATCAGTTCATCTTCCAGCACTCCAAACTTACAAAGGCTGGCCAATCCCCTCAGATCGGCGACGTAATGGTGAACGGACTCGCCGGCTTGTTGACGCCGTTGGCGGAAGACGATCCGGCGGAGCATGACATTTTGTGGGGCAGCAAAGTGTCCAGACAGTAGCGCGATACAGTCCGCATATTTAGCAGCGGGTCCGAGAGTCCGAAAAATCTGCTGTCCCTCGTTGCCTAGGCTGTGAATCAACAGAGCCCTCTTCCTGTTGTCATTAGCACCAGCTAGCGCGGCAGCTAGCAGGAACGTCTCAAAGAACGCCGCCAGCCAACGAACCCATGGGACTGGTGGCTCGCCGGGCAAGGATTCAAGGATTCAAGATTTATTAAGTGTCCCAAAAGGGCAAATTGGATTGCAGGAAGCGTAGTACGAAGTACATACATAAAAACAAATAAGACAAAAAGAACATTGTAAAAGCAGTCTAGAGCAGCAGTTTAAAGTGCAACACAATAGTTAAAGTGCAAATGACACAATAGTTAAAGTGCAAATGACAACAGTAGCAACGATCTAAAGTGCACAGTAGAGATATAAAGTGCATAGTAGCAAAGTGCAGTTCACTCACAGCAGCACATTTATATCACAAGAAAGAGCTACAATGTATCATTGTATTAAAGCACAAGAGAAAAAAAAAGAGAAAAAACCCTCAGTCCAGACCAAAGGGCAGACAAAGTATATAATACAGATATACTGTATTGTACCCCTAAGAATAAATAAAGATAAAAGAATAAAAGAATAAAAGGATAAAATAAATAAATAACAGCAACGGCAGATGGGGAGACATTACATTTGTACCCCAGCAGCGTTCAACGCTCTGATAGAGACAGGCACAAAGGAATTTCTGTACCTGTTCTTTTTAACTATGGGGGCACGAAGGCGGAGCCCGGAAGGAAGCAGCTCATATTCGAACCTCAGAGGGTGGGCATCATCTGATCGGATGGACTCAGCTTTCTTCAGCACCTGTTTATTACAGATCTGGTCCAGGCTTCTGAACTGGGTTCCGGCTATTTTTGAAGCCACCTTCACTATTCTCCCCAGGGAGTTCTTGTCTTTAGTACAAAGATTACCATACCAGCAGATTATGGAAAATGATATGACAGACTCCACAAAAGCACTATAGAACATTTTCATCAAAGTTTTATCAACCTGAAATTTGGCCAGCTTCCTAAGGCAGTAAAGGCGCTGCTGACCTTTCTTACACAGCATGTCGGTATTCAGATCAAACTTCAGCTTGCTGTCAATTACCGTACCCAGATATTTGTAGTCTGTCACTATATCGACAGGCTGACCGTTGACAAAACTGCTCTGGGGAACAGGGGGGGAACGTCGAAAATCAATACAAACCTCTTTCGTTTTGGAAACGTTGAGTTCCAAGGAAGCGTTTTCGCACCAAGAAACGAAGTCGTCAATGACTTGGCCGTGTCCTACATCATCATCGCCAAGCAGACTGACGATGACAGAATCGTCAGCGTACTTGACGATGAATCTGTTGGCGAAACGGCTGCGACAGTCGTTGGTGTATAGAATATATAAGAAAGCAGATAAAACACAGCCTTGGGGCGAGCCAGTAGAGGACAATAAGATACTGGACAGTATCCCATTGACCCTCACCTGCTGAGATCTATTCGTTAAAAAGTCTAGAATCCAACCAACGAGGCACTTATCCAGACCGAAAAAGCTGGTTAATTTCTCGACCAGAATGTGTGGCTGGATGGTGTTAAATGCTGATGAAAAATCAGCAAAGAGCAGCCTAACGTGATTCTTACTGCCCTCTAGATGCTTGAATATGAGGTTCAGTAAGGTGGCTGTAGCATCCTGCACGCCTCTATTAGCACGATAGGCAAACTGAAGTGGATCGAGCAAAGAGTCAGTTTTTGTTACTAGCTCATCCTTCACTAGCCTCTCAAACTGTTTCATGACCAGGGAGGTTAGGGCCACTGGCCGGAAGTCATTAAGTGATTTTGGATTGTTGCACTTGGCAACAGGAACAAGAATGGATTTTTTCCAAAGGGACGGCACCCTCTGCTGGCGGAGTGACAGATCAAAAATATGGCTGAAAATGGGACCTAATTGCTCAGCACATACCTTTAAAATACGCCCGCTTAAGTTGTCTGGGCCAGGGCTTTTTTTAGGTTTGCACCCTTTGAGACGTCTTATCACCTTTTGCTCGTCGAAGAAGGGGTTCAAAGGGGGGGCCAGAAGGAGACTGTCTCTCAACACAGAGTGTTTCTCACTAAAATCGCGAGTCTCAAATCGACCATAGAAGTCATTAAAACTCTGAGCCATATCAGCATCAGACTGAAAACCATTTAACTGTATATTCTTCTTACTACCTACCTTGAGCCCAGTAATACATTTCATACTGTCCCAGGCGGAACCTAGATTATTTGTACGGAGTTGAGACTCTATTTTCTCCTTGTATTTCCTTTTACTTTTCCATATCTCCTGTCTAATCTCCTTCTGCAGGCTGCGCATCTCAGACAGTTTTCCTTCTCTGAAGGCCTTTCTCTTACGGCTCAGGAGCGTTTTAAGGGCCTTAGACACCCAGGGCTTACTATTAGGAAAGATCTTAATCTTTTTATCTGGAATCACAATGCTTTCACAATAATGGGACCAGCTACTAACAACATCAGTCAGTTCATCAATGTCTACAGAGGATTCTTGAAACATCTCCCAGTCAGTGGAGTCAAGGCAACCTTGCAGAGTTAAACAGGCATCATCGTTCCAGTCTTTAACAGTGATAGTCTGCACCTTACCACGTTTTAATGCTGTACGATAGACAGGAATTAGATGAATGCAATTGTGATCGGACAGACCTAAAGGAGGGAGGGGGATGGATTTGTATGCACCTTTGATGGAGCCATAACATAAGTCCAGTGTTTTATTGAGTCTTGTTGGGCAAGTGACATACTGATGAAAGTCTCTGAGTGTTTTCTTCAGAGTGCAGTGATTCATGTCCCCTAAAATGATATTGGGAGCATCAGGAGAAATGGATTGGAGTCTTTGTACAACTTGATAGATAGTTTCACAGGCTTTGCTCTCATTCGCCTTCGGATGAATATAAACAATTGTCACAAACAGCTGGGGAAACTCACGAGGCAGATAAGGTGGGCGGAGTGACACAGAGAGCAGCTCTATATCGGCAGTACAGATTTTCTCCCTGACAATGACAGATTTGCACCATCGCTTATTAATATATAAACATACCCCGCCTCCAGAGGACTTGCCTGTTGCCACTGGATCTCTATCCAGCCGGAAAGGAGACCCGAAGCCTTCAGTCTCAAGGTCCGTGTCCGAGTCCCTATCAGACAACCAAGTCTCGGTGAAGGCTAAAATACAGGCATCACGAAAGTCATGATTATGTCGGACCTGTGCCTGAAGTTCATCAGTTTTGTTACGCAGGGATTGAGCGTTCGATAAGATGATTGAAGGCAGCGGAATACGGGAGAGCGGCTGGTTTTTCAGCTTCAAACGAGCGCCGCCACTTCTCCCCCGCTTCCTAATCCTGGACCTACGATCACGTCCCCCGGGGAGGTCCGGAGAGCCTGTAGACCGGAGCCCATCAAAGCTGGGAAGTGAAAGGTCAGCCGGAGGATCGTATGTGTTCCACTGTAAAAGTAGCTCCCTGCTATACTGGAGTCTGGCCGGGCGCTCGGGAGTCAGAAGCGTGTAACCCAGGCTCCAGACTAGGTGAAACGCCAGCCACGCCAAAAACGTAGCATAGTAATCCATGCTTGCTGCTTAGTGAGAGTCACCAAGCAGAGAGTTCCCAGGGACAGCAGGCTCTTGAGCCTCCCAGGCCCCTAAGAGAGAATTCCTGTGTCGCCGAGCTCTGTAGAGAGGCCGCTGGGTCCCACGGTGAAGAAAGACGGGACGCTTTGCGGCTGGTGTCAGCGTGAGGGAAGCTAGCTTGCTAGCTGGTAGGGTAGCTAGCCTGCTACCAAATACCAACGGGCGCAGACGATGGCAGAGATTTCTTGGATCAGCGGGCTTCTGTAGAAGGGTTCCCGATTAGCCGAGCTCTGTAGAGGTAGAATTCTACCGGAGTTTCTTGGTATAGGAGGACAGTTAGTAGAGATAAGTCCTCTGGCTATCGGTACAACAGGAGCCGTGGTGTTAGCTCTGTTAGCTTAGCACAGGATACTGGGAACAAGAAAGACCGAAGATTCAATGCAGCGTTACTAACGATTGTTGCAGAGCAGACTTCAGTTGTAGGAACACTTAAACTTGAACACAATGGACTGCTAGTACTCGAAGACGTAAAAAACAACATAAAAACGGCAGAGCGAGGAACGGGGAGAGAGGTGACAGGAGATAATTCATAATCCTCGTCGCCAAATGTTATGTTCCAATAACATGCGGACTATGACGTTACGTCAACACGTTTATTTGTCATGCCTCTCGCTTCAACAAACATTCACATCCGCTTTACGACAGTAAACCCCTTGTGTCGTCTTAAAGGCACAGTGTGTCCCATACACAACACTACCACCAAGCTACACTACTTTGCGTGGCACTATTCCAGCGCAAAACAGGCGCTAACGCAAAATTACCACCTTTGCGACGATAGGGCCCTGGCTATGTATCTTTTCACCCCGAATCCAATGCCACCAACCCTGAGTCTCTACGTCCACTCTGCATGCAGCCAGGGCGAGAGGAGAGAGACAGAGTAGTCCAACAGCGGGTGGTTGGGAGTTCCAAGTTACTGACCAAACACTCTATTTCAGTAATTGCTGTCAGAATATAGAGCCATTTAACACTTATTTGAACACAAAAACATCATTGAATGCAACTTTAAGATGGCAACAGATAGCCTATTTGACTTTGGCAACATTGTGCATTTATTGAACTTGAAAAAAACGTTCTTTGAACTTTGAATATATCTACTGAAAAGGAGAAATAAATGTAAATGGACTTAAATAACTTGTATAAACGTTAGCCTAATAGCATAATTGCCTAAGTCATTTTTTAAGGTTTTCGGGAAACAAGAAAAAACACATTATTTCAGCAAGCACATAAAAACTTTTTATTTTTACTGTAACAGTAACTTAACACAGATGTGTGAACACGTATTCCACAAAAAGAAAGACAAAAAAATTATTGCATCATAACCAAAAGTGACTTAGGCAAATATTGCATTGACTTAGGCAATTTATGCCTTACATATACATACATACAAACATAACCAAAGTTGTTTTACTTGCCTAAAAATAACCAAGTTGTTTTACTTTTCTAAATATAACCAAGTTATTTTACTTGCCTGAACATAACCAAGTTGTTTTATTTGCCTAAACATAATCAAAGTTGTTTTATTTGCCTAAACATAACCAAAGTTGTTTACTTGTCTAAACATAACCAAGTTGTTTTACTTGCCTAAACATAACCAAAGTTGTTTTATTTGCCTAAACATAACCAAAGTTGTTTACTTGTCTAAACATAACCAAGTTGTTTTACTTGCCTGAACATAACCAAGTTGTTTTATTTGCCTAAACATAACCAAAGTTGTTTTATTTGCCTAAACATAACCAAAGTTGTTTTATTTGCCTAAACATAACCAAAGTTGTTTACTTGTCTAAACATAACCAAGTTGTTTTACTTGCCTGAACATAAAAGTTGGGTAACGCTTTAGACTACAGCCCGCAAATAAGCATGTAACTAGAGGGTAACAAGATCTGTACTTATAGGCTAATTGCGGGGTAGCACACTGTACTTATAGTGTAACTACGGGGTACAAGGAGTGAATTTAGCCTGTAACTAGACGGTAACAAGATCTGTACTTATAGGCTAATTACGGGGTAGCACACTGTACTTGTCTTATAGTGTAACTACGGGGTACAAGGAGTGAATTTAGCCTGTAACTAGACGGTAACAAGATCTGTACTTATAGGCTAATTACAGGGTACCACACTCTACTTATAGTGTAACTACGAGGTACAAGAAATGAATTTAGCATGTAACTAGAGGGTAACAAGATCTGTAGGCTAATTACGGGGTACCACACTGTACTTATAGTGTAACTACGAGGTACAAGAAGTGAATTTAGCATGTAACTAGAGGGTAACAAGATCTGTAGGCTACTTATAGGCTAATTACGGGGTACCACACTGTACTTATAGTAATTGTACAGCCTTAATGCTATTAGTCATTTAATTACCCTGTAATTTGTAATTTACAGTTGAAGTAGTAGGCCTAATGTTTTTGGGGGTGTTTTGGGAGTTAGGTGGTCCCTGAGTTTTCTTTTATTGGTTAAGTGGTCCTTCAAGGACCACTTAACCAATAAGCAGTGTCTCTAAAGCAGTGTTTCTGAAACTTTTTCAGACCAAGGACCGTCCTTGGTCTGAAAAAGTTTCAGAAACACTGCTTCAGAGAGCTGGAGGGGCAAGTAGCACGCTGGCTGGAGAAGCTACATGTAGCTACGATCGTGAAACAGACCTACGATTTCACGATCGCGCACACGGCCGGGCTTAGAGAACATTTTGTGGGCATTCCCACACATACCGACTGTCTATAACAAAGGAAAAGAATAACATTTAGAATTTTGTATTGTTTATAGGCCTACTGACTTCAAGGTGTTTGAAATTATTTTTCGGGATGGTTCCGGCCGGGGCATGTCATGCTGCTGCTGTTGTTTTGGTAAAAGTAATGCAAAGGGGCCGAGTTGTCATGAATGCGGTAGGCCTAATAGAACAACAATTAAAACAAAAACAAATGACAGAATCATAATCATAATCATCAACAATCAAAAACATCTATAGGTAGCCGCTGCAGCACGCACCCCTTCTTGGCGGGGAGCTGAAACTGCAAGACTATTGGGTTTACTTTAACTACAAATCTCTATTTGAATATCGAAATATATGTTTGTTTATAACACTAAATACTACCAGTATTTGCTTATTCTGTCCATTCAAAAGCGATGTTTATTCCACTTTTATTTTGGAGGTAAACTCGCTTAATTTCCCTTTATCTCGGATCACCCTGGCTAACTTGATACAGCTCCTCCGAGCCTCGTTAACCTCGCGTCACCAGGCTCTTCTCGGCGAGAAAGAGCCTGGCTCCCGCCCACAATTGATTTTGTCACCCTACTGGTTCCCGCCTAGAGCCCGCCCTAGACCGGATGGCAGCGTTTCTAGCTCGTCAACTTTCACGTTAACTTGACAATTTGACCCAAGTATCAGAATCCTCTTTCACCGTTTTGACCGGTGTGTCAGGCGGTGGTGGCGGAGATGCCATATTGCATAAACGTTTTGTTTTATGTAACGCTAGCTTTGTTTTGATCAGACTCTAGTTTAGGTAACATCACCGCGTCAAGCTAACGGCAACAAAGACGTTGTTAGGCGCATTGCCATCCGGTGTTAATTCTGGGTCCGGGGTTTACGCCCCCATGACAAAAAGCGGGGTGGAAGGTGCCCAGACTAGAGCCTCGTAGAAGAGCCCCGAAGAGCCTGGTGACGCGAGGTTAGAGCCTGGTGACGCGAGGCTCCATGCTAGCCCTTCTGGAGCACTCCTGTTACTTAGCAACGAACGCGTTGAGCGTGCTGGTGCTAGGAGTAGCTCAAAGCTAGCAAGGCAGGGTTAATATGGAAGACGACCTGGACGAGCTACTCGATGAAATTGAAAAAAGGTTTTGTTGCAACGTTCCCATGCCAACTTCAGCTCACACGGGCTCAAGCACGGCTGGGAAAAGCGGGGAGGAACACGAAGGAGAGAGAAAACACAGGTCCATAATGCTACTGCGGCTAATAGCTAACAGATGACTTGCTATACTATAGTTAGTGTAACATTCTGGAGCTGCTGCATACCGGCGGTAGCCTTTCTTCTGATGGTAGTTGCATGTTAACCATTACATTAAGATTACACTGTGTGACTGGACGGACAAACCCCGTCTTTATTTGTCACAAACACCATCATGGCACCATCGTAGACATGTATGTCCTCTTCAATGACATGGTGATTGTTAGGAGTTCAGGAGAACTTCACTGAAAAAACAATTCTGATTTATTGTGCACATGATCTCACACATACTAGCTATCCGCAAACTGTTTTGCAGGCATTCATTTCGTTTGACAGTTATTGACAGTTGGTTTGAGTTAAGTTGTGGACCATTGCATTGATGTCATTCATGCACAATGATGTCTTAGCTCAAATCAACTCAATGCTGTAAACAAGAACAAACTGGACAACGTTGCTAAACTGGGTGGCAAGATAACTGGGGAACCAATGTGCACTATGTATCACTTAGCCTATATGTCAGACCAGTAGCTTATACCAGGGGTTTTCAAAGTCTGAGACTGTGTGCCTTCTCTCAGCAATGCTCAGTTTCACTCAATTCATGGATGCCTAATGGGATCACGAGATTATCTTATTTGATCCCAGACACTCAGTAATTGAGCCAAGATAGCCTGGTTTTGCTGACATACTTCAGACTACACCAAATACATTTAAAAAAGTGTCTGTCTGAAGGCATTTATTTGTTTCTGACTCTGGGAAAGTGGGGAAAAAAAATAACATTCACCAAAACTACTGTATCTCTGAACTATCCAACCAAATCACACACATTTTGATAATAACTAATGTAATAACTAATGTAATATTTGTGTCACTTCTATTTACTGAGCCTCCCCTGAAACTGTTTGGAACCCCCCTGGGGAGGCCCGCCCTGACTTTGTAAACCTCTCGCATACAGTATACCATGAAATGAGCGCACAAGATCATAGCAGATCCACTGCACCCTCTATGGTCTGAGAGTATGCACTTAAAGGAACACTCCGCCCATTTTCAACCAGCTTTGTATCATTAGAACATCAGTAGTATATCAGAAAACTGTAAACGGTTTTGAAGTCTGTCATTTAATTTGACAGTTATTGAGTGTTAAAGTGTGGACCAGTGACATCACTGGTCCACACTAACTCAAATGAATAACTCATTAACTCAAATCAACTCTCAATAACTGTCAAACTATTCATCATTCATCTAGTTTGACAGTTATTGAGAGTTGATTTGAGTTAATGAGTTATTAATTTGAGTTAGTGTGGACCAGTGATGTCACTGGTCCACACTTTAACACTCAATAACTGTCAAATTAAATGACAGACTTCAAAACCGTTTACAGTTTTCTGATATACTACTGATGTTCTAATGGTTGAAAATGGGCGGAGTGTTCCTTTAACCTTCAGGACAGAGGTTACCCCTCAGGCTCTTTCTATGTTCGTCTCAGAACTTCACGGTAGTAAGAGCCCTCCCATGGATCATGCTTTTTTCATTAGACAGTCTGTGTTGGGCATTACAATCACCTTATTTCTGCACTTTGAAGTCACAGGTAGGGTCGGGTGGGGCAAACTAATTATATCGGAAGCCTAGTTGCGGGAAAAAGTGAGCGGTGGTGGTCTGTCTAAAATGCATTGCAGAATGTATGTATAAGACAAAATGATGCCAGTGCGCATGCGTCTGGACTCTGTTTCCAGGCAACTCGGTGATTCTCGTCAAACTTTGTCTTTAAAAAAGAACAACCGCTCACTTTTTCCCGCAACTAGGCTTCCGATATAATTAGTTTGCCCCACCTGACCCTACCTGTGACTTCAAAGTGCAGAAATAAGGTGATTTTAATGCCCAACACAGATTGTCTAACGAAAAAAGCATGATCCATGGGAGGGCTCTTACTACCGTGAAGTCCTGAGAGGAACATAGAAAGAGCCTGAGGGTAAGGGCAGAGGTAGCCTACTGTATGTCCAGGATGCAGACTAAAAGAGGCATCACATCCTTCGTCCCTCCCACACAGCATTCAGCTGCTTAACACGTTTTAATCACCTGATCTGATGTGGCACTTTTTAACTTGCACGTGATGTCCTTATTGATCCCGCAAAGTGCAAGTGCATTTTTTTAAATGATGTATGCTTATGCTTATGCTTTTGTGTTGTATTGTATTGTGTGCCTGACTGCCTGTTATGTTTGACATTATTTTGAGTTATTTTGTGCAGAGTAAATTCCCTGGGAGGGGCAATTCATCCATTCATTCAATAACTTTATAAGGATGTTGCACAATGTCCATTTTGGCCACATAGAACATGTGTGCTTACAGGTGTAAATTACAGGTGCAATTTCTTATCTTATTTTATTTAACTTTATTGTAGATAGGATAACTTAAATGCTGTGCTTTTTTTTTTTTTTTTTTTTTTACATGTTTCTGACATGGTTTCTATGTCTGACATATTTTTGAGATTGGCTTTTTCTCTTCTCTTGTGTGTTTTTTACTGAGATGTACTGACATTGGCTTCTGCTGTAACACAATAATTTCCCCCAGGGGATTAATAAAGTACTCTATCTATCTAATTGTCAAACTATAAATGAAAGCCTGCAAAACTGTTTACAGTTTTAGGATATGTGTGAGATCATGTGCAAAATAACGCATTGTTTTTCAGTGAAGCTTTAAAGAGCATGGTGCAGGTTAGACACCACTTTGCATTAATATGTGGGACTTTTATGTAGCAATTAGGATTCTCTTTTGTTTTTTGTTTTTCCCCCCACACATAGCTGCATCTAGACTGGTTTTTGTGAAGCATCTGCCACGCGCACATAAAAACCCTCACATCTAGCAATAACACCTGTGACGATTTTAATACACAACAATCAATAAATGAACATTACCTCTGTACGCCACCGTCTGTCCGCCCGTCGAGAGGCCGCTCACTACAGTACATCAACTCCACTCTGCAGCTAAAACTCCTCCACTCTGCAGCTGAAACTGCTCTCCTCTGGAGCTGAAACTGCTCTCCTCTGGAGCTCCAGCGAGTGCCACTTGTGTCCGCCTCCGACGATAAAGTTATCGGCCTCAGAGCATTCTGCAGCCGGCTTACACGCGCTGAGATGGACGGTCCCAAATGTATCTTTGCAAATAGGCGTTATTTTGAAAAACCGATTGCATATTGGGGGTCAACTAGTTTTTACTATTAATTACGTTTGACTACTGAAACTATAAAGTGCCATATTAACCATAGATAGAGCCCAAACTAAACAGAAAGTAAACAGTTCCCTTTGGGGGGAAATGGAGTGGAGTTTTCTCTCCCCTCAATGCCGAAATGCATTCTGGGAAGTGTCAAACTATCGTATCAGACAGAGGGTCAAAATGCTATTGGTTTTGGTGGTAAATTATCGTACAAATATCATTATTGTACATCTGGTGTTTTGGAAAGTTTTCTGCTGTACACATTGACTGTATGTTGTTATTATTACAGTAAGTACAGTAGCCCAAGTGTCGTCACAGGTGTTATCTGCACAGATGGAATTTCTTTTGAACATGTGCATTATAATGCCACCTTTTTCTCCATATTTCTGCCCTGGGGGCATGTTTTAATTTTGTTTTTGTTTTTTGGGGGTATTTTCATGAGAATCTGGAGTCCTAACTGTAAATATATATATATTTTTACCTGCACCATGCTCTTTAAGCTAGAGGAAAATCAGCAGGCCAACGAAGATAGTGTTTATTGTGTCTCTGAATTGACATTTTTTTCCTTTCTAACTTAGTGCCACCAAACCTGAACAGCACATAAGCAGCGTCACCGAGGATATTGACGCCCTTCTAGAAGAATTATTCGAGGAGGACTGCAGTGATTCCCCTCGGCCAACGGTGAACATGTCTACTTATTTGTATGTTGTCATGGAAAACTCAGTTGGCAAGTGGGACAGAATAGTTCAAGTGGGACAGAATAGTTTGGATGACGAATCAGGGTGACATCACGACAACAAAAAACTTCCGGGTGCCACTGCAGCAGTTAACTAGTATAAAATCAAGCTAAAACGTTATGCCAAACAAACGTTAATATCTCAAAAACTATACATCACATCGCTTATATTTTGACTTTGTGAGTGGGAACAGAAGTAGCTAAAGGGTCCCATGTATAATGTATGTATGTCGTTTTAAAGTTGTGTGAACTGTCGCAGTTTTAACATGTAATAATGATACTAATAATAAACAATAAACAGTAAGGTGTATTAGGTCCAGTCAGTAAAGAACATTTGTAACAGTGTGGATAGTTGATTATTGCACAAATTGCATTGGGTGTTATTGCACAATCAGATATACATGTCTGTGTGTGTGTTTGTATATATATACAGTATGTGTTGGTGTTTTATTTTTATTAGGAGGACAACATCCTCCTCTCTGACACTGCTGTAAGAGAGTCCAGCTCCAGCCCCACAACGTCCCTGGCCTTGCGGGTCAGTTTATTGAGTCTGTTGGCAGCCTGCTGCCCCAGCACACAACAGCAAACAGCAAAGCACTGGCCACCACAGACTCATAAAACATCCTCAGCATTAATGTCCGGCAGATGTACCTCAGCCTTCTGAGAAAGTAGAGGTGGCTTTGGCCCTTCTTGCAGAGGCCAGTCCAGTTTATTGTCAATGTACTGTACAATGTTCACTCCCAGGTATTTGTAATCTTCCACAATGTCCACACTGACCCCGTGGATGGAAACAAGCGTCACCGGTGACTTTGCCCTCCTCAGATCCACAACCAGCTCCTTTGTCTTTGTCACGTTGAGCTGCAGATGGTTCTGCTCGCACCACGCGACAAAGTTTCCCACCACCGGCCGATATTCGACTTCATCACCATTGTTGATACATCCAACTATAGCCAAGTCATCAGAGAACTTCTGAAGGTGGCAAGACTCTGTCTGATGGTTGAAGTCCGTGGTGTAGATGGTGTAGATGGTGAAGAAGAAGGGAGTGTTGCTGACCACCCTGTCCGACACACAGTTTTGAAAGCACACATAAACTGTGGTCTGCCAGACAGGCAGTTGACAATCCAGGACACGAGGGGGGGCATCCACCCGCATCGCTGTCAGCTTCTCACCCAGTAGAGCCAGCCTGATGGTGTTGAAAGCACTGGAGAAGTAAAAAAAACATGACCCTCACAGTGCTCGCTGGCTTGTCCAAGTGGGCGTAGTAGGAGCGGTTGATCAGACAGGTAGATGACGGCGTCCTCCACTCCAACTCGGGGTTGGTAGGCGAACTGGAGGGGGTCCAAGAATGGCTTGACCATGGGCCGGAGCTGCTCCAGGAAAAGTTTCTCCAGGGTCTTCATGATGTGGGAGGTCAAAGCCGCTGGCCTGTAGTCCTTGGAGCCACTGGGACATGGTCTCTTCAGCACAGGAACAATGCAGGACGTCTTCCACAGCACGAGGACCCTTTGGAGACTCAGGCTCAAAAGGAACGGCAGTTGCACCCGGAAGTCTGTTGAAGCCGTTTGTTTACCAACATCCTGACCCCTCGTATATACAGTACTGGGCTATTGACAGAGACTGTACTGTGAAAATAACTGCTGCTCATGAGCACATTGTTGGCAAAACTGTCTGCACTGCCTCAAAAGGGGTGCTTTAATGACTTCTCACTAGTAATGCACTGTAGGTGGGGTTTGATGTAGGAATGTTTGTAGCAGGTTGTGACAGTCTGTTATCTGTTCTACCTGCATTTCCAGACTCAGCAGCTTCCCAAAGGTCTAAAGGTGGAGAAGAGGCCTCAGGCTCAGTCAGGATGCAGGAAGTAAGTCCATCACGTCATACTGAATTAAAACAGAGATACGTAACCCACAGTGGAAGGGAACAGTGACTACAGGGTAGAGGGAGAGAAAGCGCTCAGCCAGTCCAAAATAGTTTTCTTTCGGGAAAAGACATAAAACTGCTTCATCATGAGGAGTGATGATTTCAAACTCAAGTTATTTATTTATTCAGACATTATTCAGCTAGATTTGACTGTCATACACTCATAGGCGGCACTTGGGCGTTAAAAGACGTTAAAACTGCTTCTGCCTGAATAGTGACACAGGGAAACTTTAACAGCTTTGAAGACCTAAGCCACTCTTATGGGCTGGGCAAAGAGGACTTCTATCGGTATTTACAGGTCTGTCACTTCTTCTTAAAGGAGGTGGGGGGGCCTGACCCTGTTGTACCCTCGGGAATAACCCAGGTATTTATTGATGCATATGACTCTAAAAACAACAGAGGTATAATAGGCAAACGAAACAAATTTCTTTTTTTTTGGAAACGTTATTTCGGTCGATTATTTCTCCCCTTTAATAATACCAATTGGTATTGTATTTTATATCGTTGGAAAGCCTGATTAGTCACCTTTACAACGAGGTACAACTTGTAAGGATCGTGCATTCGTGGAATGAGCAACACAGCTAACCGTGTGGGTAGCGCCCCAATTCTTTTTGCCAAAATCCCCTGCAATATTCTTCTTTTGGTATGTTGGCAATTACCAAATGCTGGTCACAGAAGAATCCCCCACTTATCAATATAGTTAACTCGACCCGCTTAATGGAAAATATGACCTTCTCTCTCCAAAAAGAGAAGGGGGATGGATATTGGAAAAAATGGGATCACTACTACAACCTAGATACCTAACAACCAACCTTTGTCTTTGTCTTGTCTCTGTCTATTTGAACTTTGTTGTTATTATTGTGAACCGCTCCTGCACTTAATTTTACATTTTTAATCTAATTTCTTTCTTTGATGATTAAATTGTAATGTCCCAGTCCCAGACTCCACCTGTTCCATGTTCTTACTAAAAAAAAAAAAAGTGTAAAAAAAATAAATGCTTCGGCCTCTGTCGTCTCTGCACTTGGGTCCACACACAGCGTTACATATGTTCATACAGATGCAGTAATTTTGGACACAGTTGTTACATTTGTTTAGCTTCTTTTCTATTTGAACATCAACAGCAGCAATGTTTTAGAAAAGGTCTGTTGAGGTTAACATGTATTATTGTTTGTTGTGGATGCAGGTGCTGTCCAGTGTTTCTCGGGGGAAGCGCTGTCACAAACGGTGTAGGAACAGCCCTGTCGAAGAGGTGCTCAATTCATTTCACATTTTAAACCCCTCATTTTAAACCTCTCCGCCTGTGTTACTTTTCTCTTTTACACTGACCTTTCAAATTGAACTTTTGCTTTGAAATTTTAAAACGTGCGCACACACACACGCACGCAGGCACGCACGCACGCACACACACACACACACACAGTAATTAAGTGACCTATTGATCTATGCCAGCAGGTCATGTGACCGGCTGAGGTGTACGTCATGTGACTTCCGGGTGCTGCTGTTTGATGACTGTGAGTGGGACTCTTCCTGTGACTACCTGTTCCTGAGGTGAGCCTCCACTCTGACATCACAGCTCGCTCTAATAACATTTTCACTTTGGTCCAAGGCACTAAGTCAGAAAACTGCCATAACATTGACAGTCAATAATCACTACTTTTTAGTCTCTGTTTAAGGTGTTGCACTGTGGGCTTAAAGTTATAATAATAATAATAATAATAGTAATAATAATAATAATAATACATTCAACTTGTATAGCGCTTTTCTAGATGGTCAAACTCGTGACGATTTCAGCTAAAAACAGGGTGTAGATGACATCTTTTCAAGTCAACTTGGCATCTCAGTGCTTGTGGAGACTTGCATTATGCCAGGTGAGCAGTATGGAAGCATTTTATGTATTTTTTCTGTTGTTTTTTACATTTTTGCTCATGGCCCCCTTCACACTCAGCAGACAGCTCTCTGTGCCTGTTGCAGCTGGAGTGCAGTTCTCCTATCTCGGTGCACGATGCGTCCAGAGTGCTTTACCCAGTGCACTGACTGTATGAGAGTACCTCATAGGACCCAACTTCAAACAAACAGAACTATCCCTTTAAGAGCAGTGGGATATCCGCTGGGACAACTTCTGTTTCAATTTGACATTTTGTCTGTGCTATCATGGCTGGAATTTTCACTTTTCTCGTAGAACGAACAACTCTCCCATCACCAAACGTGTTAGTTCGTTTTTATAATGATCAAGCCATTTTTCTCCACATACCGTTCTAGTGCAAGCTGTGTCAATCACAGCTGATCCCATAGCCTCCACCATGAAGACTTCTGTGTCAGTCAAAGATTCTTTTGAAAACAAAGTAATGTTGCACTCTTCAACAACAGCTCCCTCATCTTCTGTTAGCTTTGCATGCTCTTTTTTCTGTGGACAATCCTTTGCCCAGTGATATGTGCTTTGGCAGACTGCACACCTTGATCTTCTCCCGGATCTGTCAAGTGGATTCGTGCCTTGAGCAGCCATTTGATTTTGGGGAGCTTGACCTACTTTCTCTCTTGCCTGTAAAGCGTGTAGTAGGCTGCGTCACCATCTCCACTCATTTGCAGCTCACCAGCGCCCTTCTGTGGCGAGGTGACGGTATCACCAAAGATTCTTTTCAAGGCTGACTTCATGTTTACAAACAAGAGGCTTGCACAAGCGGTAAGCGCCAATAGACCCTTCTCACGGGGGCCATTTTGTGTCGAAAAGGCAGGATAAACACAGGTGCAAGCAAAACACTAATGAGGGTTTCCATCTTCCATGATTGGAAGTTGGAAACCCTCATTAGTGTTTTGCTTGCACCTGTGTTTAACCTGCTTTTTCGACACAAAATGGCCCCCGTGATAAGGGTCTATTGTTTGTCCTTAACGTTCAGTCCCGCAGTATCGTGTAGCTTGAAAGCTAACACAGCATCTGGATCTTGTGGATTCTGTTGTACCTACGTTCAAATTCAATGATATAATCCACCATCGAGACGCCATCTCCTCTTGTGATCCGGTCAAACTCTGTGTACGCCTCGTATTGGCGATCCTTCTCCTCTTTCAAAAACACAGAGTCCAATTTTTTCAGAAGTGTAGTCATTCCCACATCGGCGTTCACATCCGCTGCGGGGATCTCCAGTGCACTGTTTCTTGCTCTTCCCGTGAGCGATAAAGCAACCGCCAAGGCTTGCTTCTTTTTATCCAGGTCGGTAACCAGCAGCCAAATTTCGTAGGACTTCTTCTCGTCAAACGCTGGTGGAACTTTATAATTACCAGCGGCCGTCTTTAGTGAAACTTCAGGTTAGCTCGTAGCATACAACCACTGCGGCGTCCATCTTGACAACAACTAACTAGCCGCTCTCCTGCACATGCGCAGTACACAGTATCTTAAAGGAACATACACCATTAACCCAGTGAGTAAGATGTAGCACTTAACAGGAACAACATGCCAGCCAGGCAGAAGCTGAGGGCCAATCTCTGTGTGTCTGTCTCTCTGTGTAGGAACAACATGCCAGACAGGCAGAAGCTGAGGGCCAAACTGAAGAGGAGGACAGGTGTGCGGGCGTACGCCTGCCAGTGCAGCTGGTACTCAGCCAGAGAGCCGGCTGACCTCAGCGACCAACCACAGCTCAGATGGGTCTGTGCTAAACACCAGGACTCATGATCCACTCCTCACCGCTGGCAATCCAGGAATTTAAACGTACTCTGTTGAGCTCAATATACGTCTTTCTTGATAAGAGGCCTGAAATCTAAATGACGGACAGAAAAGCTGGCAAAAAAAGTACGAGGGATATTAACTCATTGAGTGCCAGCCACTTTTGGAGAACGGACGCTCCCAGTGCCAGAGTTTCAGAGCGTTTTCAGTGATTTCTCGAGGCCCACAGAATATTGTGTGATATTACTCTGTAAACACCGAACACGCACAAAGAACGAGCTGACTCTATTGTATCATCAGCAAAAAAAAGTTTATTGATACCATTTTCTGTTCTTTAGTTATGAGCCGGAGAAGATAGGTTGTTTTGAGCAAATACAGGCGTTTCAAATTAGAAGCTGAGTTATTCCGCCTTTTGTGAAATGAAGCATTTCAAGCACATTCACTGACTCTGAAGATAATATTTTCTGATGTAGTGACGTGGTGTAGTTGTGTGGTGCCCTGCGTGCCCCACCCCCCTCTCCCCCCCTCAGCTGTAAACTCCTCCCCACACTAACACACAGCCTAACACGCACCCAGCGTCTATTTTCGGAGTGCTCCGTTTTTGTGCGCCGGCTCCCAGTGCGACACGGAAAAGCCAAACCGGACTGCTGAGAATGGTTTGGCCCTTCGGCGTCGGGTGCTGCTTTTCTGGCGGCTAATCATGTGGAGAAACTATGCAGACAGACAGACAGAGGCAGAGGGGCTCAGTTGTGGGCGCGGATTGACTGCTGTTCGCAGCCAACGTCAGCTCCAGACAGAGCAATCTATATGGCTCTGGCTGCAGCATGCGCGGTTTCTCTTTCATCACAGGGCTTTTTCCTGCTGTTTTCCGGACCTTTCTCTAATCTGGAGAGCACTGTCGCCACCTAATGAGTCCGTAAAATAGGTTATACACCTTCAATAGCTACAATATTTGTACAGGAGATGCCTGAGGCTTTGATCCACGTCCCACCGTCAAAAAACGCAATTGACGAACATACTCGTCCTTGGCACTCTACGTTAGTATCTGAATTGACGAACATACTCGTCCTTGGCACTCAATGAGTTAAGGAAAATTGGGCTTTTTACAGCGGCTTTATGCTTTTTATGTTACTTAATTTATGTTACTTAAAAAGTAACGTTAACTTCATAACCCAAAGACCTGGCAAAATCATATTTAAGACAATTTATATAAATGCAGTCCAGTTTAAGACATTTTAAAATTCTGGTTATTGGATTTGAGACTTTTTAAGACCCTCCCCCCCCCTGATATCTGTGTGTCTGTGTATCTGTCTATTCACCCATGCCAGAAATGTCATAACGTTGGAATTTCCAACTACTGTCAGTTCAACATCCTGTAAACACAACACTGCAATACAACTGACATGTTTATAATGTACTTAATGTACTTGTAACTTAAATAATGTGCTTAATGTACTTGTAACTTAAATTGGATTTGTCATTTTGCATGGATTTTCATGACCTTGAATCCATCAAAAACTCTGGTGTGGTAACAGTTTCAATAGCTAAAATTGAAATGTCCGGTTGCATTTACAGTTGCTAATGTTGCTAGATATCCCCATGACATGAGCTGTTTGGCGTCCATGTTTTCCCCTGGTTTTTCTGAGCTGGCCCACTACAACGCGTCAAGGTCAGACTTCCGACCTATCATCTGACGATTTCCGACTCAAAATACAAGGTTCAAGGAGCATTTCATGTTTGGGTGGTAACTTGTTTCTTTTTGTCTTGGAGAAACGTTGCCTCCTACACTTGTCTGCTGCTGGTCGCTCTCCCTCTCTCTGTCTCTATCTCCCAGCAGAGCAAACTCTCCTCTCCCCTGGGACACGGAGGTGTCAAAGTGAACCAGAGGCCAACTAGATGAAAATGTTTTCTGTCTGCAAGGTGCCAGCTCCTCTGCACCGCTGTCTGCTTCCAGGTTTGGACCAAAACACCAATTTTCCCCCGTGGGGTATTTTCACACGTTTTGATTGACACGTAACCCCAACCAAGTGGCTACCAGTGCCTGTGTCTAAGCCCAACCCAGAGGCATCGCTGACCTTTGCCTAACACCAACCCCCCTCACCCCGTCTGTGCTTCACCCCAACCATGTGCGTCCAAACATGATGCACATGGTACCATGTGCGTCCAAACATGATGCACATGGTACCATGTGCGTCCAAACATGATGCACATGGCACCATGTGCGTCCAAACATGATGCACATGGCACCATGTGCGTCCAAACATGATGCACATGGTACCATGTGCGTCTATACCCACGCATCAACGCAGTGGGAGTGATTACGTTGGTTCTGTAGGCTATGTGTGTTTGCGTGTTTACTTTATTTTTATTTTTTATTACAATTATTAATTGGTTGATTCTTTTTATTTATTTATCTCATGTTATGGAAATAAATATCCATAGTATTAGGATACATTGTAAATCCTAGAGGGGAGGTTTTACTTTAAGCCCTTTTTTTGTACCTCTCCTGCACAATCCCTGCTATGATTTGTCATTATATACTTTTGTTTGATCACTTCCTTTGTGCTTATAAATAAACAAAAACTAAGACTGCAACACTGTCGCTCTGCCTGCGGAAAAGGACCAGCCGTACTCTCCAAGGTAGATTTGTGATGTTCCAAAGTGAAGGAAAGTGTGTTGCAAAATGACTCGACATGTTGTAATGGACTTGGGGGTCAAACTCATTCGGAGCGGGAGTGGATTCTCTGAGGAAATAAATGTCTCGCTGGAGTTTCACAGAAAACCTTTCAAGGACAGAGAGAAATAAGCGAGTACTGTAAAAATGGCAACAAAATAATGTGTGTGTGTGTGTGTGTGTGTGTGTGTGTGATGAGCTCCATTCTCCAGTTTGTAGAAAGTGGGTGTGGGAGGAGGCGGTGAAAAGCTAAGGCGTGTGTTAAAACATGGTTCTCACACCGCCTCACATGATGATGTGGTTACATCAAAAGGTTCTGTCTCTCAAGTGTTTTTCTTGCACTCACAGTTCACACTTTGCTCTCGGCAGAATAACAGAATAATAACACATTGTCCGTCCAGCCAGACTCAAAAACGCAAATCAATGAATCTCAATTTTCCCCCAAATGTCATAGGCTACATCTATTTTTATTGTAAGAAAACCTTACTTGAACCCATCTCTTTAGAAAATTACAAATTATTCGAACTTTAAAAACATGAATACAATAACATTTTAAAATAACTTGTCAGCCATAATTTCATTTCATTAATCGTTTATTTGCATTAGGGACAGATACACAACATGACATTTAGCAAGAAAAGTCTGATGTCATGTATCACAACATTTGTAGCCTAAGCTAATTTGCAATGCCCACCCCTAGATGTTATTAAAAGCACCTATTAAAAGTAGGGATGTTCGATATTGGCTTTTTTACCGATATCCGATATCCGATAATGTCCAACTCTTAATTTCCGATACCGATATCAACCGATATCAACCGATACCGATATAAGCAGGCTTTTTTTTTCACCAAAATTTCACATAACAAGTTACATAATGTAGCTTAATGTAGCTGAAGAGTTTAATATATAATATGCATGTTGTGTTAAAGTTGTAAGTGTTAGAGAAGCGAGCTTGTGACCAGAAGGTCGTCGGTTCAATCCCCGGGACCGGCAGGATAAATCTGGGTGGGGAAAGTGAAAAGGCAGCGCTTGCCCCTCCCTCATTACCACCACTGAGGTGCCCTTGAGCAAGGCCCTTAACCCCAACCACTCCAGTGGAGCTGCTCAGTGGCCAACAGATCAGACTGTGGTTGTACTGGTCAGCTTCCAGGTATGAATGTGTGTGTGAATGTGAACAGGGCACTCCTGAAAAAGAGAGCATTGCTCTCAGTGAGACTCCCCCTGTATTAAAATAAAAAAATAAAAAAATAAAAAATATCGGCATGAAAACCGATACCGATATTTTCCGATATCGATTTTTTAATGCTAATATCGGCCGCTAATATCGGTAGGCCGATAATATCGGACATCCCTAATTAAAAGCAAAATACAGTAAAATATACAATAAACATAAACAAGGATATCATAAAATCAGACAATTAATCAATCAAACAATCATATACACAAAGGATATAGACATATAGACACCCACGCACACAGTCATCCGTGGGAACAATGTAATTACTCTTCAGAAACTGCGTTAGGTTGGTTTTAAAATGATCCCAACTACGATCCTGTTTAATGTGTGTGGCCAGTAAGTTCCACATTTTAACCCCCTGTTTGTCCTAGGGAGGTTTTTCGAACCAGCACTTTGCAGTTCTCTGGTGGTTGTGCCCAAAGCCCCCAAAGGTTCCACCATATCGCAGAGAACACGCAGTGCCTGATCATGGATACATTTATATAAGTGAATGTCATCAAAACTTAAAATATTTTGTTTCTGAATGACTCGACAGAGTACCTAATTAGCTTCCTGTCAAGAATTTTTTATTACACGATTGTATATCATCTTAAGAGGTCTGATTACATTCAGACTAGCTTGGGACCATACAGTTACACAATAACTCAGGTATGAGAAAATCATTGAGTGCATATAGACGTTTTGCAGAATAAAATGTTAGACAATTCCTAATCATTCTGAACGTATATAGGTTTGCTTTTGCCACTCTGCTCACGATCTGTATATGTTTCTCAAATTTTAGATGAGTATCTAACATCAGGCATAAGATGTTTAACCTCAGATATCTGGTCAATAGATAGATCTAACTCAGTGGTTCCCAACCTTTTCCAACTCAGGGCCCACTTTTATGTCTCAAAAATGTTCGCGGCCCACCTCCGACCCCATAAATACAAAGGCCATATAATGCGTTCTCAGAGCACTTTTTTATTGAAAATTGAACATAAAGGACTGAACTGAATACAGGAGAAACATGTTGGAAGCTCCACAGTCACTAACACAGCACCTGTAACATGTTGCAACACCTTCAGTATTACAGTTTTCAAGGAGCTGTCCACACACACACACACATACACGCACACACACACACACACACACACACACACACACACACACACACACACACACACCAATCATTCAAGGAGCTGTCCATCAGCACCACACAGATGTCAGAAATGACAAGCAAGGGGCTGTCTGTAACAGGCTAATTAACAAATGATTAATAAATAACGGTATCCTTCAACAATGGAAAAATGCATTCTCATAACAATTTGACATCCAATATCAGATCCAAACAAAATCCAAATATCAGAAGAAAGCCCATTAAATCGATAGGGTTACAAATAAACACAAACCCAATATAAAGATGATGTAAAGATGAAACTTCAATTCAAGCAAAAGCAATAACATCAAAGAAACAAAAATCATACTTTTTCAAGTATGATTTTTCAAAATCTTTCAAAAAAAAATTTGATTTTTTTTTTTTTTTTTTTTTTTTTAAATCATACTTTTTTGGAAATGATTTGGCGGCCCACTTGCAATACCTTCGCGGCCCACCAGGGGGCCGCGGACCACAGGTTGGGAATCACTGATCTAACTTATTTATTTAATTCACTTGATCTGGTGAGGACCATCTCCTAGACGAGAAACAAATTGACACGGTTTTCTTAATGTTCAGTGTTAGACAAGAATGTTTTAGCCATACTGCTACCGACTCTAGATCTTCTGTCAATTGTGTAGAAACTGAGGTAGTGGGTTCCACCAGACACATATATGACAGTGTCATCTGCATACATCTGGAGACCTGCTCCTGGGCATGATTCTGGAAGATCGTTTATATATAAACTGAAAGGAATTGGACCGAGAATGGACCCCTGTGGGATTCCCGTTTTGCACCCTAGTAAAGATCATTGTTTATTATTAATAGCGACACATTGCTGACGATTACTAAGATAGAATTTAAACCATTGTAAAGTTTGATCTGAAAAGTTATATTTGGAGAGTTTAAAAATAAGGATGTCATGATCAGTGTTGGGCAAGTTACTTTAAATTAGTAACTTAGTTACAGTTACTAGTTACTGCTCTGAAAAGTAACTTAGTTATTTTAAGTTACTCGTTACTTTCCAGGTAACTAGTTACTAGGAAAGTTACTTTTGAGTTACTTTTTTTAAAACTCTCAATTCTCTTATTAATGCACACACATTATTTTGGGATTTCTGTAGCACACTGTGGGACAAGACAACTGTCAAATTTGATCATTGTACCCATTATCACTATGACGAAAAGTAGTGGAACAAGAAAACACAACATTTAGGCATTGAGGCATATTTATTGTTGCCTTCAAAAAGTAGCCAGTACACTTTTGGCAGTGTATAATTAACAACTGTATCAGTAGTAGTCTATAATATCCTGGCTGAACAACATAAACACTGACTGTGGTTACCCTTTGTAAAAGCGGAGTGACAGTGAGCAGCAGAGCCCAGCACTGCAGATACTATAGGGACAGAGCAGAGCCCCAAAGCAGCCGCTCGTCACGGCTGCCTTTAATAGCGGTTCATCTCCAAAAGGCAGCAGACTTGCAGACATTTTTTTACCCATTTCATGACCAAACAACGTGAAACACACCGTGAACACCCTCCAACGCGAGGGGAATCTGTAAGCAGTGATGGGCAAGCTACTTGGAAAATCTAGTAAGCTAAGCTATCAGTTACTCTCGATTAAATATAGCTAAACTACATTGAAGCTCTCCCCAGAGAAATGTAGCAAGCTGAGCTACGAGAAACATGGTAAAAGCAGCTTGCTACATCAAAGCTACTTTTTTTCTCACATTGAATCAACTTCATGTCAAAGAACAACTTTCCACCAAACAAATAGGCAGGCAAAAAAAATCAAATTATGATTGTTTATTATATTATAAAACACACTGAAACTCTCACTGGCACAATATTCAAAAACAGACACTAAAACCTGAACGTCTTCTTCATCACTGCCAGTGGCTCGCTCTGGCTCTGCCATCTTTCAAAGTTCGTTGCTGATGTGACTTCGCCAGCACATGACATATTTTGACAGGTACACTTGACATAATACAATGTCTCCTCCTGTTTAATCCAAACCTCAGCAGAAATCTCCACTGCATGCTTTGCTCATGGATTTTCTCTGGCGAGTAGCTTGTAGCTTTTGCGGGAAGCTACAAGCTACCTGGGTCTATAAATAGCTTAGCTACTGAAAAAGCTACTTCGTTGAAAAGTAGTGAAGCTACCACCAAGCTACTGAGAAATGTAATTAAGCTATGTAGCTTCGCTACTTGTAGCAAGCTACTGCCCAACACTGTCTGTAAGTGAGAGACGAGTGCTGTGCTTGCCTGGGTGCAGCAGGGCACTGGTGACAGACAGCCTGGGAGAGGAGCGAGGAGGAGAGGGCTCCATGCTGCTGACTCTCAGAGCGGTATGAAGTGAACATCGCTACCGTACACAACACAGCTCGCGCAAAATGACCCGTTTCACTCTCAGAATTTGGTCCAGTAACATTAGAAAGTATAGAAATGCCGCAAGATTAGCCTACTTCCTCATCAGACCGCCGTCAGAGTCGCATTTTCCTCTCTACCCTCGCTGCTGTAGGTCCCGCACAGAATCGTGAAGTAACGAGTAACGAGCCTGTTTAAACCGCAATAATTGTAAGTACGTTACGTTACTGATGAAGTAATTCGTTACAGTACTCGTTACCGCAAAAAGTAACTTAATGTAGTTACTGTAACGCGTTCATGATTAAGGGTGTCAAATGCTTTTTGAGGTCCAGGAAAACTGCCCCCACAATATTACCTTTGTCAACTAGGAGTTTCAACGAAAAAGCAATTGGCACTATCGGGAGAATAATTAGAACGAAAACCAAACTGCAGAGGAGCATGGCATCACCTTTTTTTAGCCTTGCATTTTTAGCCAATACATTATGTAATAACACTGTATTATGTAATAACACGATAGGGTTAGGGTTAGGGTTAGGGTTAGGGTTAGCCTAACCCTGTAATACATTTTTACTTCATTATGTAATAACACTCGCATTTGTAATAATCTGACGCATTATGTAATAAACAGCTTGAACGCAATATGTAATAAATTTCCCCGCATTTTAGATTAGATTAGTAATAAAAGATTACATATTGCAATGGTTTTTACAAAATGCCGCAGTTGCACTTTTTTTATGGTTACTTTGTAATAACCACTGGCATTGGAGAGGTCGTCACTTCCCTGCCCCGTCTCGCGGCTCTCCCGTTCACCTCGGGTTCTAACCCTGACCTATATCCAAACCCTAACCCCAACCAAGTGGCTGTCCTTTGCCTAACCCTAACCAAGTGGCTGTTTTCTGCCTAACCCCAAACAAATGGATGTCCTTTGCCTAACCCCAACCAAGTGGCTATCCTTTACCTACCCCAACCAAGTGGCTATCCTTTACATAACCCCAACCAAGTGGCTGTGCTTTGCCTAACCCCAACCAAGTGGCTATCCTTTACCTAACCCCAACCAAGTGGCTGTGCTTTGCCTAACCCCAACCAAGTGGCTGTGCTTTGCCTAACCCCAACCAAGTGGCTATCCTTTACCTAATCCCAACCAAGTGGCTATCCTTTGCCTAACCCCAACAGTGTGTGTCCAAATACAAAACAAATGGTAGGGTTAGGGAGTGAGAATCTGTTTGCTTATCGCATTATTGTAAATATAGGATACAGGTACGCTTACTTTATTGGGTGGTAGCACTGGTGCTAGTAAGCTAAGATTTTCAGTAGCACAAAGACACATTTAGTAGCACACACGGATGTGGTTAAACACAGAGGTTCCCAACCTTTGTTTTTTACTTATGTACTCCTTGAGCTGTTTTGCCATGCCAAAGTACCCCCTCACTCATGTGTGTCGATGATTCTCTGAAATTTGTTCTATTAAAATCATATTAAACTTTTAGTAGGCCTATCTAACACATCTGGAGCCGAGTGCACCAGCTGGGCATACGCCTAGGTATAACGTTACGTCCGACTTAGAACTCAAAGTTACGACTAACTTAATTTTATGACTAGTGCACCATGTAGTCGCCCTGTATGCGTTGCGCCTGGGTGTAAATTTTACGTCTGGTATGGAGCAGGCGTATAACTTAGGCTACACCCAAGGTGTACCCATACTGACAGCTGTCTCATCTTGATCTGCGCTGTCGCTGCTGTCAGTGCCGTTCAGTCCTGTGATGCGGGGGAAACTTGTCCAAAAATATCGATCAATATGTGCTGTAAATGGACGTTTTGGGCGCAGGACTTCCGCTTGTCGGCGGGTTTTTAAAAGCTGATGCGTCGGAAGATCTTTCACTTTCTTCCTGACTTCGTCAACTGCCCGCAGTCCGCCATCGCATTCATTATTGCACTTCTGATCAAATTCCATGTATCTTGTTTCTGTTTGTTTGTGTCGGCGCTGTTAAATTTAGCTGTGAGAAAGTTTCTATGCTTTGAATACAAGTTTGAGTTGAGTTTCGAGTCCAACTATTATAAAGTTTATGGAAGCTACCAAATTTTGACTATTGTTATACAATTGATTTAAAACACAGACGATTGTAAATGTTGCAAAAAAACTGGGGCCTGAAGGACGATTAAACGATGTGTTGATGTAGCCACTCGTGACGATATGTGGATGTAGCCGTATCGTATATAGGCCTACGTTGATGTAGCCGTATCTCTTTTTGTGCATGGTTTAGAGAAATAAACCAGCCTGGTTGTCGTCGGGCACCAGTAACGGAAGTTATCGAGCACCGCTCTCTGGGGTGCAGTTGATGTGTTGATGTAGCCACTCATGATATACTTTGCGTAAAACTGCAGTATAAAGATAAATAACATCGTATCCAGGCCTAGGTTCTGCGAAAGGAGGTAAAAATTATAGGTATAAAAGGTATACAATTACAAGAAAACAAAGTCATTTGGTAGAAAGGTCTTTTTCCTTTCATTAAACATGTTTTCTTATATAGCCATGTTTTGGGGTGATTTAATATAGAAAAATGTATTTATTCTACCAACTGAGCAAATATTATCTGATTTTATGCAAACCCAATGATGTTTCCAAGTCCTCTGTAAGTTTTTAGCTATTTTTGCACTTTTTATGCTCTTTTTCAAAGTTCGGTTGTGATGCTTTTAAATGTCTATTTTATCCTCTTCTTTTATTCTTTTATTTTCTTGTGTCATCCATTTTATGTGAAGCACTTTGAATTGCCTCTGTGTATGAAATGTGCTATACAAATAAACTTGATTTGATTTGACTTGACTTGACTTGACTTGACTTGATGTTAGCTATCTATAGCTAGATAGCAAAGTCTGCATTACCAAGCACGCAAGCTAACGTTTGATACCTGTGCCGACAGCGATGGCGGATGGATGTTTCTCCTAAAGACCGGGCGCAGCTACGACCGTGGTAAGTCAGGCTTGGTGCACTCGGTGTAAATTCAAATCACAAAGTCGGGGGGATCTAAGACCAGCGTAACAGTTAAGACCGACTTTTTTTACGCCCAGCTGGTGCACTCTGCTCCAGATTATTAAGTGAAAATCATTTGAATGACCCCCTTTAATACAACTCTGACAGTTTTCATTTGAAAAAGGCGTCAGTTTTACCAAGATGGGCCTATTATATGAAATGACTTTTGTAAATAAACTGCAATCCCCAATCTTCTCAAGTACCCCCTGCAAGCTGCTCAAGTACCCCTCGCTGGGAAACACTGGTTAAACATAATGCTTTATTGGTCATAATTCATTTGGTCATATAGATGGGGATGGGTATTGTTAAGATTTTAATGGTAGCCTACTAGTTACTGATAGTCAGTGTTGGGGGTAACTCATTACAAAAGTAATATATTACATGTAATATATTACTTTTAGCAGCAACTCAGTAGCAGTAACTCAGTAATATAACTTATTACTTATAGGATTTCAGTAATATTATACCAGTTACTTTGTCAAGTAACTCAAGTTACAAATTGAGTAATTATATATTTTTTAAATCAAAGCACATATTTAAATAAAGATACAATAATTTCCTAATCAAACTGTTTTTATGCAAATAACCACTACAGATGACAATAACAAAAGAAAAGAATAACATTTAGAATTTTGGATTGTTTACACTCACTTCAAGGCGGTTGACATTATTTTTCGGGATGGTTCCGGGGCGGCAATGTCATTCTGCTGCTGCTGTTGTTGTGGTGAAAGTAATGCAAAAGTAGTGTAATAAGTAATGAGTTACTCTACACAGACAGTAATATTGTAAAGTAACTTATTACTTTCAAATGAAAGTAACTAGTAATAATATTACACTACTCTCAGTGAGACTCCCCCTGGATAAATAAAGGTTAAAACGCCCATTGCAGCTTTCAGGTGACACATACAACATGAAAATGCCTTTAGTTTAGTCAATTCAGCTTTCAGGTGGTACAAGTCAAGTTTCAAGTTTATTTGTATAACCCTAATTTGCAAGCATGTCTCAGAGGACTTTACGAGAATGTGTTTAGCTAAATCTGGCTAAGCACTATCAATAAACAGAATTGAAGAAATTATTAGCATATAAAAACAAGAAGAGAAGAGAGGGAGGGGAAGAGAGCAGAGGGAGAAGGGAGGAGAGTAGTCTCAACGCCAGACCCATGAGAGTTCTTACGCTGATACACTACGTTACTGCATGCTGCAGATCTCTCTCTGGGTCTGATACACTACGTTACTGCATGCTGCAGAGCTCTATCTGGGTCTGATACACTACATTACTGCATGATGCAGAGCTCTCTCTGGGTCTGGGACACTTTCCCTCAGCCGGCTGGTTATGGGAGGGAACTGTTCACTTGGCCAGTCATATGCCAGTGGTGGATTCAGTCCTCCCCAATCAGTAACGACTTTGCTATCAGACAACATGGGAGGTGCAGCCCATTTTTATCAGAATCAGAATCAGAATCAGAATCAGAATCAGAATCACTTTATTGCCACAATATGCAAGTTATATGAGGAATTTGTCTTGGTGCCTGCATGCCATACAGTGATCAAGTCAACACAAAAAAGACTCAATATTGCTAGTGCAAAAGATCATATATACACAATGTGCTTAAGTGTGTGTGTATGTACATTTAAAGTTTTTTTTGCAAGTAATTGACAGTGTGCGGGACTCCTCTTTATTTCTTTCATATGTACTGCATCTCCGACGCACCTGCCTTTAAGAGATTGAAGGTGTGCATCAGCTCCTTCTGACTTGTGTATGTACATTAAAATCAAGTATGCATTAAAGACCCACATGAGTTCATATTCCGAGGCAACCCGTGTCTGCACAAAATCTACATGACATTAGCAGTCAGAGTTAGATCGGCATTAAAAAACGAGAAACTGATATTAAGTTAGAAGAAGTTAAAACTACAGTTTAAAGCTAGTATTAAGTTTAAAACTAAGTTTAATTTCATTTTAATTTAAAAAGAGGTATTTAAAAATTTTTAAATAAAATAAAAGTCAGTGCAATTTATCATCACGGTCCAAGCAAACCAGGCCCTAGTTACGAGAGCCACAGTCTGCTGTGTGAAAGGAGGGGACGGGGGGATTCAGCTGGGGCAGGGGGGATGGGCAGTGAGTCTCTGGTGGGAGGGGCTTTCGGGCCTTATTGGTGAGGCGGATGGCAGTTGGAAAGAAGCTGCTCTTGTGCCGGGTGGTTTTGCTCTTTGCAGACCTCAGCCTCTTGCCGAGGGGAAGTGCTTGGAAGAGCTTGTGGCCAGGATGGGAGGGGTCGGCCATGATTTTACAGGCGCGCTTCAGTGTCCTGGCTGCATGTAGATCCTGGAGGGATGGCAGGTTGCATTCAATGAGCTTTTCAGCACATCGGATGATGCGCTGCAGTCTGTTTATGTCCTTCACTGTGGCAGCGGCATACCAGACGGTGATGGAGGAGGTGAGGATGGACTCAATGATAGAGGTGTAAAATTGTACCATCGTGGTCTTTGGCACTTTGAATGTTTTCAGCTGCCTCACAAAGTACATCCTCTGTTGCGCCTTTTTGGTGAGGGCCCTGATGGTCAGCTCCCACTTCAAATCGTGGCTGATGGTGGTCCCCAGGAAGCGGAAGGACTCCACGCTGTCCACTGGGGAGTTGTCCAGTACTGAGGGCCTTGCCTTTTTTGGGGGGATGGATTATGGTTGAAGTTTTTAAGCAGGCTGGTACGTGACAGGTTTCTAATGAGAGGTTGAAAATGTCAGTGAACACTGGTGCTAGCTCGTCAGCACAGTGTTTCAGGGTGGAGGGTGATATGGAGTCAGGTCCTGCTAGAACCGCTCTCTCATCGGTGCTACGACCTGTCACTCATTCAATTTCAACCCGCCTTCAAAAACCAGCAGTGGCTGTGAACTGGCACAGACTCACTTATGTAGTATGCAGAGTGCAGCAATTCAATGTAATATTTGAGTCTTGGGAGAGACTACACTGAGAGCAATGCTCTCTTTTTCAGGAACACTGTTTACATTCACACAAACATTCATACCTGGAAGTTGACTAACCACAGTCTGATCTGCTGGCCACTGAGCAGCTCCACTGGAGCGGTTTGGGCCTTGCTCAAGGGCACCTCAGTCACTCAGTGGTGGTCATGGGTGTAGTGGTAAATACAGAGGTGGGTAAACGATCCAAGGTGAGTAGTTTACCCACCTTGTTTCCACTCATTGAATTGATTGATACAGTTGATATGAAAACAGCTGAATAAACTACTGCCTTACTTCAAAGAGGTCCTCCACTTACTAGCACTATGCTCCTCCTCGTGGTAAGAGGTAAGCGCTGCTTTTCGCTTTCCCCACAGATTGAGCCTGCTGGTGTCATGCCGAGTTTTGCACCCCCGCCGAGAATTGCATCCCCACCTTCCGGGAGCATATTGTAATGATTTATGCGGAAACTTAACTGTTTAAAAATGATATAATTGTCCTTAGACGTGATCTCCAAGCCAGGGGGTCTGCCCTGGCTCATGGAGACCGACTTTGATGCATTTGAGCCGCGTGTAAGTGACTTCCATGATTGGGGCTCTCTTCTGGTTTATGGAAGCCGACTTTGGTACTTACAGATGACCTCGAGACCTGGGGATTCCTCCTGGCTTTAAGGAGGGGGGTGCAAATTTGCATCCCTGTTTTTAAGTTAAAACAGCCCCAAAATATGGTGGGGGTGCATTTCTCGGCGGGGGTGCAAAACTCGGCATGACACCGGCTCCGGGGATTGAACCGACGACCTTCCGGTCACAAACTCGCTTCTCTAATCTGTAGGCCACTTTCCTGTCATGCCTACTAGGAAGCAAATCCCTATGTACAATGTTAAATTAATTCCTACAGCCTTTGAACGCCTCGCCCAGCCTGTGGAGCCATATTTGTTATTTGACTTCCAGGCAGGCAGTTTCCAGCCCCTGTCGCTGTCTGCGGACACAGCGGCCAGGTCGGGAGGGAGGGAGACTTTCACCGCCTCTGTCTGGAATACTACACACTTCGCATTACTTTAAACAAGTTAGAGGACAACGAAGCTACCGTCGGGTATGTGTTTCTCCCGATTTTCACGGTTTGGGCATGCTAACTTGGGCAGGTTGCTACTTTTTCCCATTCATGCTAACGCACGCTAGCTGGCATTGGGTAACATTAGCCAGCTAGCATAGCGTAACGTCAGCAAAACATTGAGTCATAAAAGTGGAACAAATATTATCGGCTATCTGTAATGTGACAAGTAAGCAGAGGGAGTTAGCAAAGTTAGACATAGCAACAAATGAGTATTGTTTTAGGAGGTGTCGGCTAACTTCTGTACCAACTTTACGTGAACTACACACCAGCAGATTGACAAATTTGGGCTGTACTGACAGAGAAAGTCCAGGATCTACAATAGGCGGAAACCTTGAATGGTGGTGTTACTTGTTGTTAAGAAGGGTTTGTGAGTTAAGAAAGGAGGGTTAATTGCTGATGGCTCCAGCTATGGTATAACGTTAGGCTCCTCCTGAATGGCTGTCCACGGTCAGATGGGAATCCTGTGGCTCAGGTCAGTGTTGTTTATTTATGTCGGGTCAGAGAGACTTGGAGTGGAAACTCAAAATCTTTGTCAAATGTTCCACGGCTTATGTAACGCTAGTCGTTAGCATTGATTTATGAGCCATTATACAAGTTATCCAGTGAAGGTCTATCATTTTACGTTATATTAGTTAGAGTGGGGGCCACCCAGCAATGAAATTCTGGGTGCCACTGACTGTGGCTGGTTAGGTTTGTTTTCTCTTCCAGCCACTTTGTTTGGCAGCAAATCTACCATAATTTGGAAGTCTTATTTTATACAAATTAGGGCTGCACAATTAATCGTATTTTCATCGTCATCGCAATATGAACATGCGCAATAAACACATCACAAAGATAGTAGTTTCAGCTAGAGTCTGTGTGTATTTCATTTCTTTATTGAGTGGGCAATGGGCATATGCTATGTTTGGGGTCTATGTTAGCATTATTAAAGCAGAAAGACAGGAATGGGCGGCTGTAGCTCAGGAGGTAGAGCAGGTCGTCCACTAATCGCTTTGGATAAAAGAGGTCGGTGGTTTAATTCCCGCCTCCAGTCTGCATGTCGAAGTGTCCTTGGGCAAGACACTGAACCCCAAATTGCTCCTGATGGTGTGCCAGCACCCTGTGTGGTAACCTGCCACCATCGGTGTGTGAATGGGTGAATATGTACCTACTGATTGTATAGCGCTTTGGATAAAAGCGCTATATAAATGCAGGCCATTTACCATTTACCAACTGTATAACTAATCTGCATACTTTAATATTTGTTTATTTGTCACAAGTCATATCGTCAACGTTATATTGAACAATATTATCGCACATCGCAGATTTTCCTCATATCGTGCAGGCCTAATACAAAACAAACTAAAAAATATGGCCGCAAGCGGCAATACCAGGGGTTCAAGCCTATTGCCCCCGAAGGGGCTTGAATATCTGTCATGGTTAAAAAACAGGAAATGAGGTGTTGGTTATATCGCCAAACTTTAGTAGATTGGTATAATTTTTTGTTTCTGAGTAGTGGGTGAGTTTTCTAGCCTAGGTGCAAAATTTGGTTACTGTGGGCCTTAGGGTTTCTGAGATATAGCTGAAGCGTTAACTATATCGGTCAATATTTTTGCTAAACTTCTGTTAAAATTGTGCTTCAACCACTGCTACAATGATCATGTCATGTTTGCATGTAGTTTGATGGTGAAAACATTAAGTATAACTTCTTTCTAGCAACATACCGTTGAAATAATTTATTTTAGATGCGTCTTTGATTTACCAGAGTCGGGGAAAGGACGTTACCGCTGGAGTCTTATCTGGAAGCTGCTATTATCCTGTATCAGCTCACTCTCGCTCTGCTGGTTTAGCAAGCCCGTAATAATCAACAAAAAGAGTGGCTTGTAGTTCTTGTAGTTTGCTGCATTATTGCCACCTGCTGGCCTGGATGCTTTTTTTTTTACTCACTTAAGGTTGATATGGTTTGGTCAATACTGTCAATGGGTTTGATCACTTTACAAAAAAATAAATGGCTGAAAGTTGGAGGCGAGTACCAAGCAATTGGCCAGGCAAATTACCACCAGCAAATGCAGAACAAGACGACGCCTCTGGGTTGGGACTAAAGCTTGTATTATGCTCACCCCTGCCGTGAAGGGCGCGGGGGTGGAGCGAGGGCCGGGCGCGTCAAATGACGTAAATTTGTTGGGCGTGGTTGGGCGCTACCTCCGTCTGGCGCTCGCATGTCCGCTTTCAAGCCACTGTGCCCTGAACACTGAGCTGTGTTTTCACCACATTTCTTGACCCATGTGGTAGGCTATAAACTTTGATTTGCAACTGTTCGTTTTTAGTCATTTCACCGAGTAAATGTGTTGTGTTGAGAGCATTATTGAGAGAGATTAAAAGCAGCACAGAGTAGTAGGCTATCAGGGCTGAGAAGTAAAAACGGCTTTCAGTAAAAACAAGTTTGGTGATTCCTTCATGTGCTGATGTGGGGGTCGTTTGAGAGTGAAAGCGCACTCAGTACTGCACATCATAGCGTTTCATTGAGACTTTTCCACGGGCTGTTCTCACTATTACCATTGTACAATACATGCTGATCACTTTCTGAGTAGAATGGCATCAGCCCCATCCTACCATCCTACCATCCTACCATCCTACCATCCTACCATCCTACCATCCTACCATCCATCCTACCATCCTACCATCCATCCTACCATCCTACCATCCTACCATCCATCCTACCATCCTACCATCCTACCATCCATCCTACCATCCTACCATCCTACCATCCATCCTACCATCCATCCTACCATCCTACCATCCTACCATCCTTCCATCCTACCATCCTACCATCCTACCATCCATCCTACCATCCATCCTACCATCCTACCATCCATCCTACCATCCTACCATCCTACCATCCATCCTACCATCCTACCATCCTACCATCCATCCTACCATCCTACCATCCATCCTACCATCCTACCATCCATCCTACCATCCTACCATCCTACCATCCTACCATCCATCCTACCATCCTACCATCCATCCTACCATCCTACCATCCATCCTACCATCCTACCATCCTACCATCCTACCATCCTACCATCCATCCTACCATCCATCCTACCATCCTACCATCCTACCATCCATCCTACCATCCTACCATCCTACCATCCATCCTACCATCCATCCTACCATCCTACCATCCTACCATCCATCCTACCATCCTACCATCCATCCTACCATCCTACCATCCTACCATCCTACCATCCATCCTACCATCCTACCATCCTACCATCCATCCTACCATCCTACCATCCTACCATCCATCCTACCATCCTACCATCCATCCTACCATCCTACCATCCTACATGTACCATCCTACCATCCATCCTACCATCCTACCATCCTACCATCCATCCTACCATCCTACCATCCTACCATCCATCCTACCATCCTACCATCCTACCATCCTACCATCCTACCATCCTACCATCCTACCCTACAGCACGTCAATCAGCAGATGTTTCTTGTTCCTATTTTTTGTCTTGGTGGTGTCTGGTGTGGTAAAACCAGTTCTAAGAGCCAAAGAGGGGGCGAGGCCACGTGAGATAGCTACCTGTTAGGTTAACACACACACACACACACACACACACACACACACACACACACACACACACACACACACACACACACACACACACACACACACACACACACACAGAGAGAGAGAGAGGATGTCTGGTCTGGGCTCCTGTAATCCAACACCCATCCTATAATCCAATATGGCCGTGTTTATAAATGGATGCAGATTAGAAGCATAAGTATAATGTGACTTCCTCTCTGACACGCCGAGTTGCGTTACCTTCACGTTAGCAGCTGAAAGGTGTTTATTGGCCTCTGCTCTCGTCCCTATAAAGCTGTCAGATTTGCAGCTAATTATGGCAACAAATCACCCTAACTGCCGATTTTGTCTCAGTGACTTTGATGCAGAGACATAGCAACAGTTTAGAAAGTACATTCACTGAAGTGTTGTAAGTGTCAGTACCACAAGTGTATACTATGTAAAGCCCCAATGACAGGACTTTACATGCAGTCAGTGTCATGGGACAGTGGAGTTTACATACTATATGACTCTGCATTGGATAACCAAAGTGGTCTTGAGTTTCAGTGCAAGTCAGAATTTCAGTTCTGCTTTCTCCATGAGTCTTTTTCACCTCTCCCACCCAATTCACCCATTTTGTGTCTAAAAGGCAAGAAGTAACACAGGTGCAAGCAGAACATTATAATGAAGGTTCTCCAGGTTCCAATCCATTTGGTGATCCAGTGGGGACCGCGTTACTGTTTTACTTGCACCTGTGTTACTTCCTGCATTTTAGACACACAATTGGTGAATTGGGTGGGAAGTGAAAAAGGCTAATGCGGCCTGTGGGTCATTAACCTTTTCAGAGTTGTGTTCCAGACACATTTATCTGTGGCTGGCTACTGCCAGACTATATGACAGGTCACTTCATGTCATACTCTCGCTTGTCTCCTGTGTGTTTCACAGTATCTGCTCTAATTAGATGGCTTAGGCTTCACCAATACAGAAGGGCTGCACCATCATATTTTCATCGTCATGGTGATATTAACGTTACATGTGCAATAAACACATCGCAAAAGACTGCCTTGGCCGCAACGCAACAAACAAAATTATTTTATTTACACGCACCATGCATTCACACTCTGCATGCAATTGTTTTGTCTTGTGTTGTAAATCCAGTGCACATCTTTTGCTTGCAGTGGTGTGCTCCGCCACACTCCGCCCCTCCTCCAAAGCAGTATGCAGTGAGTGTAAGCAGCTAGACAGAACTGTATAGCTAATACAGTATGCATACTTCAACATTTGTTTATTTATCCCATCGCAATGTCATTTTCCTCATATCGTGCAGCCTAGGCCTACAATACAGGCCAAACACATTTTTATTTTGACTAAATACAGAGAGTTCCCCAACCTTTTGCGTAGCCAGTCAGATTGAGAAAGTAGCCGGATCATGTTCGCTGCGTTTGTTCCAGTGGTCCTTTTCCCAATTAATAAACAAACCTCAAATATGTATCCATGAGTGTGACAATTGAAATAATACAAATAAACATTCTTATAAAGGCCCAATGCTCAATTTAATTATAAATAAAACAATAAAACAATATCCATATTGCAAAACACAAACAGGCAATGTATATTTTTAAGAACAAAGAAAATACTAATAACTGTTTCCCACAGGATTTGGAGAGATTGTGGTGGGTGGACCTTGCTTGGACCCTCTTGGGGGGTTCGGGGGGCCATGCTCCCTGTAAGAAAAATGTGTACCGGTACATTTTAAACTAAAATGCATGAATCTGGTTCACTTTGAGAACCAATTTAAGAGGCTAGATCAGGGGTGGGCAATTCTTTTTCATGGGGGACCACATGAGAAACCCAGATTGTTGCCGGGGGCCGAACAAATATTGTCATGCCGTAACCCAGGAACTTTGATGATAGAGAGGACCACAAACAAATGTCCTCGCCACCAGAGGGCCAGATTTTGCTGAGGGTTGGAAAAGTTTTGGGCATTTGAAGTCAGGTTTAGAGGAATAACTAATTTTAAATTAACAGTTGTGATTTTGCTAGAAATGACCATTCCTATTTTCTGGCGGAATTTGCTGACTGACAGGCAAGCAGGAAGCAACCTGCTGCAGGTGTGTGGACAGCACTGCTCCCTGTTCTGCTGTCCACACACCTGCAGCAGGAAGCAACCTGCTGCAGGTGTGTGGACAGCACTGCTCCCTGTTCTGCTGTCCCCGTACTGCAGTCATCATGCACTGAGACACGGAGCAGGATGGGTTTGGTTCTCCTCTCTTACCTGGATATTCATGCGTCTTCCCTGCATGACCGAGAGCAAGGACAGACATGAGAGCTGCGCTGGGCAAAGTTGTCAGCTTAAATCACAAAGTGCTGCTGCTACAGAAATGAGAGATGCTGTGTATTCAGTCATACACTGCTGACTTTGATTGAAGTGAATATCTTATTAAACCTTTTCAATTTGAATAAGTGGAACACTGAAATCATGTGGGAGGATCTTATGCTGATGGAACGAAGAACACTCTACTTTTACCAATAGAGGGAATGCACCGACGCCACACCCCCTCAGCCGGACTGAGCAGCACTGAGTGTCAAATTTCCAAAACAAACGTGGCTTCCGCCAGGGGTAGTAGCGAAACCACGGCTAATATAAACGATTATCTGCTTAAATTAAAGGCAGTTGGACTCGAATGTGACCCTTACAGCTTGCCAAAGAACCAGTGGTCCATGGACGTAGACATGTGGCCAGGAATAGGCTTTCCTGACATTTATATGTACTTAATATCGACGCCGGGGAAATACACAAACCAAAGCATGAAAGCATACAAGAGCCTGGACGCGTGGTCGTACTTCAAGGCTGGATTTGTTGGCGACATTAAAGTAACGAGGACAGCAATGGATATTCTGGTTGTATGTGGAGAGGTAAATATTTATTTTATTACAACTTTTATTAAGAAAAATATAGCATACGCTGTCACTAACACACGCTAGCTTTGTTCATAGTGAACACTGTAACGTTATATCTGCAGGTAAAACACAGCCAGAGAATGAATGAGCCCTCATTGAAACCCTGGATAGCTGCAGAGAATACCGGGACCGTTTCATTAGCTTTCGGCAGCCTGTAAAAAGATACCTCCGACGCCTTGTTGAATCTATTTTTACAGTCAATGGCACAACAGCACTTTCCCATTTTCGTTGTTTTCTCGCGGAAGCTGAACGCTAAAAACACCGTGACCCGGCGGCGCCACCTGGCTTGTTTAGACGTTTTGACACTCACTGCAGCTGAGTGGGCGTACCCGCACTGACTGTCGCGTCCGTGACGTCACGTGCATTCCCTCTATAAATGTAAATAGGTGTAAAAAAAAAAAGAGTTGGGAGGCAGGACTTTGAAAGCAGATTCTGCCAATCTATAAAACATATAATAATAAAAAGACTACCAAAGTTCAACATCACATAATCGCTGGTACGAGCCACTGTTTTCCTCTGGGTTATTTGCATGAAAAGGCTGAAAGGTGAATGTGCTGCACACATGAGCACAGGCAGAACGAGGGAAACAGATGCAGCACATTCCTGTGTGAAGCCATGCTGTCACTCCCGTTTTACACAAGGAAGCCTTTTCTCATGTTGTAGTATGTGCTTTATACCACAGGACAGGATTTGAATAAAAGACAATATTGTCCAGATGTAGCCTATTGGAAAATGTATATCAGTAGAACCCTATCAAAAATGAAGGGGCAGCTTGGTTCTGATCAGGGGAAGGAAAGATACTTAATTGTTCATTGTTTCCAAAAGTCACGGCTTAAGGTGCTGACAGGGTTCTGCGCAGCCTCGACTTGGAGCCTGAGACTGTGCATACTCGAACGTAACTTGGTGCGTTGTCTGCGGTACACCTCCAAAACACTAGGTGGCTTGTGGTACACTTATGTCCGTTACATATTATGTTATCGTGTCATTTACCAAGAACTTGCAATCATGTCGGTGGGGGGACATTTTATTGTCCCTCCATTTCAAAACTCATTCCGGTGAGCCTGCAGAAGGCTTTGCGAGATGAGGGACAAGCACTGTTACATGAGGAAATGGCATTTCCTCATTCCTCACAACAAGTACGTCAGCGGATATGTGCGCGGCCCAATGCAACGGCCAATCACAGCTCTGGTGCTGGTCGCGTTGACGCCGCGGAGTCACATTTTCGAGGAGCTGCACGCCCCCCTCCGCCGAGCTGCGCCAATAGGACGGCCAGCTGCGGCGACCCCTCGGCGCAGTCGGCGATGGCGATTTTCTTTCCACTAAATGTTCCATCTTCTCCTGAAAACGGAATTTCAGTCCAATTATGGCAAATTCTGCGGTATTCCACGTTTTACAGTTGATTAAATTTTTATTGGTCAATTGGATTGCATTAAGCTCTACGTAAGGCTTCGTTCACACAGGGCACCTACGCCTTGCCTCAACCCACGCCTACGCCTACATACCTTGAGCTGGGCGTGAACCTATCACACGCTTTTGCGATCACACTGGACGCCTATTCCACGCTGAACCTGAGCCGAGTCACAAGCGCTTCTCTCTCCCGAGTGTTTTTTTTTCACATGTGGTCCCGAATTATCATGGGTAGGTAAAATAAATCTGATATATTTAATGTGCTATTGATGGTGCATATGTATAACCAGGTCTCCTTCTTGGGTCACTGCTGTCATAGAGAACTGGATGCTGTTGTACAAAGTGGATTAACTTTTCATTGTCCATCTTGCTTCTTCGGTCGCTATTCTCTCTCCTGAAGATTTGTTTACCGACGGGGAGAAAGCCCCATGTGATAGCCACCCGTCAATCACTCTCTCTCTCTCTCTGCTCAACGCTGTTGTAGTAACACCATTTTATTTTGAAATTCAGTTGACTTTGCCATTTCCCACGGATATTGTCGCGTTTTTCCTTCATGGCTTGACAGAAAAAGTCTGCCTTCACGTGCCTAGTCGGCTTGAAAATAGAACTCACGCCTAAACGATAAAATCAGCGCAGCTCAGGCGAGGCGTGGGTACACCAAAGGTTCACGTTGAGGTGTACACAGCCTCATTGACTAAAAAGGACGCCTATTTAAAAGCGTGGGTAAAGGCAAGGCGTAGGCAAGGCTTGGGTGCTGTGTGTGAACGCAGCCTAAGGCTCCCAAGCAAGACTGACCCCCATCGGAGGGCACAATATGCCCTCCGAACCGCAATAAAAAAAAGCACGGAGAGATTATGGAAAGCAGCTGGAGTCAAAATTGGACACTAACAACCCCAGACACCTGTGGAGTGGACTCCATGCTGCCACAGACTTCAAAGGGGTGAAACGACAGAACCCCAGCACGTCACCCACCCTGCCGGGCGAACTCAACGCGTTCTACGCTAGGTTCGACCCCTCTGCCAGAGCGCCCATCAATCCACGCAAGGCGGCCGGCCCGGATGGCATCCCTGGGCCTGCGCACACCAGCTGGCAGGCGTATTCACAGACATTTTTAACCAGTCTCTCTCCCTCCGGCAAGTTCCCCCCTGCTTCAAAACAGCAACAATCATCCCCATTCCCAAACAGCAGAAAGTGACCAGCCTCAACGACTGGCGCCCAATAGCCCTAACGCCCATAGCCAGCAAATGCTTCGAAAAGCTGGTTATATCACAGATCCGCCCCACACTCCCCCCGGACCACGACCCGCTACAATTCGCATACCGCCCCAACAGGAGCACAGCGGATGCAGTAGCACACGTGTTCAACACCACCCTCCCCCACCTGGAGGGGAAGGACACCTATGTGAGAATGCTGTTCGTGGACTACAGCTCAGCATTCAACACCATAGTACCCTCCAGGCTGGTAAGCAAACTCAAGCATCTGGGACTAAGCACAGCGATGTGTGACTGGATCCTGGACTTTCTAACAGACCGCCGCCAGGTGGTGAAAGTGGGCAACCTCACCTCCTCCCCACTGACCATCAGCATAGGAGCGCCACAGGGGTGCGTCTCCAGCCCCTTCTGGTACGACCTCTACACCCACGACTGCGTGGCGACTCAAACTTCGAACACCATCGTGAAGTTTGCAGATGACACAGCGGTCGTGGGGCGGATCTCCAGGAGCGAGGAGACAGCCTACAGAAAGGAGGTGGAGGCCCTGGAACAATGCTGCCAGGACAACCACCTCTCTCTGAACGTCTCCAAGACAAAGGAGGTCATTGTAGACTACAGAAGGGGGGGGGGGGGGGTGCACACCCCCCCATCACCATCAACGGCACAGTGGTGGAAAGGGTGGACAGCTTCAAGTACCTGGGAGTCAATATCCACCAGGACCTGACATGGGCCAACCACACCGCCACTATTGTCAAAAAGGCCCAACAGTGACTACACGGACTCAGGCGCCTGAAGAAATTCGGGCTGAGGCCAAAAATCCTCAGGGACTTCTACAGAGGCACCATTGAAAGCCTGCTGACTGGCTGCTTCACCACCTGGTACGGGAACTGCACCACCATGGACCGCAGGGCGCTAAGAAGGGTGAGGCCCAGCACGTAACAGGATGTGAGCTGCCAAAACTGCAAGATCTGTACAACCAGCGGTGCCTCAGGAGGTCCCTGAAGATCATCAAAGACAAACCACTCCCACAACAGTCTGTTCTCCCTGCTACCCTCAGGGAGGAGATACAGGGTCCCAAGAGCACGCACAAATCGCTTGAGGGACAGTTTCTTCTCACAGGCCACGAGACTCCTTAACATATACAAATAGTGTAGTAGCCGTACTGTACCGCACTGTAGATGCTACCATTATGTATGACTAATGTTCAATAGTATGTTTAATTAGGTATAGGCTATTTGCACCTAACAGAATGTTATGTTTAATTATGTTAAAGTATGTTCATGCAATTTGCACTATGGGCAGTGAACACGCCACTGTCTGTGGCGTGTCTTACTGCTTTATTGCTTGTTGCCTCTTGTTTTTTATTTATATATCTTTTATTTTTGGCACTATGTTGTAACGGAGCCTACAGCACAAGAATTTCACACGTGATACTTGTACTACGGAGTGACAATAAAAATCTTGAATCTTGAATCTTGAATCTCAAAACAGCGCAAACGAAAACAGAGTCATTTCTCTAGACCTATTTTACAATTATGAAATCATTTAGGTTACTACAATAATTGTGTCTACTTTTGATTTGGATAATTGGGCCTACTTTTGATCAATTTCAGACAAATTATGGGAAATTCTGCAGTATTCCATGTTTTACAGTTTATTCCATTTTTATTACCAAATTCCATGGTTCCGTCCGTTTTTTCCCGTTTTGCGGAAATCATACCTACCGGTTGTTTTTACTTTTATACACAACAGTTGCCAACTCTTGTGAAATGTCTGTGAAGGTTTCTCCAAAGTAGCTGACCCTTGTTTGTAAAGATGAAATGAAACCTTGAAACGTCATTGATCCATGTGGAGAAATTGGGGCACTGCAGTAGTAAAAGTAATTGGGATACTACAGGGAAAGGAAAATAATCTAAACAAAGACTAAAACCCAGGAGAAAACAAGAAAGATCACCGTCTTGCTGCCTGGTTACTTATCACAGAGTTGGCATATTTAATCAGTCAGCTGTTCATACTTGTCAGGAAGTATATCTGCGCTGTGGGGGCGTGTCTTTGATCGTACAGACTGTATGACTAAGCTGTTGAAACCTGTAGGAGTGACAGAGAAAAGTGTCCAGGCTGCTGCCAGTGAAAGCAGAAGTGAGCAGATGATCCTCCAGTGCTGCTCTCACTAACTGGAAAAAAAAAAAATCTCAACTGTTTTCCCCTCTTCATTCATTCAGCAGTGGTGCAAGAACACTAGCAGTAGGGCTATCCCTGAATATCATTTTTGGGCTTCGAAGCTTCAGTGAGAAGTATTAGAACAGTGATACTCAACTTGCAGCCCGGGGGCCAGATGCATGGTAGTTTTCATTTTGAATGTATGTACTTAAAGGCCCATTCCGTCGGTTCTGGCGAGAAATAAATGTGCACAAAGTGTTTTTTATTGGCAATGAGTGAATGCGCCTTGACGTAACTTAAAAATGGCGACCAGGGTCGTTTCTCTCCGACCAGCCGTTCAGAAGATACATGGAAATACCTCAGTTTCGAAGGGGTTAGCATTTCCCGCCACAGCTAGAGGATGTGACGTCTGCGCGTGTTCATGAGCCTCTTGTCCTAGACGGCTAACAGGAAATGGCTAAAGTAGCTTTTAACGTTACGTTCGTCGCTAGCTGCTAGCTACAGGAAACAACAACACAGACTCCAGAAAAAGTCCACACTAAATAAATAAATATTTATGTAATGAAGCCCGTCTGGCCAGACAGCAGCAATGTGACCGACATCGGGGGGAAACTAGAGTCAGGACTGTGTTTTCGGTTCATGAAGGGAACTTGCTGCTTGTAGCTACTGTAATGTGGTTTTGACCAGATAACGTTAGCTGCTTGCTAATGGGTTTTCAAGATTCAAGATTTTTATTGTCACTCCGTAGTACAAGTATCTGACCACCTGGTCAGAAACTCTGCTAACATTACCGTCTTGTGTGAAGTAATGCAACCCTAACGTTACTACCGCTATGCTTATGGTCATGTAACATTATTGTTTGACTGCAGTTAGCTGCGGTGGTGAGTGCCTATTATAACCATAACGTTAGCTTGATGCTATACGCGGCTAACTAATAGATTTAGCTATATTTATAGAAATTACCACCAGCCCCACTAATAACGTTACTGTCTTGTGTTGATAATGAATCTAACAGTCGGAAATATGCCTAACGTTAGCCTACTGTCTGTTATGCTTACGGTACATTGTTTGACTGTTCAGTTTGGTCAACTCCAGGCATTACACGGTACCGTACATACAGGGGGAGCAGGCTATTTCCTGGCTTGTGCTAACGTGAGTATCCACTTCCCCGCGGCCAGCAGGCTCTGGCTGCAGTTAGCTGCAGTGGGACTGCACATAGTAACGTTGGCTTGATGCTAATCGCGGCTAACTAATATTAATTTACATTTATAGAAATTACCACCAGCCCCACTAATAATGTTACCGTCTTGTGTGGATAATAGGGATGGGCATTTCTAGCAAAAACACTATTCGAAATTCGCTGGCCAAATTCGAATTTAATTCGAAATTCGAAAAAAAAAAAAAAAAATGTATATATTAATTTTTTGTGAGTGAAATGTTGCATTGTCTCCCCTGATTCTAAGTCTACGGCTTTATTAATTAATATAAAAAGCTTCTGCTGTGGATTTTTAGCTCAAACAAGCATTGCACCACTGAAGTAAAGAACATGTTACATGACATTGACATTTTCGAAAATAAAAAACAGTTTTGACAACCCTTGTACCCTCCTTATATTTTTTGCCTGTTACACTTCCTCATCCAGCAGCTGGATATTGATATTAATAAGTTATTTTTTATATTGATAATAATAATAATTATGATTATCCATAATCACTTATCCATTGGTAACTTCATACCTCATACCTCATATCAACATTTCATGCTTACTCAGAATTTTAACCCCTCAAATGCCAGTTTACTGTACTTACACTTTACAGCAGAAAACACAAAATTATGTTTTTTGCCGAAAAAACATGAAAACTGCCAATTTTAGACTCCCAACTAATTTTCACAAAAAACACAAAATAGCTTTATTCATCCATCAATCTTGGTCTAAAGGCTTCAAATCAGTAGTTTGCACTGGAAAATCCGGGTTCTCAGGTCATGTGACATGTTGCTATGACGACCACTGTACTGTGTATTTAATGTTAAACTGCATGCAATTGGCTGCTATGCCAGCACTGATCAAATACAGGGGTGGGGCCAAACACAATAGAAGCTACAAATTTGATGTATTGACTCTAGCTGAGAGGTGTAAGATCAGAAAAATAATTATTTTTGGGGAAAGTACGTGGGAGTCAAAACATTTTTTTTGTTTTTTTGCTAAATTAACATTGAAATCAATGGGAAAAATATGCAATGGATTTTGAATGGTTGTAACTCCACCAAATGTTCAACCAACTCCAAGGTTAGATATTAAGGTCAAATTTAAAGGTGTTTGGTCCAGGATGCCTGCTGAAAAAAATAAAATAGATTAATTTTGTAAAAATTTCCCGGAGGTCTCAAAAAAGTGGTTTTAATGGTTTTAATACGCCGGCTGCTGGATCCGAGGGGGGTTAACGTGATTATAGCACTTACTTTGTGCCAGGAACACTTTTTTAGGGTGGCGGAAGGGTGAATTACCATGATAAATAAAAAAAAAATGATTTGGAAAGTTTCAGGCCTGAACTCCAAAAACTTTTTTTTCCACAGAAAAAAAAAAACACAAAATACACCTTACGATCCAGCTGCTGGACGAGGGGGGTACAAGGGCTTAAATATTTAGTAGGCTCAGGTCTGAGTGCCAAAGGGGTGCCAAAGTCACCCCCTCTCCCTCTTCATGGGATTTCATCCGCCATTCATTTTTCCATAAACCTTGCTTAAAATGCTTATAAAAATTGTTGTACTTGCTCAAACCAAGCGATTTGACTATACTTAGAATCAGGGGAGACAATGCAACATTTCACTCCAAATTTTTTTTTTTTTTTTTTCTTTTTTTTTTCGAATTTCGAATTTCGAATTTCAATAATAAAAGTCGACCTTGATAATAACAACGATTATTCGAAAATTCGAAATTCGATGCCCATCCCTAGTGGATAATGCCGTAAATATGCCTAACGTTACTGTTATGCTTATGAAACATTGTTTGATTGTTCACTTTGGTCAACTCCAGGCATTACACGGTACCGTACATACAGGGGGAGCAGGCTATTTCCTGGCTTGTGCTAACATGAGTATCCACTTCCCCACAGCCAACGCAAGCCAAAACACGGCCAAACATGCCACAATAACGTCCCCTAATTCATCCAGAATCCTTCCTGGGCATCTCGAGGCTGATCTGACCGATAAATTGTCCAGGTTTCTGTTTTCAAGTGACTTTTATGAGTTAACGTTACAAAGCAACTGCTTGTGCGCGTGCGAGTATGGTGCCCGCGCGTCAGCTCGTTCACACGCTGCTTGCAGTTACTCTAACGGCCACCGGCGTCAGTAAGAGTGAGTATTGACGGAATGGGCCTTTAACCTAACTAACTTAACCTAACTAACTATCTGGTGTGCACAACATTGTCAGACTAAACTCCAGCTGACACCCCAAAAACCTACAATCCGCTACAGAAAAATGTATATTGTTTGTTGGCCTCCTATCATTTCACGAAAGTGGCCCCTGGGCAAAGCAAGTTGAGTATCCCTGCATTAGAATGTATTCGAAGCTTCGGTGGGGGATGGGGGGGCACATAGTAGTAACAATAGTCGTGTTTCCATTACCCTCAGAAATGCACAAAATCTAAATATCGCAATAGAAATTGGGTAATGGAAACACGTAAATTTCCCAAATATCGCAAAAAGTTTTTGCGCTCTCATGAGGTGGGTTCAGACGTGTCGATATAGCAGTTTATCGCAAAAGTGTAATGGAAACACTTTTTCCGCATTTGCACGTCATGTGCCCATCTTCTCCTTTGGAAAAGGAGCGGAAAATGAGGGAGAACGGGTTCGATAAGCCGTGGCAAAACCTCCGCAGCAAGTGTAAAACTTTGAAGCAACGCTACCTAGCAGAATGACGAGTGCAAAAGCAGAGCCGGGGAAAATAGATCATGTTTAATGGCAGAAATCGGTCCATGGTGACAGGCTGCCTGCGCATTAAGCACAGCAGCAAGATGAGGGGATGAAAAGCACACACGGTGCTGCTGACTGAAGTGAATACAGTGACTGTGAGTAATACATTACACACGTTTCAGGTGCAATGTTATAATTATAATACACGACATTCCGATTATTGTACCAAATCAGCCTTTTCCCTAGCCTGACTCCGCCAGACGGGGGCGGCATTGTTCCACAAATTCACAATCCCACCTCTGTCTGGACCTGGCTCAAGATTGGAGTTTAAATCGGCCGCCACCCAGGCGAACCAATCAGCGTGAGCTACGGGCGGGCTTTAGGCGAGACCGGGTGTGACGCCACCGAGAGGCGCATGTGCGTTTGTAGTTCTTTCACTATTCAACATGGCGGCGGCTACCGAGGCTAGCTCCAGTGAGCTAGTCAAACATTCTATTCAAAACAATAAGCTAACATAAACGTTAAACACTTGATCTTACAGTGAGTACGAAACCGTAACTGTATTGCTGTAACGTTATCAACTATGAACGTTAGTAAACAAGACATTGTTGTAGAATTTGGGGAGATAGCCTTCAGACCATTGCTAGGCTGGGAGAACTTATTAGCCATCAGCTAGCTGTAAGGCTAGTGAATGGCTAGCCGTTAGCCATTCACGCAAGTCACACAAACACAAAGCCCTTCTCACCACTGCCCAGTAAACATGCAATCTGTTAAACCATCATTTTTGTTCCAAATAGAAATAAATCATAACGTTAATCAAAATGCCACTGAAATATTAGCTAATCAACACAGAACTGCAAAGATCAGTGTGATGTATTGTCCCTTTACTGCTAGCTGAAGTGTATTCTGCTATGACTGGAATGTTGGCTGCTGTTTAATAAACCACGTTAACTCACGTTGGTGTCGAGTGACATATTATGTTATACAGGCGAGATTAAAGATCTCAGGATATAACAATCAGTTTATCTAATATTTTCCCCCGTATGACGCTTGCATAAATTATACTGTGAAGTGTGAATATAGCTCTCACAAGCATTCCTTTATGTCTGATATTTTGGAGCTGTTACTCGAGAAATTGGTTTATCGATAGAACATTGCTTAAGATTTTGCACTTGTACTTTAGATAGGGGGTAAACAAACAGCATGGGAGCCAATACTAGCAATACTAGCAATAAATAAACATGGAACCATTCTTAAAGTTTGAGATTATATCCAAATACATGCTGCATGGTGTACTTAAGGGTGTTTTTCCTCTTCTCTGTGAACCTTGACGTCTTCTGGGCTCCAGGCAGCTCCCTTTCGCAGATTCATCTGACATCAACATCTTTATGAATTTACATCATCTTATCATTTTATCCAATCGTGCCTCAAGACCAGCAGATTATGTAACAACAACACCACACGGCCGTCTTTTCTCCGTTTAGTTTATTATCACAAAAGTAAGCAAATAACATTCTCCAGTCATGCGTAAACATCTACCATTCCACTGACAGAAAGGCTAAAATTCACCAGTCCTTAATGCTAAATAGTAGCGTTAAATCATTATATTGTATCAAAGCATTTGGTTGTTATTGCCATGATCATAAAGGCTAGAGAGCGTTGCGTCTCCATGACGTTAGCCGCCCAGGGTGCGTGCCACTCGGTGTCATATCGTGTCATCAGTTCCCTGAAGAAACGAACAACGATATGTGTTAGTAATGAATCGCTGTTAACGTTAACATTAATCATCAATCATCAGACGTAGCACCCCACCTCCAAATGTTGCTACCGTTAGCGTAACATCAGTTAATCCAATCAGTTACATTTAACGTGCAAAATGGCCTACCTGCACTTCATCCTCAGTCAGACATCTGCAGTAATTCTTCTTTCTTTTGGCAAATAATAACAGCAAAAAATCTGCGACCTCCATGCTAACTATTTAGCAATTGTAGTCCTAACTGTTCGTGTTGGTGTTTACCAGGCGCTGCTACGTCATGAAGGGAAGTCGATCTGATTGGTTGGCGTTGGCAAGCCCAGACGGTGACAGACAGACGGTCCATCCAATCACCTGCCTAGTAGCTTGAAAAAAGTGACCGCCCTCTTCAGCAATGTAGCTTGGCCAAACCCAGATGGATGTTGATTGTGAAACAGAATGTGAAGCAAACTCATCCATCTGGCAGCGTCAGGTTACCTCCATCTCAGTCTAAATGGGACCAGTTGTATTAGAGGCTACCTTTTTTCCTCTGCCTGTCGCGCTCACTGCATCCCGCGCAGCCAGTAACATGTTGCCACTCATTTTCTTTTGAATTGATAATCAGGCTCGTTTATATGCGTTGTAACTTCATGTTGTGATTTGCATTGACCATTGGTTGGATTTGAGCATGCAGGGGACGGGATCCCCGTGCATAATCACTGTGGCAGCTGCTGGTAACGGGAATTGCGTTCAGGTGTGCGCGCCGTCAGACCAAACTCAACTTCAATGGAAACGCCTACAAGTCGCAATTATACATTGTCGAAGTTGTAGAAATATCGCAATTATTTTGCGAAAAACTGTAATGGAAACACAGCTAATGAGAGGCGAGGAAAAATAATTGGACTTCAAGGATTTTCCTTTTTATCAAAACAAAAATGGATATAAAATGTGCAATGAACACATCAAATAAATTACAGCCATAGCCCATGAAAAATTATTTGCTCATATTTATGCTGGCTGCATGGTCAATCTGTCACAGTTTCAGTGGTGGTAAGTAACGTTAGATAAGAGCTGTGAGGCACAAAACTATCACTAATGTTAAATGTCCTTGTCTGAGAGAATAAGTATTATAAATAATGTTGGTGAGGCATAACGAATAATTTTTATTTACATGTAAAAAAAAAAGAGAGATAAATAAATTAATAAAAAATCTCTTTATTTTGACACAATTTGAAATCACACAATTTATCAGTGAAATACTGTAATTTATAGATTCATTATGCTATAACTTATTTTGACTGATAGTGCTTAAATTAACCCAGAGCCACTCATATTCTAGTTTATTTCAAGAAAAACATTTTAGCTAGTGAGTTTTTAGCTACTGAGTTATATCTGTACTAGGGATGTTCATTTTGAAAATTTTCCAAAATCGATAATCGGTGAAAATTAACGATCAATTATCGATTATCGATCATATTAATACTTAGAAAATTTTCAATATATATATATATATATATATATATATATATATATATATATATATTTTTTTACAAAATGAATGCCTATGGCAGAAAATACGAAAGACAACGTGTTCTCCTCAATGAACTCTTTATTTCAATGTGTCTCCTCTCCAACACTGCTGTCCCCGGCGCATGCCGGCGTGAATTCCCCATGCAGGGCTCGACGTTAACTTTTAAAAGTGGTTGCCGGAGGGGCAACCTGGCAAGAGCTTTTGGTTGCCCGAATAAAAATATGGTTGCCCAATTTTAGTCGCTTTATATTTTGAGTAATTAAGATACTATGCAGTCATAAGCCGGCTTAATAATGACGATGTGACAGAAAAGTAAGTATAATAATCTATAGTATAGTATAATAGGCCTATTCAGTGTGCGCACCGGGTGTAGTAGTAGTAATAATGATAATAATAATAATAATAAATTTGTGTCATTTCGTTTTCTAAACAAATCTTATTTTTTGTTTTTATAATGCATTTGCACTGAAAGGATTTAACTAATATTTGTGAACTTTCATTTTCATATATTTTTCAACAGTTATTGTTCATATTGTGCTTAATTTATTAATTAAAAGCGTTATTGATAATTAAGTAGCCTACCCTCCTCCAGGCCCGGCTCCAGACCCAAGTTACAGAGGGGGCCTGCCCCTAGCTTGGGGGGGCCAAGCTACCCAAGGGGGGTCCGGGGGGATTCTCCCCCGGAAGAAGATTTTGTACATTTTAAAGTAAAATTCGTCAACCTGGTGCATTTGAGAGCAAAATGAAGAGGCTAAATCTGTGAAGAACTACACACATCTCTAATGTGTTGTGACTTTACAAATAATTAGGCCTAAACAATTAATATTAAGTGTATTTACACATTGTGCACAAATTGCATTCATTGTGACAAATTTACAATAGTTAATATCCAGCCAGAATCATTGCAAATGGATGTTCAAAGTAACAGTTAGCAATAGCATTGAGTTAATCAATGCCTAATGACAGCCAGATTCCATGTTAAACTTTAAAACAGAAAAACGTTTTTAGCAACAAAAAAAAAAAAAAAATTGAATGGGGGGGCCAGTTTGTTAAATGGGGGGGCCCGGCCCGGTCAGGCCCTGCCCGGTCAGGCCCGCCCCTAACGCCGGGCCTGCCCTCCTCATGTTCATTCAGGGATACTTTGATGACAGTGGTTTGGGGCCCCCACTCTGATGTTGCATAGGGCCCCAAAAGGCCCAGAAGCGGCCCTGCAATCCCTCTCTCTCTCACCCCGTATGAGAGGCTGACAGGCCAGGGATGCAAATCATTTCTCAGCACATATACGCGGTGGTAAAACGTTTTTGAAGGATGTCCTGGTCGAGGTGTATGTTGTAGGCTTGTTGTAGGCTACATGCTTTGCAGTATAGTGTTATGCTGGAATTATGCTTGAAGTTTGGGCTGTCGCACGGAAATGAGAGACACTGAATCTTGACGAGGAAACGTGTGGAGCGTTTATACACTGTGTGTGGGTTTCTGCTCGCGGAAGTGAGCTGGAGTCTTGAAAACTCCACTTTGTCCGCCCAGCCGCGTCCACGTAGTTACACAATTCGGGGTGTGCACAGCCAGGCGAAAACCGTCTGCACAGCAGCCTTGTGGAGGGGCGCGTCTGCTGATTTAACTAACTTTTCCGTGTGGACACTCGCCGATGCGGGAAGCATATGAGACCTAAGCGCTTGTTGTAGGCTACATGCTTTGCAGTATAGCATTCGTTTTCCGTCCCGTTCAAAGACGCACGGGTATTTCACCTCAATGACAATTTCCTCGTCCTTTGTTTCTGTGCGGGGCTGCGGGCGGACGAGGTTCTTCTTGCGTCTTGCAGCCGCTGTGATTGTGTGCGAGCAGCCCCACCTGTCCCAGTCAGTACTCGTTAAACATACCGCACGTGCAGCATGCATCACGTAGGTTCCGACTGGTAATTAGTAACATCGTTTCGATTGTAACAGCAATAAAATGTCACATATATGTCACTCACAACAAGTATTAAAACATTTATTTGGTGTATATTTTGCTGTTTGCTGCTGTACATATTTTGTTGCATGTTAAATCGTGGTTGCCCCTGGGGCAACCAAAGACCGAGAAATGGTTGCCCCATGTTTTTTTTGGTTGCCCGGGGCAACCGGGCAGCCGTTAATGTCGAGCCCTGCCATGTTTAAAACAGTTTTGTTGGCACAAAGGCCCGTGCCCAGCCAGAAAACTAGAGACTATATGAAGCTCCACCTCACGTTAGTCGGCTGTGCAATGGAGTGGGGCGAGGAGGAACGAATTCCACCCAAACCTAGTCCAATTTTTTTTTTTTTTTTTTTTTTTTTAATAATTAAAAAATCGATCCAAATGCCACAGGATCGATTCCAATCCTTAACGATCAATTATCGATTTTCGATAATTGATGAACATCCCTAATCTGTACTAGAATAACACACAGTCGCAACAGGTATGCGGGGAACTGCGATAGCAGTTAGAGGAAATTCAGACAGACAGGGTGAGTGAGGCTGGTAACATAACACTACAGCCATGAAGCACAAGCAGAAGCTACTCGGTGGCCTCACGTGTTGTTTTGTTATGTGAACTATAAAGGCAACATTTCACCATCTGGTGATAACAGATGTACAGATAGACAGGCAGCAGGATCTGGCTGTGTACAGGCAGACAGGCAGCAGGATCTGGCTGTGTACAGATAGACAGGCAGCAGGATCTGGCTGTGTACAGATAGACAGGCAGCAGGTCACCGATTGCCGATCACCTATGCGAAATATCTGCCCAACCGATCATCAATTACCGATTACTGATCACAGATATATATATTTGGCCTGGGCGATATGGCAATTTTTTTTATCACGATATGTTTTCTTATATCGATCGATGTCGATATTTATCACGATATAAATTTATCAATAATACTAATTGCACATAAAAAGCACATGAAGAATTTTAGGGGCACAATTAAAATTCAATGCAGAGCGATATAGAATGTATTCGATACGACTCTATTAATCTCTGACCGGTTACAATTAAGTTGAATTCAATTCAAAGTATTCTCATGAGAGAGAGGCTCAATGCAGCTCATTGGCTATTGTTGTCATTAAATGATAACCCTTTATTTAGTCATCTGTTTGTCCATATTATTCACTTATGGCTTTTTAATGTAACTTGATCCATTTGCATTTTCATCTTATTATAATTGTTCTATGCTTGTTACTTGTTTTCCCTTATACCACTGGTCTTTGGTGTGCTTATTCTGTTGTGTGTATTGCATTATGTTGTTTTAATCATTAAAACAACATAATGCAACGTTACGTTCTTGGCATTAATTACGTTCATTGCATTAAATTAATGCAATGAACGTCTTGGTCCAAGGCTAGGTTTTGATTATGCAGCTATAGTTAGCTGCTGTTGGTTTGATAAAGGAAGCAAAGACTATTTAAACCATAGATGTGTAATGTTATTCGGATAGCTGCTATAGATGGTCTAACAGATAGCATAACGTTAGCAAGATTGTCAAGTATGAAGATATTAACGTTAGCGCGTAAGCTAACGTTAGCGTTAGCTAACGCGATGTAGATGCTAATTTGATAGCATTCATGACAGCCAGCTACCGCTACCCATAACCAGAACTACTGTCTGCTGCAGCTTTATCTCCCGTGTACAAATCAATTCCATCTGTTTATGTTACTCTTGCCAGGCCAGGCTCTAACTGGTTAGTAACAGCAACTCAGCCAGCCGACTACGAGGCTCTGAGCAGAAGGGATTCTTCCGCAAACGCGTGCATCACATGGTTTATTTTCCATTGATGCCATTGGTTCCACTCAGTGTTGCCTTCAAATACCCCCCAAAAACGACACGTTATTCACAATAAGCATTGCTGTGCTAAGCTGCGGTCATGTTTCTGAGGGGTTTTGAACGCAACAATGAAAATATTTTTATCGAAATTACAGCTCATAAATTTATCATCGTTATCGTGGCCGTTTTTTTCGTGAAAATTTTCGACATCGTTTTATCGCCCAGCCCTAATATATATATATATATATATATATATAAATATTTATTTATTTATTTTGTAAGCAGCTATAGCAGTCTATTATAGAACAGTTTCCATTTTACATACAGGCCTACATTTCATGCATCAAATTGAAAGTGCAGCACATTTTCTTTTTTTCTACATCAATATTTTATACTGTGTAGGCTAAAGGAAACTGCCAACATGATTTTTTGTGTGTGAGATAATTGGAGCACAAGACTGTGTTGAACTAAATGGCTAGTAGTTCAGTCCAGTTCCCTCAGTTCAGTTTATAAAAGAACAAAAATCGTTCCACTTCGGGATTTCCATGTTACCAGTTCAATGCAGTTCAGTTCACTCAACAAAAATCCTCCATTTTCCGGGATTGCCCTGTTACACAAGGAAAATAACTTCGACCCAAGGAAACTATTTTATCGATTAAGCTAAAGCGGCTAAAGCTAACCGGAGCTATTAACGTTAGGAGGATACACGCAAATATGGATCAAACACGGACTTAACAGCATGCAAATGCCTCGGTAGGCAGGAGGACTGGAGGTAACTTCTCTCTGCTGAGTCTGCTCTAATCACCAGCTGATTTGTGTGATTCAAAGACGCAAGGGGTGTGTTGACAGTCTGGTGTGGTGTGTGGAGGTGAGTACACTGACGAAAGCAAAGCGTGTGCTTTGCAACACAATGATATAAACTAGGGATGTTCATTTTGAAAATTTTCCAAAATCGATAATCGGTGAGAATTAACGATCAATTATCGATTATCGATTTTATTAATACTTAGAAAATTTTCAAAATTTTCATTTTTTTTTTTTTTTTAACAAAATGAATGCCTATGGCAGAAAATACGAAAGACAACGTGTTCTCCTCAATGAACTCTTTATTTCAATGTGTCTCCTCTCCAACACTGCTGTCCCCGGCGCATGCCGGTGTGAATTTCTCATGTTTAAAACAGTTTTGTTGGCACAAAGGCCCGTGCCCAGCCAGAAAACTAGAGACTATATGAAGCTCCACCTCACGTTAGTCGGCTGTGCAATGGAGTGGGGCGAGGAGGAACGAATTCCACCCAAACCTAGTCCAAATTTTTTTTTTTTTTTTTTTTTTTTTTTTCATCGATCCAAATGCCACAGGATCGATTCCAATCCTTAACGATCGATTATCGATTTTCGATAATTGATGAACATCCCTAATATAAACGTTAGAGCACAATATGAAAGTTAAACGATAGACATTGAAGACATGAAAATGGGCTGCCTCATGTTTCTCACGTGCAGCATGATCGGCTATGCAATCGGCGACAATAAAGAAATATCTGCAATCAGCAGATCACATATTTGAGGTCAAAATCGGCCGATACAGATTGCGTGCCGATCGATCGGTGCACCCCTAATTATTATTATCATTATTACTACTATTACAACCGGTGCGCACACTGAATAGGCCTATTAAACTATATACTATAGACTATTATACTTACTTTTCTGTCAAATCGTCATTATTAAGCCGGCTTATGACTGCATAGTATCTTAATTACTCAAAATATAAGGCAACTAAAAATGGCAACCATATTTTTATTCGGGCAACCAAAAGCTCCTGCCAGGTTGCCACTCCGGCAACCACTTTTAAAAGTTAACGTCGAGCCCTGTAGAGGAAAAAAAACATCACATGGATGCAATTGGGACGTATCATCAGTGATGTACCCTGGGGTCATAGGATGTTTCGGGTCTCGCAACATCATACACCCTCACCCAGGTGACCCAGCCGGGGTTGATCAAGCCCCGACTTACGTCCCAGTAGCTACCCACGGTCAACCCTCCTAGGGAAAGACAGGGCCACTCAATCCGCTGCACTACTCTGCCGGGACCGGGAGGCTCTGGCACGTGGAGGGACTGGGCTCTGTGGGTTGCCCCCTGTCTGGGCTCCTCCTACGTCTCACCAGGTCCAGGACCTGTGCGTTTCACCAGACTCCCCCGCTCCAAACATTTCATTCTGGTATGATGTTTCTTGGGCTGTGGTGGTGTGAATGATCACTTGGGTCTCTGGTAAATTGTGAGGGCATTTTTCTTTTCTTTTTAACATTTTATAGAGTAAATAATGATCGATTGAAGAGATAATCGATCATTAAAATACAATAGTAAGTTGCAGCTCTATTCCACACAAACTAGATCTGCAGCTTGGATCCTTGACAGTGGAAATAGAAACGGCAATATGATAGAGAGAACGAGACAGTGAGACTGTAAAATGCATAAAAACAAAACGCAATCGATGAAGATGACACAAATACACAATAGACTGATATTTCATCCCGGCATATGGGAGACTACACAGTATTCATCAGAATCAGAATCACTTTTATTGCCACAGTATGCAAGTTACATACGAGGAATTTGTCTTAGTGTCTGTATGCAGCGTAGTGGTCACATCAATATACAGAGATAAGAAGTAGGAAGATAACTAAAGACCATCACAAAGTTGCAAGTGCAATCAAATCTAGTAAATATATACAATATGTACATGAGTGGTGAAGTGTTCTGTGGATGATAAATATGAATTTACGAGTTAAATAAGAGTTTACATTGAATGTACATGAAATTTACAGGCTAAGTTAAATAGGCATTAAATTAGATATGAGTTACAGTTTTATGGGGGGGGAGTTCAGTTGAGTTTAGGAGGAGGTAGTGAGTTTGTGTGTGTGTGTGTGTGTGTGTGTGTGGGGGGGGGGGGTTGTTGGTGAGGTCCTTGGCGGAAGGGGTTTCCGGGCCTTGTTGGTGAGGCTGATGGCGGTTGGGAAGAAGCTGGTCTTGTGGCGGGTGGTTCTGGTCTTGGCAGACATCAGTCTCTTGCCGTGGGGGAGTGTCTTAAAGAGTTTGTGGCCAGGGTGGGAGGGGTCGGCCATGATCTTGTGAGAAGCATGAAGTAAAGTCATAATGTATGGTTCACATTACAGCAGTTACTACACTGTGTAATTGCAGGCACTACCCATATCTCACAGTGGCTTTAAATAACATCTGTAACCATCGTAACGTTTATGCCTCAAACCAATTATGGCTGCCTGCTACTGTTGTCTGTTGACACAGTATTTTCAATTCATGTGACGACACCGGTAACCGGAAGCGTCAAAACCTGGTATGCTCAAAACATGTTTTTGAGTCATTAAAAGTAATTGAATTTGATGTCAAAGTGAGTGCAGGAACCTGCTTCAGGGCTCCAGAGTGCGTGTATTTACTAGGGATGGGCGCGAGTACTCGGGTACTCGAGTACGCGGGTACTCGAGTACGCGGGTACTCGAGTACTCGTTCATAACGTCAGTACTCGAGTAACATTTCCGCTGTTCGGGTACTCCCCACCCCTTTAAAAATGGTCTAAATCTACGCATGCATTGTTATGTGGATCTGGCAGCATGAACTGCACGGGCGTCAAGTCAGCCAGAATGTACAAGTACGTCATCCGCTTTGTTGATTTCAAAATAAAAGGCTTATTGTAACGTAAGTTGTAACCTTATTTATTTTGAGTAATGCGTTACAGCCACAGTTTCACGCCATATAACATCACGAGTATTTTGATACAAGGTTTGCTGCTTCATTCGTTGAAATACCCTTTTCTCCTCTAACGTGCATAAATAAACTATTTACTTTTGTTTAAGTAACATTATTTTGAAAGTTTTAACCGGAGGTTTTCCAGCTCATCCCGAAAATGGTGGCTGAAGATATGCTCCCGAAGGAGACAGATGCACGCTTCTTCATACCGCACACATGATAAAACTAATTCAAAACTTTGCAGTAGTTTGACTACACAGTCGCTTCCCATAACGTTAGTCACAAGAAATGTGGAGAAAGAATCGCTTTTTGGGAGACAATCGTTTCATGGTGATCACTATTTAGCTGCAGCTGTAACGTTAATCACACTGGTCAGTTTTCAGGTTTTGGCAGAACACCGGACCTTGTAATCCGTGGATTTACGTTAGTGTAACAGTGATCATAAAGTAAAATGGATGATACTGGACAATGGACATGTATTGTAATTGAGCCTTCGCTTGTTTCACAACACTATTGTCCGCTCCGAAGCGCTAATGCCATCCATCCACCCATCGGAGATGCTGTCTGAGGTAGGCTTTAGAGACGTTATCTTAGCGTCACCTCACCTATAGACTCAGCCCTCAGTCTTAATCCGTTTCACTACTGTAAGACTGAGAATATTACTATTTAAATCTTTGCATAACGTTAGGTGGTGCTGTTGGAAGCCTTGCATCGGAGAACCAATCATGAGTGTTGTGGGCGGGCCTGCTTTCTGGGGGCAGATCTCATGCAGAACCGGTGTCTCGCAAAACATCGCTGCGTTTGCGGAGAAACATATTAATCACTTAGAAACAAACATAACCTGTTAATAGGACGTGGTTCATCCGGCCCCGGCGGCTAGAGGTCTTTCCCCCAGCGATAAGCCCGACTCCCGAGGCTTACGTTACAGGGCCTGCTGATGACTTCACACAAGTTCACAGTAGCAAGCGGACCACTTCCGGGTAGGAAAAATGATTGTAAAATAAACAACAGGTATAAACTCTCTTTGCAGCACATCAGTGTCTTGCTCTATATTGGAACTATGAAACATTGCATTGCCGTTACCCAAATAAAATTCTAATAATAAATGTAGGCGTGTCTGCTGCCGGCCGTTCTCGCCGGGCTTGAAGAGAAAGATTTTGACAGTGAAATTCCCAGACGTTTGGTGGTTAGGTGGCACTGTTGGCACCGCTCACCAAACGTCTGGAAACCGAGACTACCTCACCTAATATCACAGTCAGTCAGTCCCTCTCCTCACATGCTCCAGGTAACGCTTTCTCCATGCAAAAATGCAAACGTTATGTGTGAACAGCCCCACACACCGTAGATTACCCCTGCTCTGTGCTCTGTCATTACCATAGTAATCACACAGACCCCCCCCCCACGCGAGTACTCGAGTACTCGTTCATAATAGAAGGAGAGTACTCGAGTATTTAAACTGCTTAAAATGCCCATCCCTAGTATTTACATGCATTTTCCCACCTTAAAATCTGCCAGTGCGTATAAATATTTTCAGAACACGCACTGGTGCACCCTGGAATTTGTAGCATCTTTCTCTCTCTGTCTCTCTCTCTCTCACCCTGCTCTTGTACTACAGCATGCGGCGCGGTCAAACTAAATCTCTCACATAGAAAGACAGGGGAAATACAAAAATAAAACATTTTCAATTGCTTCTGAGCGCTTTAGACTTGGGCCGAATGGTTTTACTTTGAAAATCCAACTGGAAGTACTTTATAGCTAGTAAAACACAGGACAGTCCGCAGCCAGCAGCCAGCCATCCAGATGATTACTGGTGTGACCGGCCAGACTCACTCGTACCTAGGGTTGTAGCGGTACTAAATTTCTGTTTCGGTGCCGGTACCAATTTGTATTTCGATACTTTTCGATACTTTTCGATACTTTTTGTAAAAAAAAAAGTGAAACTGTCCAATGTCAAGATTTGGCTTTATTTTAAGAGTTTGGGAACAATTACACCAATAAATTGGTGTGGCATTTAAATGCTGAACAAAACAAACCTTTTGAGCAGTGAGAATACCGGTAAGTAAAATAAAGTAATGCCAGTGAAAATAAAATGACCATAAAACACTAGCCTATAGCAGCAAAAACTCAGAGAAACTCCAATAACAACAATAAATAAATAATTGGTGGCATTTAAATTCTGTCTAACTTTTACTTGTCAAATAAGTACACACTCAGTAACATAACACAAATCTTTTGAACAGTGGGAAATGGGAATAAGTAAAATAAATAAAATAAATAATAATATAATAAAACACTATAGCAGCAGAAACTCAAATCTTTTTTTCTTCAACAAGCAGCATAACTGGCTTCATATTCCCATTCTGTCCCCCAGCCTACTCAGTCTAAACCCTAGTTCTCCTATGGGTGGTAGACAGACTCACTGTTTGGCTGACTCTCAGTTTACTCACTCAGTCCCTCCCATCCCAATGTCTTATTCAGGTTCCTAGCCAAGAAAACGAGGGTGTCAACATGTTCCTCGGTCAGTCTAGATCTTGTTGGACTGCAGATATTCCCAGAAGTACTGAAAACACGTTCAGATGCACAGCTTGATGCTGGAATACAGAGATATTGTCTAGCAAACTGAGCTAAGATGGGCAGGTCTGTCTGGTGTTGCTTCCACCATGCCAGGGGATCCTCTGCAGGGCTGATGTCTCTAAATTGTTTATACTCAGTAATCTCAACTTCCAGTTTAGCACTTCTTGTCATGGGTGGGGCATTCAGGCAGTATTACTCACAGTTTACATCTAACGTTATGTAGGCTACTTTCACGCATACTTCAGTCAGGGTTATCGACAGTCCATATTATTGCCTCTGCACGTTTCCCGACGCTACAGTGAGCGCTCGTTAACTAACGTTACTGCGGAGTCCGCTGTTAGTACAGCGGAGTCCGCTGTAACGTTAGTACAGCGGAGTCCGCTGTAACGTTAGTTAACGTTAGTTAACGAGCGCATTTTCTCACTGTAGCGTCGGGATGTAAACTGTGAAAGGGCACAGCTGCTGCTACTAACTGGGCTGGGAGAGGCTTTGTGTTTAGCCATAGCCTACTTTGCTAGTTTGCTTTTAATGTGCGCGGGTCTGCTCAGTGCTCAGCTGCTTTTTTTCCTCAAACTCTTTTCCTCACCGCTTGACATGTGGATATGACGTCACTCACTCCGGCGCATTTCTTAAAGAGACAGGCTCATATTGACCTCTATCAGTCATAGCAGCGGTCGGAAAAGTACCTGTTCTTTTTAAATCTTAGTATAGAACCGGTTCTACAGCAATAGCACCGCAGTTCTGGGGTAGTACCGGTAGTACCTACATCCCTACTCGTACCGGAATCCGAGTCACAAACAGATGGAATTAAAATGTGTCAGATGGTGGTTTTGTACGCGGGAGACAAAGCTACGGCTTCAGCAGACGAGTTCTGACTAACGTTAGTTTGGCTGGCATGACGATGACATCTTAGCAGCGTCTAATGTTAGCATCGCTAGCGGGATGCTAGCTAACTTTCAAGCTAATTCTGGGGTTACTAACGTTACCAACATGTAATTCAAGATCGCTAAAATGTGTTGTTGACAATATGACTATGCTGTCTGTTAATGTTAGACCATCTAAGAGCAGCTATCTGCTACGTTTTTTCACTGTCTGCAGTGCACAGTGAGACTATCATTTCACAGCACACTGTGGGATATGTCACTAATCACACCGTAACGTGAACGTCCACAATCATGACCACCATTACATAATGTTAGGCAAACTACAGATGACTAAATAAATGGTTATTGAGTCATTCTTATCTGGTAAGACATTCATAGTGCATCATGAGGATGGTAGCCTACTTTAATTGAATTAAACTAAATTGTAATGTAGCAGAGATGAATCATTGGGTCCTTAAATGTGGTCCTAACCTTTTCAATTTAGGAGCATAATGTAAGGTGATAATCACATCACAGACACCCAGTTCATAAATGCTGCAATACTTAAAATGCAAAAGCTTCCATCAGTGGGCCATAGGCTCAATCCCCACTGTGTTAACTCAGTTGGTGATAGTGACTTTAACAGACGTTTATTGACATGAAAATCTTTGATCGTATCATTTAATAATTTGCCAATATGTATACAACATTACAAAGAAGGTAACGCTTAAGTTAAAATGTATTATTGCGGTGCCAAAAGGCGTGGTGAAAAATGTGGGTGCACCTAAATGATGTGCTGGTGCACCAAAATTCAAAAGTAAGGTGCACCGGTGCACCTAGTGTAAACAGTGAGTCTGGAGCCCTGCTGCTTAACAGGACTTGAGTCAGGAGGCAGTGGCACCGCATTGTTTAGTGAGAAGGATCTGGGCACAATTCCTATACTGCTCTGTGCCCAGGGTACTCTATACTGCTCTGTGCCCAGGTACTCTTTACTGCTCTGTGCCCAGGTACTCTATACTGCTCTGTGCCCAGGGTACTCTTTACTGCTCTGTGCCCAGGTACTCTTTACTGCTCTGTGCCCAGGTACTCTTTACTGCTCTGTGCCCAGGTACTCTATACTGCTCTGTGCCCAGGTACTCTTTACTGCTCTGTGCCCAGGGTACTCTATACTGCTCTGTGCCCAGGTACTCTATACTGCTCTGTGCCCAGGTACTCTATACTGCTCTGTGCCCAGGTACTCTATACTGCTCTGTGCCCAGGTACTCTATACTGCTCTGTGCCCAGGTACTCTATACTGCTCTGTGCCCAGGGTACTCTTTACTGCTCTGTGCCCAGGTACTCTATACTGCTCTGTGCCCAGGTACTCTATACTGCTCTGTGCCCAGGTACTCTATACTGCTCTGTGCCCAGGTACTCTATACTGCTCTGTGCCCAGGTACTCTTTACTGCTCTGTGCCCAGGTACTCTATACTGCTCTGTGCCCAGGTACTCTTTACTGCTCTGTGCCCAGGTACTCTATACTGCTCTGTGCCCAGGTACTCTATACTGCTCTGTGCCCAGGTACTCTATACTGCTCTGTGCCCAGGTACTCTTTACTGCTCTGTGCCCAGGTACTCTATACTGCTCTGTGCCCAGGTACTCTTTACTGCTCTGTGCCCAGGTACTCTATACTGCTCTGTGCCCAGGGTACTCTTTACTGCTCTGTGCCCAGGGTACTCTTTACTGCTCTGTGCCCAGGTACTCTTTACTGCTCTGTGCCCAGGTACTCTATACTGCTCTGTGCCCAGGTACTCTATACTGCTCTGTGCCCAGGGTACTCTTTACTGCTCTGTGCCCAGGTACTCTTTACTGCTCTGTGCCCAGGTACTCTATACTGCTCTGTGCCCAGGTACTCTATACTGCTCTGTGCCCAGGGTACTCTATACTGCTCTGTGCCCAGGGTACTCTATACTGCTCTGTGCCCAGGGTACTCTTTACTGCTCTGTGCCCAGGTACTCTATACTGCTCTGTGCCCAGGTACTCTATACTGCTCTGTGCCCAGGTACTCTATACTGCTCTGTGCCCAGGTACGCTATACTGCTCTGTGCCCAGGTACTCTTTACTGCTCTGTGCCCAGGTACTCTATACTGCTCTGTGCCCAGGTACTCTTTACTGCTCTGTGCCCAGGTACTCTATACTGCTCTGTGCCCAGGTACTCTTTACTGCTCTGTGCCCAGGTACTCTATACTGCTCTGTGCCCAGGGTACTCTTTACTGCTCTGTGCCCAGGTACTCTATACTGCTCTGTGCCCAGGTACTCTTTACTGCTCTGTGCCCAGGTACTCTATACTGCTCTGTGCCCAGGTACTCTATACTGCTCTGTGCCCAGGTACTCTATACTGCTCTGTGCCCAGGTACTCTTTACTGCTCTGTGCCCAGGTACTCTATACTGCTCTGTGCCCAGGTACTCTTTACTGCTCTGTGCCCAGGTACTCTATACTGCTCTGTGCCCAGGTACTCTATACTGCTCTGTGCCCAGGGTACTCTTTACTGCTCTGTGCCCAGGTACTCTATACTGCTCTGTGCCCAGGTACTCTTTACTGCTCTGTGCCCAGGTACTCTATACTGCTCTGTGCCCAGGTACTCTATACTGCTCTGTGCCCAGGTACTCTTTACTGCTCTGTGCCCAGGTACTCTATACTGCTCTGTGCCCAGGTACTCTATACTGCTCTGTAGGGGTGGGGGAAAAAATCGATTCACCTAAGTATCGCGATTTTTAATGTCACGATTTTTTGGATCGATCTTTTATTCCAGAATCGATAATCGCAAATTAAAAAAAAAAAAAAATTTTTTTTTTTTTTTTTTTTTTTTTTTTTTTTTTTTTTGGGTGCTTGCAGTCAGGCCACTCACTGAACAGCAGGCCAGGCGCCGCCTACTGGTTTACTAGTGGTTTTATTACTTTATTAGTTAGTCTGAAGTAATAATTACACTTCAGGGTTAAAGTGGGTGCATCTCATTGTAAAATTGGACCCAAATCTGGCTTCAAACGGCCCAAATTTCACGCGCGTTGGCCCATATCGGCCTGGCCTGCTTGGTATCTAATGCCCGGCCTGAATTATGATCCCAGTCTGCCCCTGTTTTTAACTATATCGCCCAGCCCTACTCATGATATATAATATACAGTCTCTAGTGTATGATTCAACTTTTCCCATGTTCTAATCTAGTGTAAAAAAGCAAACAAACTGAAAAAATAAAAGAAAAAAATAAACAAAAATCGCAATAAATCGTAATATCGAATCGCAATAATCGTAGAATCGCAATAATCGTGAATCGCAATATATATCGAATCGGCACCAAAGTATCGTGATAGTATCGAATCGGGAGATAAGTGAATCGGCACAGCCCTACTGCTCTGTGCCCAGGTACGCTATACTGCTCTGTGCCCAGGTACTCTTTACTGCTCTGTGCCCAGGTACTCTATACTGCTCTGTGCCCAGGTACTCTTTACTGCTCTGTGCCCAGGTACTCTTTACTGCTCTGTGCCCAGGTACTCTATACTGCTCTGTGCCCAGGTACTCTATACTGCTCTGTGCCCAGGTACTCTATACTGCTCTGTGCCCAGGTACTCTATACTGCTCTGTGCCCAGGTACTCTATACTGCTCTGTGCCCAGGTACTCTATACTGCTCTGTGCCCAGGTACTCTATACTGCTCTGTGCCCAGGTACTCTATACTGCTCTGTGCCCAGGTACTCTATACTGCTCTGTGCCCAGGTACTCTTTACTGCTCTGTGCCCAGGTACTCTTTACTGCTCTGTGCCCAGGTACTCTTTACTGCTCTGTGCCCAGGTACTCTATACTGCTCTGTGCCCAGGTACTCTTTACTGCTCTGTGCCCAGGTACTCTATACTGCTCTGTGCCCAGGGTACTCTTTACTGCTCTGTGCCCAGGTACTCTATACTGCTCTGTGCCCAGGTACTCTTTACTGCTCTGTGCCCAGGTACTCTTTACTGCTCTGTGCCCAGGTACTCTATACTGCTCTGTGCCCAGGTACTCTTTACTGCTCTGTGCCCAGGTACTCTATACTGCTCTGTGCCCAGGTACTCTTTACTGCTCTGTGCCCAGGTACTCTATACTGCTCTGTGCCCAGGTACTCTTTACTGCTCTGTGCCCAGGTACTCTATACTGCTCTGTGCCCAGGTACTCTTTACTGCTCTGTGCCCAGGTACTCTATACTGCTCTGTGCCCAGGGTACTCTTTACTGCTCTGTGCCCAGGTACTCTTTACTGCTCTGTGCCCAGGTACTCTTTACTGCTCTGTGCCCAGGTACTCTATACTGCTCTGTGCCCAGGTACTCTTTACTGCTCTGTGCCCAGGTACTCTTGTACTCTTGCTGCAGAGAGAGAGAACATTTCCCTCATCATCACCTCTCCTATTGTGTGTGTGTGTGTGTGTGTGTGTGTGTGTGTGCACAGGATGTTTTTGTCACATACACCAAGCCACACATACATCTGACAAGGTAAACCACATGTGTGGTGCTGCAAGTAATCGCAGCATTGGGTTTCCCCACCACGGCCACAGTGTTTTCTCTGGGGCGCAAAGAACGAGTGAGGGGGTACTATTGGCACGGCAAAACAGCTCAAGGGGTACATATGGCCAAAAAAAAGGTTTGGAACCACTGACTTAGGGAGCCAAACAGCTGTAGTATGTAGCCTTCATGTTGGCGTCACTGTAACGCTCTTCACAGCACAACACAGAACACAGCACAGCACACTGGTCCGGGACAATGCCACAGCGTCTGGCCTGGGGCTAAATGGGTGTCCTGTCCTTGTTTACCACCACAGAAGCCCTCTCTCTCCCTCCCCTCTGCCTTTAGCTTCTGACTCACTGCCTCACCGCCCTCCCACTGTGCTGCTGGCAGCCACAGTGCATGTTACAGGCTCAAACACACATGGTCCTGTCATTACAGTCGGGCACAGAAACCTTTTTTCGAGGCTCAAGATTCACCCGCCACTTTCACTCTTTTTATCGGGCGATTTAGAACCAAATAGAATGAGAAATAGAAAGCCAACTCTTTTGGCAACTCTTCACTGCCAGCCAGCAGCCATGCTATTTGCTAAGTCAGAGAACCCCGGGACCTTAGACAATTTAAATTTAAGCTTTGTTGTGAAAAACTCTTGTCAGAATACTAAACCAAATTAGGAGTGTTTTGAGTCTACCAGGGGCCCTATTCTCCCACAGGCCTTCGGCGCAAAAACTGGCCTTAAATGCAAAAAAATGTGCCTTGCGCCTGCCTCGGGAAGATATCAACATGGCTTTAGGCCCCGAAATGCGCTTTAGGCAAAATGGGCGTGGCGCAGTCCCAGAATGGACAAGAATGGGCGTTTCGGCCTTAAATACCGGCCTAATGATATCTTCCCTGCTGGCGTTAATTTAGCGCTTTGCGCTTTTGAAAACCAGGCCTATTCAGTGCGCTGGTTGCGCGAAGCGCTCCTCTCTCTTCTGTCCCTTCTCTCTGTGTCACTCCCTCTCTCTTGCTCATCAGTCTGACAGGCACAATACCACTGCTTCAACTGCTTGAAAAAAAGTTTGCCGGTTCTCTCTCTCTCTCAGAAAAAATAAGTTGTTATACCCCTACATAGTATAACAACATGACAGTTTTTTCTAACATGACAGTTTTGAGCCCGTGACATTCAGAGGCTATTGCATCATCCTACCTGTGCAGTGAAGGCGAGAGAAAACGAGATCATTCAGGGCAAACATTCACTGCCTGGCTTCCCTGCAACAGCCAGACATGTGAAATCTCCCAGCATGCATTGGGCTAATACATTTCGATAATAAATTTCATCGAAATTAGCCTAAATAGATAGAAAGGTACATCGAAATAGATCTAAATAATGTGTAATGTTCCCACAACATGCTATTGTAGAACATTTCAATATTGGACAAAATAAAATCGCGAAATCCAAACACAACCCTATGTGAAACATATATGTCATCCTGGGCCTATATATATCCCTCGTGGATTTAACGTGATTTAGATAAGTGACAGCGTAACGTGGTTCTACTGTCATGTGCTATACTGTGATGTCTGCTCCAATAAATTGGCCCTACTTCACATTTAGTTTTACAATAAAAACACATTTCTGCAATGACTTTACATAATGTAGGCTATATTTATGTGCATCATCCTACCTGTGCAGCAGGGGAGAGAAAACGATATCATTCTGGACAAACTTTCACCAATCTAATTAATCTCATCATATGGATAGGCTATATTTTTCTAGCTGATGCGTTTAGAACATTCTTTTCACTTTGATCTTGCTATAGTGTAGCGTATTTACATGCTTGCAGTATTTAAACTGCAGTTAGATTGGTTTGAGAATAATATGGAATAATAGCCTATATATGGAGACAGACAGAGGGGATAAAAGGGAGGGGGGGAGATCAGAGCCCTCGGCTTTTCTGAAGCCGGACTGGATCGCTCCGTGGAATTGGAGCTGAAAAGTGAAGCATGTGATTTGTTTACTGCACTTACCCAATGAGCTTACCCAATGAGCAGCATAATTTTACGCTTAAAAGGCGTGGTTGTAATGCTTAATGCTGCGTGTAGCGCCGATACCAAAATATCAAGTGCGCTGGTCCACGCCCACTACTCTGGGCTAGGGATGTTCATCAGTTATTGAAAATCGATAATTGATCGTTAAGGAATGGAATCGATCATGTGGAATTTTTATCGATTTTGTTATTATTAAAAAAAATATATATATATATATATTTTTTTTTGCGGACTAGGTTTGGGTGGAATTCGTTCCTCCTCGCCCCAACCCATTGCACAGCCGACTAACGTGAGGTGGAGCTTCATATAGTCTCTAGTTTTCTGGCTGGGCACGGGCCTTTGTGCCAACAAAACTGTTTTAAACATGGGGAATTCACACCGGCATGCGCCGGGGACAGCAGAGTGTTGGAGAGGAGACACATTGAAATAAAGAGTTAATTGAGGAGAACATGTTTTCTTTCGTATTTTCTGCCATAGGCATTCATTTTGTAAATTTTTTTTTTTTTTTTAAATATTATTAACACATTGACTGCCAGCCGTTTTTTTCTTGCTGTAGGTAGCTTCTGCCAAGCCGTTTTTTGAGGATTCTGGCTCATTTTACAAGAGCCGAGGATTCGTTTCTGCTTGGACTTTGTGAACATACAATATCTCAAAAGTACTAATAGAATGTGTACTTTCTCTGTCTAAAAGAGTTAGTTTGTAGAGTTAGTAGTTATGTAGATATTAGCCGTTGAGTACAGCATGGTTTCAGGGTCTGAGGCAGAAAGCTGAGATAATCGCAGTTTTGTGAAATTCAATCAAACAGGCACAAAAGTCACTTTAACCATTTATTTTTGAAATCAGTGAGACATCAGACATCTGAACAATAGTTGTTTTCAATAATGGAGGAATAATACCATAATAAAATAAATAAATGTCAAAATAAATACAAAACAACAGCAGACCACAGGTCACTCAGCTTTTTTTTTTTTTTTACATGTTTTTTTTTTTATAGGTTTTTTCGGTTCGTGATCAAACCGGTTTGGGCTCGTACACCGAATCCAGAACTGCTCCAAAATGTAATGGGTACTTCCTTGGCCCATGTTACACCCATCCACAAAGTTACATGAAAATCGGCAGGTGCTTTTTATGTATTCCTGCTAGCTAGCAAACAATCAAACAAAGTGCATCAAAAACAGGCAGTTTTTTTTTTTTTTTACGACCCATGCCTACTTGTGCCACCGAGCACGGTTCTTCTCTGAGTGGTACACCTCATAGCAGGCAGCCCTGTGTAATGGGACATTACACAGGACACAACGGTAGCGTGTCTCGCTTCTAACACCTCTCTCTTTACAAACTCTACACCTCCTCGTTGGGCCAGCTTTTTTGAGTGAGGCTGGATACATGGCCATGTAATGGCCCGCTAGATTGACATCCAGCCTGCTTGGAGGGTCCAGGTATGGTGCCCGGCCCGGCCTGGTTGCAGGTTGGTCACTGCCCTCCGGTCAGTGACCGGTGGGGTAGACGGTGGGGTAGACGGTCCAATCTGTCTACCCCATTCATGTACTTGTTGTAGTCTACAACGCACTTGGGTTCTGCATGTGTGACCCTCTCTCTGCTGCCTTTCTGCCTGACCTGCACCGTCTCCATCGTGTCATCGTGCAGAGTGGAAACCATTTTGACGATGCGCTTGTCTCGCCAGGCCAGAACCATGGTGCCACCATTGTGGCGCATGACGGTTTCCCCCAGCTTCACGGTGTGGTTGGTAACCTTTGTAGCAGGTGGCTCGCCCCTGTTCCTCCTCAGAGTGCCACAGACATGTGTCTGACACTCCAGCAGCTGTGCACACATTCCAACAGAGTTGTAGTAGTTGTCCATGTATAAATGGTACCCCTGCCCTGCCAAGTCCCCGAGGAGGAACTCCACTGTCTCGCCTAGGGTGGACCGCTCACCACAGTAGGGCTTCATGCTGTAGCAGTAACCTGTCTGGGAGTCACAGAGGATGTATGATTTTATCCCATACTTTATGGGTTTCTGTGGGTTGTACACCTTGAAGGCCAACCGCCCACGCCACAGGAGCATCCCCTCATCAATACTGATGTTTTGACTTGGTGTCAACATGGCTCTGAACTTTTCTAACAGGTCGTTCAAAACTGGCCGGACCTTGAACAACTTGTCTGCACCATCATCATCAAAATTGTTACTGAAATGGAGGAATCGTGTCAGGAGCTGAAAGCGGTTGCGAGACATGGTTCTGGGGAAGTGGGGGGTAGCAGTCACTTCATTTGTGGTCCAGTACATGGCCAGTTCAGGCTTCTTGACAATCCCAGTCAGGAAATATAGTCCCAAGAAGCTCTTGAGTTCTGCCACTGTAGTGTCCTTCCACTTCCCAAGCCTTGAATGTGGCAGAGCCTCACTGACCTGACTGATGCACTGGTGTGCATACAAGTTAGTTTGGACTACAATGGCCTGGAGCAGCTCATCGTCCAGGAAGAGCTGGAAGAACTCCACTGGTTGAGCAGCACCACCACTATGAGGACCCGGTTCTGCTGTGAATGGGATGTGGGTTGGCTCCCAGTCAACGCCACACCACTCAGGACCTGCAGGCCGAGGACGTGTCCCACTTCCAGCTCCATCTGCAAATTATAGAAATACATAATTACCATAAAATAGTGTTTTTTATATGTGTGGTACTGAATTCTGGAGTTCTAGAATTTCTGGAATTCTGGCTGGAACCTGTGATGTGAAAATAAACCTGATTCTTTTTTTTTTATCACTTTATTTCTCAGTTTTCACAGAAACACAAGGATATCACAAAATACAGTATGAAAACTTTTTCTTTTTCTTTTTCCCTCCCTCCCTCCCACCCCATGGGGACTGACAAAATAAACCTGATTCTGAAGTGTGCTCTTACCCATTTTCCTGGCACGAGAGGCTGTGGCACCAGGTGCTGTACCGCTACAGCTGGCTGCTTCAGGCTCATCTTCAGAGTCTGAAATTCAGTAAAATGAATTGACTGACTGCTGGCTTTTGTACAGTCATAGTAATTACATTTACACAAGTTACACAAGTCATCTCAAACATCGTCTTACCACTGCTCTGTGGACCTTCGCTCCTGGATGGGGCCCACTCATCTTCAGAGTCCTCCACGTCTGGGGAAGACGTGATGTCACTCGACTCGGACTCAGTCAGTCCAGCAGCCGCAACCGCGACATCCAGAGGCTCACCCCGTTCATCATCCGAGACCTCGGAATCGGTCTCCGGCACAAGCTCATTTCGTACAGAAAAGAAATCCAGCAGTGATCTCTGATCGGCCGATCGCTTGCGTGTGGCCGCCGAAGACCGCTTGCGTTTTGCCGGCATGGCACAAACACGCCACCCGCTCCCAACTAAACTGAAATAAAACAACTACTGCTACGACTAGCTCAAACTGAACTGAAATAAGGCTAATCTACCGGCTACCAACTCGATCAAACTGAACTAGAATAAACTGAACTAGAATAAAGGCTAAATACTAAAATGAACTGACGCTAATGCTAAATGTGCTAAGCTAACTACAATGAACACTAACTGTAACTACGCGCGAACTAAGTATCTAAACTAAGTCTACTATGAAGACTATACTAAACACTACTACTGTACTAACAACTACAAACTAAATCAACTACGCTAACCAACTCGCTCTAAATCTGACGCTAAATTGCTGAAATTCTCTATGTATAAATCGCTATGTAATGCTGTCTGTCTCAATCTATTGCCAACCTACTTCAACCCACGCGATCAAAGGAGCCCGCCTTCCTTATATAGAAATCTTTGTTAGAGTACTTCCGGGGCAGCGGGAGAGGTCGGATCCACATTCACCTATTGCCCAAGGGCCTCACCTAGTGAACCACTGAAAAAACAGTTTGACGAGTCAAGTCGTCGTTGGCAGTGAACAGCTGGATTGTGTTTGACGACTCAACTCGTTCTTGGCAGTCAACGTGTTAATATGATCGATAATCGATAATTGATTGTTAATTTTCCCCGATTTTCGATTATGGAAATTTTTCAAAATTAACATCCCTACTCTGGGCTGCGTCTGGCGTTGAGCGCAGTTCATAGGCCGATGCAACGATAGAGCCCCAGATGTTTCTGTCCATACGCCAATTTGTTTCAATCACTCTTTTTTGGCTCCATGGTCAGACAGAAACTATCATGCCTGGAGTGAGAAGGGGCTAATTTCCATCAAAGACTTATACATAGATGGTCATTTCACCTCCTTTGATCTACTGAAGAGGAAGTTTGAGTTGCCTGGCAAAATCTGGCTCAGATTCCTGCAACTCAGAAATTATGTTCGATCCAGGATTCGCACTTTTGAAGCGCTTCCAAATGAGCGTGCTTTTTTCAATGTATTGCTGAGCCCTCCTCACTCCAAGCATCTAATTTCTAGATTTATGTTTGTTTTACAACTGTACCACAGCCTCTACTGAGAGGATTAGAGAAACGTGGCAGGGGGAACTTGGCATTGACTTACCTGACATTATATGGGATAGGAGTCTGTCTGTGATACAATTCTGCTCAGTTAATAGTCGACACCAACTGATCCAATTTAAAGTCACTCACCGGCTTCACTATTCTAACCATAAGTTACACAAGATTTACCCGTCGGTCTCACTACTGTGTGTCGGAGAGCACTTTGTCTCATGCTTTCTGGTCCTGCCCTTCACTGACCGGATTCTGAGCCAGGGTATTTGACTGGTACTCCAAAGCCTATAAAATAACCCTTAAGCCATAGGCAGAAGTTGCCATCCTCGGCTGCTGGGAATCCTCCTTGGACTTCTGCTCAGAGTCCTCCTTGGACTTCCCTACAGCTGTGCAACAGTCTCTGACACAGGGGACAACGTTGCCAAGAAACTTGCCAAACTTATTGGAATGCTGTCCTGGAGTAATTCCTTCATGAAGCATATTTATTTACAAAATAAATGTTAGGCCCTGTGGTCTAGAAACATTTAGTTATATTTAAAATATAAAATACATTCTAATCATTTTCTGAATTGCGGTGTAATAGCAACATGAGCTATTTACACCCGGGTGCAAAATAGCATCTGCCTAAAACAAAAAGTTTTTCTTTTACTACTAGCTGCTGGTCGCAGCTAAAAACGGCACACACACTTACATGTTGTACTTAATGTAGAATTTTTCATTAGATGAATATGTATAATCGAAAACAAGACATTTTACGAGTTTTTCAGGACGTGCAGACACTTTGAATTTGTTGCCAAATGCTGTGGGGGTCAACAGAGTCAGCATTTTTCCCAAGCTGTATAGACTTATTATTGCGAGTTGCTTTTGAGAAATGAATTTGCAAATGCCAAATATAAAAGTTGATAAATCCAGGGACTAAATTGGCATCAGTAGCAGCTACAGTTAGTAAGTCCCAACTAGTTAGGAGAGATGTGCGGCAATTTCTCCTGCTTAGCCAATTACAGAATACTAGGGGTGTCACGATACACTCAGTTCACGATACGATACGTATCACGATACTGGGTTCACGATAACGATACGATACGATACGATTTTAACAATATTTTTTTAAACTTGAATAATGACAATATATGACTGGAAAAGTAGTATTTTATTTGAAATGCACAAATACAAAACATGCTGTTGTGGGAAATTGTTATTACAATAACAACTAGAAAAAACATGAGATTGGAGATAAGGCTTATCTTGAAATAGAATGAGTTACACCGTCACTTAGATTTACTTTGAACTAAAAGGTTTCTCAGTCAGCAGTATAAATTCTCATTATGCATCTTCAGTTTTTCTTCAAACTCAAACAACAAGACTTTTCTTAATCTATTTTTTATGCATCTTCAGTTTTTCCTGTCAAGTAAACAGATTTGCCAGAAACTCAATTGAATGGTTTCTCTCCTGTATAACTTCTCATGTGTCTCTTCAGAGACTTGTTCAACTGAACTACTTTCCACACATTGAACTTCAACAAACAAAGACGTTTCTTAGTCTATTTTTTGAATTTTTTTTTTTTTTTTTTTTTTTGCGATATGAGATTTCATCTCAACGATACATATCGTGACGTTTTACTATCGCGAAATTTCGTGGGACGATATATTGTGACACCCCTACAGAATACACAATTGCATCCGCTCTCTCCTGGTGGGATGGTTTCATATCCGCTCTCTCCTGGTGGGATGGTTTCATGGTGCTCTCTCCTGGTGGGATGGTTTCATGGTGCTCTCTCCTGGTGGGATGGTTTCATGGTGCTCTCTCCTGGTGGGATGGTTTCATGGTGCTCTCTCCTGGTGGGATGGTTTCATGGTGCTCTCTCCTGGTGGGATGGTTTCATATCCGCTCTCTCCTGGTGGGATGGTTTCATGGTGCTCTCTCCTGGTGGGATGGTTTCATATCCGCTCTCTCCTGGTGGGATGGTTTCATGGTGCTCTCTCCTGGTGGGATGGTTTCATATCCGCTCTCTCCTGGTGGGATGGTTTCATATCCGCTCTCTCCTGGTGGGACTCTCTCCTGGTGGGATGGTTTCATGGTGCTCTCTCCTGGTGGGATGGTTTCATGGTGCTCTCTCCTGGTGGGATGGTTTCATATCCGCTCTCTCCTGGTGGGATGGTTTCATGGTGCTCTCTCCTGGTGGGATGGTTTCATATCCGCTCTCTCCTGGTGGGATGGTTTCATATCCGCTCTCTCCTGGTGGGACTCTCTCCTGGTGGGATGGTTTCATGGTGCTCTCTCCTGGTGGGATGGTTTCATGGTGCTCTCTCCTGGTGGGATGGTTTCATGGTGGTCTCTCCTGGTGGGATGGTTTCATGGTGCTCTCTCCTGGTGGGATGGTTTCATGGTGCTCTCTCCTGGTGGGATGGTTTCATGGTGCTCTCTCCTGGTGGGATGGTTTCATGGTGGTCTCTCCTGGTGGGATGGTTTCATGGTGCTCTCTCCTGGTGGGATGGTTTCATGGTGCTCTCTCCTGGTGGGATGGTTTCATGGTGCTCTCTCCTGGTGGGATGGTTTCATGGTGGTCTCTCCTGGTGGGATGGTTTCATGGTGCTCTCTCCTGGTGGGATGGTTTCATGGTGCTCTCTCCTGGTGGGATGGTTTCATGGTGCTCTCTCCTGGTGGGATGGTTTCATGGTGCTCTCTCCTGGTGGGATGAAATCTTTATGTCACACCATCTGCTGTGAAGAACACATTTTCTCAATTCCAGTTAAAATAGTACATGGGCGTTCTTGGTTTTGGGACGTTTAATCTGCTTCTGTCTTGGCAAGAAATGACCAGAGTTGGAAAGCTGAGATAGAGGCCAGCACTCCTAATGAATTAATCATGGGCTTATCTAAAGCCGCTGCTGTTTCTGTAACCCAAGGTAGCCCAACTAGCCGCCCAGCTAGCCACCCGGCCCGGGCTGCATTGAGTATTGATTTAGTAAATTCTAACTTTGCTGAATGGATATAACGGGGGATTTACCCCACCCTGACCACGCCCCCAGCCAGGCTGAGCCAGCTAACCCAGCATCTATGACGAGACAGATCGCCTCAACCTATAGCTGCGGGAACCAGGAAGTCTTGTAGCCTGGAACAGGAGACGAGGATCCAATCAGCTGGTCCCACGTCACCTAATTCGCCAACAAGCTGCACCTGGGAAAACAAAGATAGACGCGATGACGAGATAATCCCCCAACGCGGAAGTGAAAACAAAGACACGCGAACATGCCAACCAAATGAAGAATCTACACCAGGGCTATTCAACTAAATCAGTGATACCCACTATTTCTTCGATGAAAGTCAATAGGAGAGCCACTTTTACCGCAAAACACCAAAAGTCACCCCAACCAAGCACATCGAATCTTTTTGTGTTTTATTGTTTTCGAAATATATATATATATATATATACATTATATATATTATTATATTATTATATTATCATAACAGGGGGCTTTTGAGTCTCGTTGAAATCTACACACTAGCACACTAAATTAATCCAAGACTTTATAGTACAATGAGTGTTTGTGTTTTAGCCTGGGTGGCCTTAGTGGGAATCATACCCCTGACCCACAGTGTCAGTGCTTTGCTCTGCCTGTTTAGCTGCACAAGAGCAGTGTTGTCCCAGACCAGGACATCATGTTTTATTACAGGAAGTGTATGAAACCCATGACCAAAATACTCATACATACTTACTTATGGATGGAATTATAGTGAAAATAAATTATCCCCCTTTTTGCTGGGGACCCCACTTTGAGAACCATTAATCTACAGTGTGGAGAGGAGTGAGGTGTGAAGTGTTGGTGGATGGTCGGCGTGTAAGATGCCACACTGTGTGTAGCATCTTACACTACAGTATACCAGCTGTAGTAGTGTAAGATGCTACACTGTGTGTAGCATCTTACACTACAGTATACCAGCTGTAGTAGTGTAAGATGCCACACTGTGTGTAGCATCTTACACTACAGTATACCAGCTGTAGTAGTGTAAGATGCTACACTGTGTGTAGCATCTTACACTACAGTATACCAGCTGTAGTAGTGTAAGATGCTACACTGTGTGTAGCATCTTACACTACAGTATACCAGCTGTAGTAGTGTAAGATGCCACACTGTGTGTAGCATCTTACACTACAGTATACCAGCTGTAGTAGTGTAAGATGCCACACTGTGTGTAGCATCTTACACTACAGTATACCAGCTGTAGTAGTGTAAGATGCCACACTGTGTGTAGCATCTTACACTACAGTATACCAGCTGTAGTAGTGTAAGATGCTACACTGTGTGTAGCATCTTACACTACAGTATACCAGCTGTAGTAGTGTAAGATGCCACACTGTGTGTAGCATCTTACACTACAGTATACCAGCTGTAGTAGTGTAAGATGCTACACTGTGTGTAGCATCTTACACTACAGTATACCAGCTGTAGTAGTGTAAGATGCTACACTGTGTGTTGCAACTTACACTACTACAGCTGGTATACTGTAGTGTAAGATGCTACACTGTGTGTAGCATCTTACACTACTACAGCTGGTATACTGTAGTGTAAGATGCTACACTGTGTGTAGCATCTTACACTACTACAGCTGGTATACTGTAGTGTAAGATGCCACACTGTGTGTAGCATCTTACACTACTACAGCTGGTATACTGTAGTGTAAGATGCCACACTGTGTGTAGCATCTTACACTACAGTATACCAGCTGTAGTAGTGTAAGATGCTACACTGTGTGTAGCATCTTACACTACAGTATACCAGCTGTAGTAGTGTAAGATGCCACACTGTGTGTAGCATCTTACACTACAGTATACCAGCTGTAGTAGTGTAAGATGCCACACTGTGTGTAGCATCTTACACTACAGTATACCAGCTGTAGTAGTGTAAGATGCTACACTGTGTGTAGCATCTTACACTACAGTATACCAGCTGTAGTAGTGTAAGATGCTACACTGTGTGTAGCATCTTACACTACAGTATACCAGCTGTAGTAGTGTAAGATGCCACACTGTGTGTAGCATCTTACACTACAGTATACCAGCTGTAGTAGTGTAAGATGCTACACTGTGTGTAGCATCTTACACTACAGTATACCAGCTGTAGTAGTGTAAGATGCCACACTGTGTGTAGCATCTTACACTACAGTATACCAGCTGTAGTAGTGTAAGATGCTACACTGTGTGTAGCATCTTACACTACAGTATACCAGCTGTAGTAGTGTAAGATGCTACACTGTGTGTAGCATCTTACACTACAGTATACCAGCTGTAGTAGTGTAAGATGCCACACTGTGTGTAGCATCTTACACTACAGTATACCAGCTGTAGTAGTGTAAGATGCCACACTGTGTGTAGCATCTTACACTACAGTATACCAGCTGTAGTAGTGTAAGATGCCACACTGTGTGTAGCATCTTACACTACAGTATACCAGCTGTAGTAGTGTAAGATGCTACACTGTGTGTAGCATCTTACACTACAGTATACCAGCTGTAGTAGTGTAAGATGCCACACTGTGTGTAGCATCTTACACTACAGTATACCAGCTGTAGTAGTGTAAGATGCTACACTGTGTGTAGCATCTTACACTACAGTATACCAGCTGTAGTAGTGTAAGATGCTACACTGTGTGTTGCAACTTACACTACTACAGCTGGTATACTGTAGTGTAAGATGCTACACTGTGTGTAGCATCTTACACTACTACAGCTGGTATACTGTAGTGTAAGATGCTACACTGTGTGTAGCATCTTACACTACTACAGCTGGTATACTGTAGTGTAAGATGCCACACTGTGTGTAGCATCTTACACTACTACAGCTGGTATACTGTAGTGTAAGATGCCACACTGTGTGTAGCATCTTACACTACAGTATACCAGCTGTAGTAGTGTAAGATGCTACACTGTGTGTAGCATCTTACACTACAGTATACCAGCTGTAGTAGTGTAAGATGCCACACTGTGTGTAGCATCTTACACTACAGTATACCAGCTGTAGTAGTGTAAGATGCCACACTGTGTGTAGCATCTTACACTACAGTATACCAGCTGTAGTAGTGTAAGATGCCACACTGTGTGTAGCATCTTACACTACAGTATACCAGCTGTAGTAGTGTAAGATGCCACACTGTGTGTAGCATCTTACACTACAGTATACCAGCTGTAGTAGTGTAAGATGCTACACTGTGTGTAGCATCTTACACTACAGTATACCAGCTGTAGTAGTGTAAGATGCTACACTGTGTGTAGCATCTTACACTACTACAGCTGGTATACTGTAGTGTAAGATGCCACACTGTGTGTAGCATCTTACACTACAGTATACCAGCTGTAGTAGTGTAAGATGCTACACTGTGTGTAGCATCTTACACTACTACAGCTGGTATACTGTAGTGTAAGATGCCACACTGTGTGTAGCATCTTACACTACAGTATACCAGCTGTAGTAGTGTAAGATGCTACACTGTGTGTAGCATCTTACACTACAGTATACCAGCTAGGGGTGTCAAAAATAATCGATTATACGATGCATCGCGATGCGGACGTGCACGATTCTGCATCGATTAACAAATATCAAAAATCGATTATTAAATTTTTTTTTTTTTTTTTTTTTTTTTTAATAATCAAATAAAATAGAATGTACCGGTAAGTACATGCAGTTGTTTATTTTAATTATGGATCATAATACAATGCAATTCCAAATGCACTTTTATTTTAAAAGTAGCCACACAGTGAGAAAAAAGAAAGTGAGAAAAAATAAATCATGTATTGCGGAAAAAGTGATGCATCGATTTAAGATGCATCGCGATGCATCGTGATGCATCGTTTAATCGAATCGAATCGAATCGTTGACAGATGAATCGTAATCGAATCGGGAGGCCAGTGAAGATTCACAGCCCTAATACCAGCTGTAGTAGTGTAAGATGCTACACTGTGTAAGATGCTACACTGTGTAGCATCTTACACAGTGAATCTTATCACCGTTATCATTCAAACTGGTTATCGTTTCATCCCTAATCGAGCTGCAGCCTTTCTGTGTTGGGGTTATTCCTCCACATAACGTACACACACACACACACGCACACACACACACACACACACACACTGACTGCCACACACACACACTCACACACTGACTGCCACACACACACTCACACACTGACTGCCACACACACACTCACACACTGACTGCCACACACATTAAGAGAAACAACTTCACCGTGGCTAAATAAACATGTTTCAACAGGCTACCAGAGGGACATGTTCATCACATTATAAAAACATAGGATATGGCCATGATGGTGTTATTTAGTTTAGCTATAGTTTCCAGGTCGGTAAACAGCCTTACCGTCGTTATCACAAGAGCTCCTCCATGATCTTTGAGGCACCGTGTTGCCGGATTTTCCGCCCAATTGGGCTGTTTTCAAAACGGCACAAAAGTTTTGGATTGCATTGTGCACGGGGAAACGGGGAAATGGGTGGGTTTTGAAAAGTCAAAACTATTAATGTCGGTTAACGTGACATCCCTACTCCATATTGCTCTACATATCCTTACATGGAGGCTGTTTATTAGTGGGTGGGTGGTAGTGCTGAATATTTTCTGGTTTCTTTACAACTGACCGTAAACTGAATATGTTTGAGTTGTGGAGAAAACAAGACATTTGAGGATGTCATTGATTGTGGGCTTTGGGAAACACTGGTTGAAATCTTTCACAATTTCCTGACATTTTCTAGACCGGCAACTAATCGATTGAGAAATGAATTGACAGTGAAAATAATGGTCATAAATTATGACTATTATTTTCACTGTCAATTCGTTTCTCTCATAAAGCCCTAATGCTTTTTTGTGTTTGATCATATGTTCTAGTGTATATCACCAGTATAGATTTAGAAAGGACTGTTCCACAGAGAACTAAAACAATCTCTCTCTCCTCCAGGTGAGGTGAAGATGGTGGACCGGCTTGCGAACAGCGAGGCTAACTCCAAACGCATCGGGGTGGTGGAGGGCTGCTTCGGCGCGGCGGGCCAGCCACTGGCCATCCCGGGCCGCGTGCTGATCGGAGAGGGCGTCCTCACCAAACTCTGTCGCAAGAAGCCCAAAGCTCGCCAGTTCTTTCTCTTCAACGACATCCTGGTCTACGGCAACATCGTCATCCAGAAGAAGAAGTACAACAAGCAGGTAAAGATGGAGATTATATGCAGCCTCTGTTGAAGGGGCAGCGGTGGCCCAACGGTTAGAGAAGCCAGCTTGTGACCGGAAGGTCGTCTGTTCAATCCCCGGGACGGGCAGGATAACTCTGGGTGTGGAAAGTGAAAAGGCAGCACTTGGCCCTCCCTCATTGCCACCACTGAGGTGCCCTTGAGGCCCTTAACACCAACCACCCCAGTGGAGCTGCTCAGTGGCCAGCAGCTCAGACTGTGGTTGTACTGGTCAGCTTCCAGGTATGAATGTGTGTGAATGTGAACAGGGCGCTCCTGAATAAGAGAGCAATGCTCTCAAGCTGGAATTATGCTTCCTGCATCGGCGAGGACCGAGAGGGTCTGTGCGGAAAAGTGACGTCAAATCAGCAGACACGCGCCTCCGCAAGGCTCCCGTGCGGACGGCGGATTTTGTAACTACGCGGATGCGGCTCACTTCCGCGAGCAGAAACCCGCACAGAGTATAAAAGCTCCGCCCGTTTTCTCGTCAGGATTCCATATCTCTCATTTCCGTGCGGCTGGGCCAAACGTCAAGCATGTTTCCAGCTTCAGTGAGACTCCCCTGAATAAATAAAGGTAAAAAATAGATAATTAAAGATATTAATATAGATATGCATATCTCTCGCTAACATAGACAGGTTACAATGATATGAACTTGAAGGCATGCAAACATGGACCGCTAGCTAAAATGTGGACGCTTGCCATTGTAGTGCAAATGGCAGTAACGTTAACTTACCAGTAGGGCTGTGGCGATTCACTTATCTCCCGATTCGATACTATCACGATTCTTGGGTGTCGATTCGATTTATATTGCGATTCTTAAAGGTCCCAATTTGTGCAGCTGTAACCTCTTAAAAACGTGTGTCTCTGGTCCATAAAACATGATTCTGGATTAATTTGTCGAAAATATAGCAACCCCGTTTGTCATGACGGAGTTGTCCCTTCCTCGTCCCAAGAAGGTGAAAAGAAGTGGCTGGCTACTGCCCATGTCTTGGAGGAAGCATGGAGCCAGTCTCGGCTCTCCCCACATCGGCAGAGGGTGGAGCAGCAACCAGGATAAATAAAGGATAAAATTAGAATGAGCGCTAATGGGGGATAAAAAAATCAGGAAAGAAATATTAACACGTTCACTGCCAATGACGTATTAATCCGTCAAAAAAAATCCAACGGTTGACTGCCAATGACGTATTAATACGTCAAAAAAATTATTATTATTTTTTTTACCGTGGGATGTGCATCTAACCCTTTTACATCTCTTATATAAATATTGGACGTGTACAACGTGTACAACCCATTCCACCGACCCACTAAGTGGCGACAGTGCTCTCCCAGACTAGAGGAAGGCAAGCAAAAAGCAGTGTGAGGAAGCCATTCTCGTGAAAATGGAAACGCTTTCGTTTTCGCGCTGATTGCTGGCGGTGCGGGATTGCAAATTTGCATAATAGATTACGGGTGGAACACACTTTGAAACACGCAGCATAAATAAGACCAGAATCGCAAAAGCTTCATCAAAGCTCTCAACACAAACCACAAGAAACGAGCGAGCCGATCCAGACTTGCACAGCGGCCGCCAGCAGACAGGCAGCAGCAGGAGAAGCAGCAACGAGCTTGTGACATGCCCGTTGCAGCCAAGAAGAACACACACGGAGGGAGGAGTTTGAAGTAGAGGGGTGTTTCCTGCTGTTATGGAGGAAATTACTGTTAAAAACTATTGTTTAGATGTCTGACGTCTTACTGATGCCAAAAATGAATGGTTAAAGTGACTGTTCTATCGAATTTCACAAAAAGCCGTTTATCTCAGAATAATTTTTCTGATGCTGAAACCATGCTGTATTCAACTGCTAATGCTTACATAACTACTAACTCTACAAACTAACTCTTTTAGACAGAGAAAGCACACATTCTATTAGTTCTTTTGAGATATTGTGTGTTCACAAAATCTTAGCAGAAAAGAATCCTCGGGTCTTGAAAGATGAGCCAGAATCCTCAAAAAAACCCTCTGGCAGAACCTACCTACAGTAAAAAAAAAACGGCTGGCAGTGAATGTGTTAAGAGAAAAAGTAGAAAGAGATGATAAGCAGAGGAGAGTACAGAGAAAGAATATTGCATAGAGACGAGAGAAGAGGGAGCCACCAAAACAAAGACTAAGGACACAGAGAAGGAGAAAGAGTCCAGAGAATCCCTTCAATTGGAGGAGAGCTACAAAATGCAATCTGTAAGAATAGGACAATGGACCTGTACTTAAAGGGACAGTTCACCCTAAAATCAAAAATACATATTTTTCCTCTAACCTGTAGTGCTATTTATCCATCTACATTGTTTCCGGTGCGAGTTGCCAAGTTTTGGAGATATCTGCCGTAGAGATGTCTATCTTGAGATGTCTGTCTTCTCTCGAATACAATGAATGGAACTGGAACTGGATGGCACTTTGGTCCACCATGGTTGTTTTAAATTTGTTTTCACAGAATTGTGTTGCTATGGGAACAGTTTGAAACCTAACTTATTTCATGTCAGCTATAGTGTATTCGCAAACACTGCAACAGGAAGTAAGCTAGAGGCAATTTAGAATGTTTATGTTGTCAAGTTAAAACCGTCTATATGTAGCAACTGTTTTATAATAGGCAGGACAAACCCACCGCTCTAACCACGCTGTAATGTAATCACTATGGGAGATTTCTGCATTCTGGGCTCATTTCAATCTAGTATTAAACATACTTTCGGGTCATGTTTAAATAAAAACACGGGTTGTATCGATAAATATGCACCATCACTACTACAAAATGAAAAAATAATTTTGAAAAAGGCCGAAATAATAAATTAAATCAAGCTCTGTTTAGAGGAGCAAATGCAGCGTTTCAGCCCGCTGGAATAAAAACGGCACAACAAAAAATCGTCACTCCTCGCCTTTAAGAGTGGATTCCCAACTGGATTTTTTGATTTGTCCTTTGGTCTGTCACTTAAATTATAGCCAACCCCTGTGTACACGTCATGGTGAATGGTTCCTTTTGATTTGTTTGGGTTATACCTACGAAAATCGCGTCATTTCCCTTCATTCGCCTTGCCACTAACTTCAACTTTGAGGTACCAGCGATGTGAACACATGAAATTGTCCGCCAACTTGTTCTCTTGAACGCTGTCAAGTCAGTTTTCGTTTTTCGTTTGGGGTTTTTTTGTTATTCGTGTCAAAACGTGCAGTGCGCCGTGTAAAAACCCCCCCCTGCTTTTTCCTCATTTGCGCGAGAGCAGAGTGGCTCCAGCTGGGCTGCTCTGCTCCCCCTCCCCCTCCCCCTCCCCCTCCCTCCTCTCTCTCTGCACAAACAAGTCAGTGGTGGAGTGCTTCTCAATGAGGGGTCAGGGGAGAGGATTCAAGATTCTCTGTTGTCTCTCTCAACCTAATATATATGGAATTCTGAACAAAATCATATCTAGGCTACATTAAAAAAAATCTGATTTGCATCTGAGAAACCAAATTTCATCATATTGGGGGTCCATGGCCCCATGGTGAACTAAATTAGGAGTCCTTAATATGAAAAAGGTTAAGAATGATTTACAGAAACACAATGCCATGGGTATTCCCTTTCCCTTCCTTTTATTTCTATTTATGATGAGGCAGGATTTGGTTTATCAATAATACATATAATTTCACCTTTTTTTCTCGACGCCCCTCCCACACACACCCCCTCCCAAAAGTGTTAGACATACTGTTTTACATACATTCTATTCTGCTCCTCATGAATATCTATATATATTTTTAGGCTACATAAAGTAGTCTGTACAAATGTTATAATGTATAAGCTCACAGAATAAACGTATGTATGACAGTATGAATAGATGTAGCCTACAAATAAGCAAATTGCCTGGATTATCATACATTGTTCTGATACAATACATTTCTTAATTAGCCTGGCTTTTGACTATCTGACACATTGTTTTACACATTTATCCATCTATTGGTAAACATGGAGGAATTCATGTAGGCCAGGGATACTCAACTTGCTTTGACCAGGGGCCACTTTTGCAAAATGACAGGAGGCGAGGGGCCAGTTAATAAACTAAGATTAATAATATTATTTTCTTCTGTAGTGGATTGTAGTCCCTCCCCCATAACAATAAACAAGAAAAGTTAGAAATTCAGTTTGGTCACTTCAATTCAGTTCTCAAATCTGTTCAGAGTAAACCCTCTTCATAAATAAAGGCTCTCTCCAAAAAGAAAATGAATCAAACATCTCTTAGATGGGGGGCCAGTCGTGGGCCGCATCTGGCCCCCGGGCCACAAGTTGAGTATCACTGATGTAGGCTATGCACACAGTTATCTTCAGAGGCAGTGGAGGTGCGACCCATCTGACTTTGTCAATGTGAACTACAGTAAATGATCTTTGATTAAAGCCCCAATCCATAATTGCAGTATTATGCTCCAGTTAGCTGAACATGAATTTCAAATGCATTTTGAGACTATATAGAGGTTTCATGTTAAACAGAGCTGTATGTTAACTCATTGAGTGCCAGCCCCTTTTGGAGAACGGACGCTCCCAGTGAGTTTCAGAGCGTTTTCAGTGATTTCTCGAGGCCCACAGAATATTGTGTGATATTACTATGTAAACACCGAACAAGCACAAAGAACAATGAGACTCTATTGTATCAGCAGCAAAAAAAAGTTTATTGATATCATTTTCCGTTCTTTAGTTATCAGCCGGAGAAGATAGGTCAAAAACAGCAAAAACAGGCGTTTCCCTAGAAGCTGAGATATTGAGCCTTTTGTGAAATTAAGCATTTCAAGCAAATCACTGACTCTGAAGCTAATATTTTCTGACCTGAAACATCTGAACAGTAATTTCCTTCAATATAACAGCACCCCCACCCCCCTCTACTGCAAACTCCTCCTCCGTGGGTGTGTCTCTGGTGGCTCTGCTCGCTCTGAGTGCTGCGTGTGTCAGGCGAGTCTCTGTTGCCTGGATGGCGGCCGCTCGTCAGGGGAGTCTGGATCGGGCTCGCTCGTTTCTGGGGTTTCGGTTGTGAGCTGGGATGAAGCTGCGTCCGATTCTGGGCTTTCTGGGCTTTCTGCTGCGCGTTTCAAAGTGTGCTGCACCCAGAGTCTATTTTCGGAGCCCCCCACCGTTGTGCGCCGGCTCCCAGCGCGACAGCGAAAAGCCAAACCATTCTCATGAGAATGGTTTCATCACGGCTTTTTCTGCTGTTTTTACTCAACTTTCTCTAATCTGGAAAGCACTGTCGCCACCTAATGGGTTGGTAAAATAGGTTATACACATTCAACATGCCCCAAAATTTTACAGGAGATATATTAGGCTTTGATCCACGTCCCACCGTCAAAAAACGCAATTGACGAACATACTCGTCCTTGGCACTCTACGTTAGTATTTGAATTGACGAACATACTCGTCCTTGGCACTCAATGAGTTAAGTTATCATGGGTTAGGAAAGTTGTAAAATACCTATTTCTAAGGCTAACTAAGTATCTGTGTAACTAGATCTGACATGTCTTGATAACTAAAACCTTTAATTTATGCTAAATGTTGGGTAATGCATACATTAACCATTTAATAGACAAATGTGGTCTAGATCAGGGTTTTTCAACTGGTGGGTCGGGACCCAAACATGGATCGCGGGGCCGTTTTGAGTGGGGGGTAAATTATAATTAAAAAAATCTGATGCCGCGCTTTTAAATTGAAGGACATACCTTGAAGCAACATATGTCCTACTATGGTGAAGGCATGGCCCGCCCGACTCTGCCTCTGATTGGCTTACCCTGATATTTTACCCTAACCTTAAAGCCCCATTATGTAGTTTTTCTATTTTTAGGGAAACTGTGCCTCCACAGTTACAGATGCCAATAAATGCTACACTTCCCTGTTTGTACATTCAGATATCAGAAATAATTCAGATTCTTGAAACTTAATGAACATCACCAGTTTAACTTGTTTAAAAAAAAACATATAGGCCTGTAATTAGTGGGTGGGCCAGCGGCAGGGCCACTGTTTGTATTTGCCAATATTGTTGTTCTTCTGCGAGGTTGGACTTCCCATGCATGAAAATAAACCAAACTTTGGACAAAGGTCCAGTCCCATGCCAAAACTTTGTCAATGCGAATTTGGCGCTAATAGTCCTGATGGTGGCGCTACAGTCTAAATTTTCAAAAATTTAAAATTCATAACAAATCAGGCATATGCGCTACCGCTTTACAACTTTCACCGAAATGTGGGCCCAAGTCAGGAGAAATGTTTGTATACTGCAACCGATGGCCAATTATGAAGTCCAAAGACTGCAAAACTGCAGAAACTGTTAAACTAATTAAACCCTACTCCTAGCAGCAGCTATAATTCAAGTTAAGTCTGCCTTTTTATTTCACTTGATATCAGGCCGCTATGCGGCCTTCAAATCTAGTTTGGTGGGGCCCTGGCATCGTATTGTGTTGTGTGTGTAAGGTCTGTGTATTGATATGCATGTGTCCTGCACTCTGTTGGGATCCCAGCAGTGCACTCCACCAGTTTGAAGTTGATTGGATGAAATGTTCTCGAGATAAACCGCTTTTTGTGTTCCCAGTAGGTGGCGCTATACCGAATTGCACCAAATACGCCACTGAATTCCATCACGTCTCCTAAGCGTACTCCCCCAGTTTGATGTCGATGAGATGAATTGTTCAAGATAAACCACTTTTTGTTTGCCAGTAGGTGGTGCTATGCTGAATTGCACGGAATTCGACACTGCACTCCATCAGGTCCCCCTAAGCGCATTCCCCAAGTTTGAAGTCAATCGGACAAACGGTTCTCAAGATAAACTGCTTTTTGTGCTTGCCAGTAGGTGGCGCTGTGCCGAATAGCACAAAATTCGGGCACTGAACTCCATCAGGTCACCCTAAGCGCACTCCCCAAGTTTGAAGTCAATCCAACAAATGGTTCTCGAGATGAACCACTTTTTGTGTTTGCCAGTAGGTGGCGCTGTGTCGAATTGCACAAAATGTGTCACTGCACTCCATCAGGTCCCCCTAAACACACTCCCCAAGTTTGAAGTCGATCGGACAAGTGGTTCTCAAGATAAACTGCTTTTTGTGTTTGCCAATAGGTGGCGCTATGCTGAGTCTGTGTGTGTTTTGGGGTGGGCTGGCGTGGTATCGGACTTACTTTTGTGACGCAAATTGTGACTGACACTGCCCGACGGCCCGCCAACCAATCCGACCTGGTGTGTGGACATGATGTGGTTTGCAGGACTTTCCAGGTGGTTTCCAGGACTTTCCATGTAGTTCCAGGATATTCCAGCACTTTCCAGGTGGTTCAAGGACTGTGCAACCTACCCATGGCCCTCCCCAGATAATAACCCACTGCCATGCACATTTTCAGCCCAATCCGACCTGGGGTGTGGGCATGAGGTCGTTTCAAGGTGGTTTCCAGGACTTTCCAGGTGTTTTCCAGGATTTTCCAGGTGGTTCAAGTACTGTGCAACCTGCCCATGACCTTGCCAAGATAATAACCCACTGCCATGCACATTTTCAGCCCAATCTGACCTGGGGTGTGGGCATGAGGTGGTTTCCAGGACTTTCCAGGTGGTTTCCAGGACTTTCCAGGATTTTCCAGGTGGTTCAAGTACTGTGCAACCTGCCCATGACCATGCCCAGATAATAACCCACAGCCATGCAAATTCTCAGCCCAATCCGACTTGGGGTGTGGGCATGAGGTGGTTTCCAGGACTTTCCAGGTGGTTTCCAGGACTTTCCAGGATTTTCCAGGTGGTTCAAGTACTGTGCAACCTGCCCATGACCTTGCCCAGATAATAACCCACAGCCATGCAAATTTTCAGCCCAATCCGACCTGGGGTGTGGGCATGAGGTGGTTTCCAGGACTTTCCAGGCGGTTTCCAGGACTTTCCAGGATTTTCCAGGTGGTTCAAGTACTGTGCAACCTGCCCATGACCTTGCCCAGATAATAACCCACATCCATGCAAATTTTCAGCCCAATCGGAGCTGGGGTGTGGGCGTGAGGGGTGTTCCAAGACCTTCCAGGCATGAATTACATTTGACGTGAGGCCCACTTTTTCAGGCGTTTGGCAATGTAATGAGTGATGAATCCTAATTTCCCCTTAAAATTTGATTTAAAACAAAAAAATGCACGATTTTGGCCAGGACACTTTTGATTTGTTGTTTATTGGCCATATACTAGTAAATATAACAAGATAGGTGCATCATAAACTGTTACAAATATGTTTTTCAGAAAAACACACAAACGGGTTTGTCCTCCCTATTTATAAAAGCAATAAGCCCCGTGAAGCCACGGCGTGCCGTAAACACCTCTTAGCCGTTGTAAAATCACTGTCAATCTTGGGGCTTATTGCTTAATTTGAAACCTAGCTTATTTCCTGTCAGTGATTGTATTAGCAGACACTGCAACAGTAAGTGAGCTAGAGGCAGTTTAGAATCATTGGGCTCTATCTTGGTACAGGCTCTATCTTGGTACAGGCTCTATCTTGGTACAGGCTCTATCTTGGTACAGGCTCTATCTTGGTACAGGCTCTATCTTGGTACAGGCTCTATCTTGGTACAGGCTCTATCTTGGTACAGGCTCTATCCGCTTTGTGTGCTTTGCGCACCTGTTTGCACCTGCCTTATAGTGTCCAGGTGTTATGTCGAGTTTTGCACCCCCGCCGCCATACGCATCCCCACCTCACGGGAGCATATTGTAATGATTTATACAGAAACGTAACTGTTTAAAAATGATATAGTTCTTTGGGTAGACGTGACCTCCCTGTTTTTAAGTTAAAACAGCCCCAAAATATGGTGGTGATGCAATTAAAAACGGGGAAGCATAACTCCGTGTGGCCTGTCAATGCCTGGGCGTTACAATCAAACCAGATTCCCGTCTTGCACTCCCTGTACAGTTTGCGTGAGGCATGCTGTAATTCTCCCCATGCGTAATTTGAATAGGTGTAGGCCTATTGACTGTATATATTATCCCTATCTCATAAGGACACCATCACATCATATATACCTGTTAAAAACATATGTGTTTTGATGCAATTCGAGTTATTTTGTTGACTGGGGTGGGACAATAGAAACGTGTTTGCTGCGGGTTAAACGGCAGAGACAAAAGAAAAGATTGGAAGATTTACAGTGGACTCAATTAAAACAGTCTCGTAACAACTCGTGCCGAGGACAGAGAGAGATGGAGAGAGCTTGTGACAGATCGGCTGTGGTGCCAACAACCCTCCGGGTTATGGGATAGCAGTAGGTGAACAGGCTATTGCAAGTAGGCTACAATGTACAAGTTTTCTCAATTCATTTACCATAACCCCTCCTTGCGATGTGATAAAAGTTTCTCAGTGAATTATAGTTGATTGCCTCACCGAATAATCTGCTGGTTACCCAATTTTAGCAGCAGAATTTGATGTCCAGGGGTGGCACGTCCGTGCGTAATGACGTTTCTGCGCTGCGCAGCGCGGAGATTATGGTGCGATCAAGCACAGCGAGTATTTTAGCGCCTAAGAGCGCAGCTATGAGGTGCTTTTCAAAGCTCTTCTTAGCGCAAAGTAATTGCGCACTGCTGACGACAGGATAATGCCATCTATCCCCACATTCTAGTGCTGAAACGCCTGCTTTGGCATCTGGCATGCCTATGCCCAGTAAAATTATAACAGGCATGCGATTGTGTGCCCGCCCCCAATTTGCATTGCATTAGAGCGCAAATGCTAAATTACCGCTTTTGCGAAGATAGGGCCCTTTATGTTGTCAAGTTAAAACCGTGTATAGATCAACTTTGCCTTGCCTTGTCTAGCACATCATCCCCCTCGAGAGTGTCACCATCGACACCGTGCCGGACGAAGGCGACCTGCGCAACGGCTGGCTGATCAAGACGCCCACCAAGTCGTTTGCCGTGTACGCGGCCACGGCCACCGAGAAGTCAGAGTGGATGAACCACATCGGGAAGTGCGTGGGCGACCTGCTGGAGAAGAGCGGCAAGGCCCCGACGGGCGAGCACGCCGCCGTCTGGGTGCCCGACTCAGAGGCCACCATCTGCATGCGCTGCCAGAAGGTTTGTGTCTTTCTTTCTTTATAGAATGAGTCCTAAAACCCCAAAGTTACCATCGCACTTGCTTCCCTCCTCCGGAACTCAATGGGATTTGTGTTATGGGACTTTGGTTAGATGCCTGATATAAGGTCTGTGGTTAACAAACATTTATGAAATGTGAAATATAATATTCACAAATGAACACCACTTTTATGATTTTTTAAAGTGTTTTCTATCCACCTTATTTTTGAATGCCCTACTGTAAAAAATAATTGTGGGTACAAGGTCTGGTTTAACGTGACTTATTGTTGCAGCTTGCCATTTCCTTTGTTATACTCGGCTGCAGACCTATGCTGCAATACCGAATTATAAACCGGAAGCTGGAGCACGTTATAAAAGTTATAAATATAGTCACGTTATAAACAACTAACCGATGCTGGCGGTCCGTATGGAAACAGTGTTACTTGAAATGGTTAAAAGTTAAATCAATTTGGTCATTCAGTGGCGTTTTACTGCCATGAAAAGTAACTAACGCTAGCCGCTAGCATTAGCTACACTAGCCGACTACCCATAATGCATTACATTATCCCAGCACCCGAACGGCTGTAAAATCCTCATAGACGTTTTTTTTGTCAAGTTAAAATAGTCTATTACACCGGAAGAAGCACCCAACAGGCAGATCAGGCAAAAATGGCCGCCAAAAATAAGGTGGATAAGTTGCGATTTTTAAAAATCACATTTACGCTTCAAACATAATAAAAGTGGTGTTCATTTTGTGAAGATGATCTTGCTGAATAAAAAGATTGCAATTTCATACACTTTTGTTATTTGAGGCATCTATCTCTATATCAAATTGAGTATGTGGGCAATATTTATGTTTGTACGTTTCAATTCTGTGTCCGGCCACAGCCACACCGTTTCAAGTGCGATCGGGCTGAAACTTTCAGGGGGTATAAAGGGCACCAGTGCGGGTGACCTGACACAGCCGGATTTTTTAATTAGGCTAATTAGCTAATGATTGATGTCATCAGTGATGATGTCAAAAGTGATGTCATAAGGGCGCACACACACACACACACACACACGCGCACACACACACAAGGAGGCATTGTGACAGCAAGCGACGCAGCGCCATGCAGTGGCCATCAGTGATGTCATAAGAGCAAGTGAGCTACGGGCGACTAGGCATCAAGCGCGCGTAAAAATAAGTAATTCCTGCAGCACTCTTCAGTCATGGCTCCTGAAATATTCTGAGATACTGTTTAACAAAATGTTTAACCGTACTTTAGTACTATAATAAGGTGAGGGGGTTGACGCGGCGAGGCTCACAATGACAATGGTGCTAGAAATGAGCGCACAATGTTTATAGTTCTCTTGAACAGTGTCCACTGGCAATGAATTCCACCTGACCATGGCTCTGAGAATGAGAAAGGGGCGGCTGTGGTTCAGGAGGTAGAGCGGGTCGTCCACTAATTGGAAGGTCGGTGGTTTCGATCCCCGGCTCCTCCGGTCCGCATGTCGAAGTGTCCTTGGGCAAGACACTGAACCCCCAAATTGCTCCCGATGGCTGTGCCAGCACCCTGCGTGGCAGCTGGCCGCCCTCGGTGTGCGAATGGGTGAATGTAGGGCACATTGTAAAGCGCTTTGGATAAAAGCGCTATATAAATGCAGTCCATTTACCCATCCTGTACATGACGGTGTTCTCTATCACACTTGTTTTCACTTTAGGTCAAGTTCACGCCGGTCAGCCGCCGTCATCACTGCAGGAAGTGTGGCTTGGTGGTGTGCGGGCCCTGCTCCGAGAAGAAGTACCTGCTGCCCAGCCAGTCGTCTAAGCCCGTGCGCGTGTGTGAGTACTGCTACGTTCAGCTGACGTCCGGGGGCGGGGGCTTCGGCCCGCGCTCGGACTCCATCGGCCGGTCGGGGTCAAAGTTCAACAGCAGCAACCTATCAGACGACGACGACGACGAAGATGACAGCAGCGACTGAGGACAGCCATGCCCCCCCACCCCCCCAACGCCCCCTCCCCTACGTTCATTCTTTTTTACCCCCCCAGCTACAGATTGATGCTCGACTTCCACCATAGCTTGAAGTTAACCCGAGGATTAATTCATAGCACTGTCATGCCTTGGAACGGCAACCTCGTTTACTACCGGTATATAAATATCTTTTAATTCCTCTAATTCATTCAAGCACGGGCAGAAGTTGTCCTGACCCGTGGGAGGTGTGTTGGGGCGGGTGACCAGCAGAACTCTAAGCATAAGTCTGACTGTCAGACATTCTTCTTCCTCCACGACTTCACTACAGAAGACAATGGTGCTAATGAGAAATCCTCCTCTCCCTTTCCTCTTCAAATGTGATTCCTATCAGGCTCGCTGGAGTCTATTTTTTCATGATTTTTCTGCCCGTGAGCTTTACCAGGTGACTGCTTGTGATTTCTGCAGGGATTAGCAAATGTTTGCTCATGCTCTGACGCTCTAACCTTGGTCTACTCTGTCTTTCAGGTGTTCTACCAAACAGTGCTTTTTTAACAGATGTTTGGCATTTTTCTGCCCCATCTCACTACTAAAATAAGGCCGAGGGGTTTCCGCGTCACAATTACTCAACAGTTGAGCAGGTGAGCAAGCGAGGCACAGGTGTGCGCCAGGACTTGCGTGCGAGGCATGCTAGAAATGAGCGTGCGATATTTCTAGTTTTGTAGATTTGTTTTCCAACAAAATGTTGACTTTAACACAAAAAGAGAAACATGTACGTAACTGTAATGGACGCTAGACGCTTAGGAATTGAATCTGGAGCTTTCGTAGTTGCTGCTGACAAATCAGCCCACACACTGTGAGGAGTCTCAGCACAGCTCGACGCGTCTGGCGCACCCAAAAATTAACTTGACCCTTTTGCCTGTCCTGTCACGCAGTGCCTTCTCATAGAAAATGAGTCTAGCCTTTAATAAGGAACGGTTATTTGATCCCTTATTGAACTCAGTCTGCAAAAAATGTAGGAATAACAGAGAGCTGGGAGCCATGTTGGAGGCTTGTTTGGTCGCCCTTGTGCGCTGCAGACAGAGAGTGGAGTGGGGAGATTGGGACCAGCCACCAGTCAAATGCTGTTAAGTTTGAGTTTGCCTGTGAAGTTTGTCTTCTGTGCACTTTGGCAGGTAACCAACCATCACTCAAAAAGTCTCTTCCAAAATGATGTTTGGCTTGTTTAACAGGCAGCCTAATGTGTAAGGTGAACAACGAGGTTAGTCCCCTCCCTGGACGTAAGCTCATACAGAAGCTGTTAGCTTATCCACATAGCTGTAGGCTTTATGTAGAGGCTGCTGGAGACCAGCTGTGCAACCAGAACCATGTGTGTAGAGAGAGTTATTAGATTCGATTTTTTTTTTTTTTTTTTTTTTTTTTATGCCCGATTGGTTTTGGAGTCACAAAGCTGTCCTGGAACGCAGTTGACACCAGTGTGACGCTTCATAGAGAGAACAGCTCAGTAAGGAAGATGCAATAATCAGCTAATCTTACTGGACCTGCTTTGTGTTTTACACATGATTTATTTTGAAATCTGAAGTAGGACTGGGTGGTACAGGTTGAGATTCATATCACTATACCGTCACATTTATCTCCATAAACGATAAATTAAACGATAAGTTGTTTATTTTTCTAATCTTTTATTTTGAAGGTAAGCCCACCTTCTGGTCTTATTCTGTCCCCCTCTACCTGGCTTGGCACAGCTGATTATATGCTGTGCTTTTATTTTGAAGGTAAACACGTCTTATTATTCTCTCTCTCTCTCTGGCACTTGACACAGCTGATTCTACACTGTTTATGCAAAGCTGTCTGCTTCACAAATGTGTGTATCGAACACTACAGACTAGAAATGTGGATTTTCGGTTAATTTTACTTTCGACTAACCGACACCCTTAATCAGTTAACCATCGGTAAAAAATGTTTTTAAAGAGGTGAAATATTAAGACAGTGGCACGTGCCTTTCATTCCAGCGCTCCATATGGGTTTCAGACTGCATTTTTGCGACCATTATTTTAGTGTGCGAGTACGGTACTACATTGATTCCTACACTACCAAATCTGCTTGAATTTGACATTAATCTTATGTCTTATGTCATAGACTAATGTCTGCACCTGCAAGAGTGATATTTACTTTCGCCCCCGACTCGGGGCTCCACAGCACACAGGCTGTGCTGATCTGTGTGTGTATAGGAGAAGCGACACAGAGAGACGAGCCACTTTTACACAAAGCCGTGATTGTTGTGGGATTATTATGCCTGAGACACAGACCCGATGCTGCAGAGAACTTACGTTATGGGTATTTTTCACGATGTGGAGTGGAAGACGCAGCTTGTTGCTTTAATCTTGAAACACGACGTGCGATCATTAAACACTAAGTGAAAGTAAAAACCTCTCGCCCCACGCAGACTAGAGCAGCGTTTGTCAGCACGGGTGTCAGGCGGAGAAATTCAATGCAGATTTTCCACTGCCTGGCAGCTCGTAACGTTCAGCTGACAGCCCCACACACAAGCGCCAGTAGAATCCATGTGGAATTGTGTCTGTCTAAACACTGAGCGAACGTAAAAGTGAAAGTAAGAACCTCGGCAGAGAAATGCAGTTTTCCCCACACTCACTGCCTGGCATCTCGTCAGGTAACGCTAAGTCGCTAATGTTATGCTGTATTCAACCCACAGCACAGTCCCACACAGCACACAGCCTCCCCTCCCTTCTGTGAGAGTCGTCTGGCTGCACGGAAACAGGGAACTGGGATAAACCCTCCCCTGCTCTACAGCTGCTCCCCATTGGAGCGACTGTTTCAGTGGCAGCCGGATGTCCGCTCCCGGCTTATTACAAACTCTGTCATTGGCTCCGACCATGTCAATCAGAGCGGCTTCCGCTCCCTCCTCCCTGTGTGTCGCTGTAAATAGTGCCCTGCCCCCTCAGTGAAAACAACAACGCTAACTAGCTAGCAAGCTACCGGCAGAAATCTACACGCTAGCTCGTTGCTACATGCTGAAAATGGCAAGTTGGATTGTTGGAAACTATTTTCCAAGGGCACTGTCGCCAAGCGCCGCCCATCGCAATCCCACTATGGAGACCTGCGCTGCCAGACTCCTCTCACGGTAGGGAGGGGAGGCTGGCCAGCGAGACTAACAAAATGATAGAGCATGTATGAGCTGATTGTTTCGCTGGGTGTGTTCATCATTCTGAAATGGTCACAGAGCACATCTGGGTTGTGTGTCGCATCAGAGTCTGTGTGACCCTGTGAGAGTCAGCGAAGCCGGTCAGGACCGACTGGAATGCAATAATCAGGAAATCGGTGCATTGTCTCAATGTCACTGCCGCTTGCTTCGCTGTGTCGGAAAACAAACGCACCTCCTCTGAACTGCACTAATGCCAGGTAATGGAAAGAGTTGCATGACCTCAGAGGAACTCTCTCTCACTCTCTCTCTCTACTAGAGTTTCCCCTCTGTCATCTCAGGCTAACGTGACCGGCCTTCCTTCCGTCTCTTTGCTTCCTTCCTATCCGTCTCTCAAAGTTCATTCTCAGCACCAGAGCTTCCCTATGAAAAAAAGGGCACGCAGCCAGCCGGTCATGTGACATGGATGTGGATCATGGATCATGTGCTCCGACTCTGAACCAGGAACTGAAAGGCAGTGTGGGTGTCACAGATGTTCATGTCGTTATTTTCAGCCCAGCCAACTTTCTGCACTGAATCCTCTGAATGGTCTAATTCCAACACTGTTTGTAGCCATCTTCAAATTTTACAAACAATTTTTTTAATTACCTGAGCAAGGTCATTTTTTTTGGGAAAAACACCTTCAACAGGTGTTTTTCCAAAGTTTCATAACATAACATCATAGACGTTTGTATGTATGATTTTGCAGCCAAACCTTTTTTCTCTTAGAATAGCTAATACTTTATTGAGTTTTAGCTTCATGCCAGCAACTAGTCATCATATTTGCGCAGCGTTACTGTCTTGAATCTATGGTCTTTCCTAAACAGCGTTTTTTCATTACTCAACACAGAGCAGTTTTTTCCATCGATGCTCATACAAATGTCATTTCACAGTGTATTCTCAGAGGGTTGGTGAACAATTACTGGAAAATAAATTGAAATCACAATGTGAACTTTCCAAATCAGTGGCTGCAATTCATTTCTCCTCTAATTTGAATTAGAGATGAACAGTTAATCAAAAATAAATTGAAATCACAGCATGAACTTCTGTAATTTCCAAATCAGAGGCTGCAATTAATTTCTTCAAACTAATTTTAAAGTTCTAAAGATTTATAATCACAATTAGATTTGACAGTGGAGGTGCTCTTCAACAGGTTAGATGCAGGGGTGACTCTTCAGATAAGATGACCGACTGAACTATTTCTTAGCATTCATGCCAGTAGGGTTTTCGCCCCAGTGTGGATGGATACCTTTAACTCAAACTCAGTAAATCCTGCACATGGACAACAAAATCTATTTTCTTTAAATTTCAAAATTAAAAGATTTATTACAAGAACAACTTTCAAAGATATAAAACCGTATAAATCGTAATTGTAATGTTCTGTCAAATAATCGCAAGTAGATCCCCCCCCCCCCCCCCGCCGTATCATTCAGCTCTACTCCAGGCTGTGAAACATTCTCCCCACATGGGGAGTTACCAGGCGGTCACAGGATATTTGGGATGAAAGGCTTCAGAGGGTTTCCTGTTCCTATGTGCGTTGTCGTGTAAAACAATAAGCAGCAAAATCTCTTTTGACACATTTTAGAGACACCAACTGGAAACATATCAACCTGGAAATCTCTTGTCCCACTACTTCTACTTCTGCTCTTTATAGAGAGAGCCAACAGGGGGAAAAAAAACATTTCTGTTGCAGTTGGATCCAACAGCAAACCATTTTATTTTTATTTTACAGGTGATGGTTACATAAAATTACTAGGATGTTTCAGATGGTTCAAGCTGGTTTTGAGCAGGGTCAAACTTTTCCGTGTGTTTCTGACCAGAACAGGGGAAAAAGGGATTATTACTGTCTTTTTTTGTCTTGATTTTACACAAGTTGCTGTCAATGATTATCTAGCTGTGGTGCAACAAAATCCGCTCGTTTGATGATCACTAACCTGGGCCGATGATCCACAAACCCATACTGGCCTCTGGAGTCGCTGTGAATTGCACTTACAGTTATATTTGGCACATTTTAGTTTTAGTTTTTTTTTTTTGGGGGGGGGGGGGGGGGGGTCCAATTCTTAGCCCATGCTGTCAGACCTGCAGTGACTGTGTCTGTTCCATCTGTGTTGGATGTTTTAAAATGAATATTCCTTTTTTGAGTTTCAATCCTGTTGAGTTTTGTACATTTGTACAGATTTTTTCTTTTCTTTTTGTACAGCATGATTAGTTGCAATGACTCTGTTTCAGGTCTCCCTGTGCTCACCACCCATCTTCTGTCAGTCACATCCCAGCAGCCTTTAGCATGGTTAACATGTTAACCCAGGGCAGAATAGGGTCTTCTTCATCCACTAGTCACAGGTGGATTCCTTCATTCACAGTTAGCCAGCCAGCCGGATCTGTGTTTTGTGTCATGCTGTATTTACACCGTCCACAGTGTCGGGGTTCCAAATGCATTTGATTGATTCTGTAATTGGTGCTGAATAATCGAAAATACATTGAAATCGCAACATAAACTTTGGTCCATGAAAATTGCTACAATTTTAATGTTTGGAGAGATTTATTACAAGAAAAACTTGCAAAGATATAAATCACAATTGCAATATTCTATCAAATAATTGCAATTGCCCCAATTTGAATCCAGTATTGAATCATTTTAGCTAACTTGTTAAGGGGTGAAAAAGAGAATTTCTTAGTTAAATGCTGGCTGGTGATCAAAGCTCTGAAAATAAAAGGTGTTGCTGTGATTTCCCTGCCAGTCAGATCCACTGAGCATCCTGGTCCATGTGTTGCTCCACTCTGACTGACTGTGGGCGGGGCCAGACCCTCTGACTGCATCTGTCAGATACCTTTAATATAGAGACACCCCAACTTCCAGTCACTTCCTGTATCTCTGCCACCTAGGTTTCCACCCACTTAGGAGACTAGCAGCAGGTCCTCAGTCTATTGGAGTCAATGGGACAAGTGAACGTGATGTCAGATAGGACAGATTCCTTTGCCCCCATAGTCATTAAAGTAAATATTGGTCCCATTTTCTGCAAGCCACATATCGTCTGAATATTCGGACACTAAAATGACATTTTTCAGACAGACAGATGAGGAGAAAATTAACTTTGTTCAAGACCTGTCTTGGGCATCCGGATAGTGTAGCGGTATTCCCTGCCTACCAACTCAAGGGTTGCAGGTTCGCGCCTCTGTGTTACCTCCGGCTTGGTCGGGCATCCATACAGGCATGACTGTCTGCAGGTGCACTAGCTCCTCCTCTGGTCGGTGAATCCTCAGGTGAAAAGAAGCTGCTGGCAACTGCGCATGTGTCGGATGAAGCATGGTGCAGTACGGCTTTCCCCAGATCGAAAGAGGGGGTAGAGCATCAGAAAAAAAGCCCTTTCTCTGTGTATCAGCAACCCACTCGCGAGATTTGGCAACAGGAGCTCACGTTAGCAGGGAGCGATGGATTAGCTAAAGCTAGGCCTACACGTGAAGTTCCTTGATGTTGCAGCTAAATCTGTGGTTGGAAAAAATGTTTTAATCTAATATCTTAGAACTAGATTGAGCTAACAAGGGGCAGCTTTGTGTTTATACATGTGTGGAGTTTGGGAACTCACGATCTCTAGCTCAAGTTAGCTTGCTAGGTCAGCACTAACCTTGCGTCACCAGGCTCAGGCTCTTTCTACCACAAAACACTTCAAGGGGAGAGGTGACCGTGCAGAGTACCATTTCTTATTAGCAGAGCCTGCAGTGGGGTGTCTGTCTCTCTCTATATTAAAGGTGTCTGTCTCGCTGTATGCAGCTACAAAGTTGTTTTTTTAAAGCTTTTTGGGGACATTCTTTGCCTTTACATAGGTGAAAGTAGAGACAGGAAAGACAGACAATGGTCCTGGGTCAGACCTCTGAACCACCTGTACGCTCTGCAGCTACAGCTTTCTACACATTGTTTCTCTTTGCTTTATTAGACTGATTGGAGCGAGTGAGGGGGCGACATGCAGTAAACGGCACGGCCGGACTCGAACACGAGCCACTACAGACAGCAAGAGTGTAGTAGTCTGTATAAATCATGTAGTTTTTGCTGCTTTAGATTTGCTATGATGTTTTATAACAGTTTTGATTAACTTAATGTAGCCAGCTAGCAAGCACCGATTGGCTTTCATTAATTGACAAAATGGAGAAAAGAAAAAAGTGATGAAAATTATTTTCAAGCTTCAAACGATGGATCCAAGCTTAGTTTTTGAGGCGTTTATTCCAGTAGTCTCTTTAATAAAAGTTGTAGGGGCTAGGAAGTTTGAATGGCTGGGATCAACTTCTCCATCTTCAACTATTTGTGAAACTAAAGCACATTGGTATGAAAATATGCAAAGCGTGGTGGTCTGATTGGTCAAGGACAGTGACAATTTTGAGCATCCACACATGGGCGGAGTGTTTTCCCGGTCTCAAAGGAGCGGAGCATGACGCGGACTCTCAGTGTGACATCACTGAACCATCATGTTGACAGACAGGGCGTGGCCCCGCCTCTGTGACATCACTGAACCATCATGTTGACAGACAGGGCGTGGCCCTGCCTCTGTGTGACATCACACTTTCCCCCCAAGGTGAATTCAGGGAGGCTTCAGATGCTGAGATTTAGATCCCACACCTGTTTGCCATTTGTTGGTGTAAGTTTTTGTTTTATTTTGACTTTGTCGTTTTAATTCTTGTTTAAAAATTCTCAAAAGGGCTTCAGTCTGAATGTAACCCAGCATTGTTTGATACTAATTTCCCCAGAAATCTATATATATATAAATAACGTATTGCCTACAACCTGCCTGATGTCTTGTGTTGCTTTAAATGCTCACCAAAGAACAAGAGCAATGGTTCTTGTGCTTTTATTCAGCAGAGAAAGAAAATTCCTGAATACAGCTGGAGAAATGGGGAGGGGATTGGAGAGTAGGGTAAAAAGGTCAAGTAAGAAAAAGGTGCAGTAGGCCTATGTCATTTCTGGCCGCTAGGGGTCACTCTCCTGAAACCTCTCAAAACAATGACAAAGGTAGTGTGTTGACTCCACAGCCACAAGGAATTGTGGGATGGCAGCATTAGCCACGTTAGCTTGCTAGCACGGAAAAAGCATCCTTTCTTCAGCAACCAAGCAACAGATTTTCATCACTTATTTTATTGAAAGGTGTGACTTGTACTTGCCAACAAATTAATGTTTTGGACCCCAGAGAAGCTTAACTCAGGTCTTGGAACGTTTCTCCTTGGTTCCGGGTTTTTGGGAAAGAGGTGATGACGTCATACATGCGATCATGTGAAACACTCTTGAATGGAATTGAGGCTTTCTCTGGGTTGGGACATTGTTGAAAACATTTAAGATAATGTAAGTAGACAACAAAAAGTGTATGACAGAACCACTCATTTTTAGATCATTTAATGTAATAATCTCACAGAAGTTTACATATTGCATCTTTATTTTTTCCCTCACAGAAAAACTAGACTAATACTGAGGAGGAGCCTGTGTCAGTTAGGGGGTTTGTCAGTTGGGGTTGTGTCAGTTTAACCAGGGCACTAAGGCCTGGACAGAAGGTAGGTACCAGACTACGCCACTCTGGGAGTTTCACCACAGAGAATACTAGCCTGGGTAAACCGATCCCCCACGTGACCTGCTCGTGGGGGCTGGGTTTACCTAGGCTAAGAGAATACCACATCAAACTTTATAAAATACCCAACATCAGGTTTGGTAAAGGAAGGGGAGCAGAGATGTGTTGTTCCAGTTTAAACAAAATATATTTTATTTTTGGTTCAGGGCAAATCGCTTGCAATGACTGAGCTGCAAAGTACAATTCTGGTTACAATAGTCCTTTATTACAACAATTGATTACAAAATGTATAGAAATGTTGAAAGGCCATTAAATGGTCCCTGTTACCAGTACAGCAGGAGGGTGCCAGTGGAGTCCACAGGAGGAAGGGATTGAGTGAGGGGAAGGGAGGGGGTCAGAGGGTTTCACCACCACCAGTAAACTGAGGCACACCAAACTGCTTGCTTTCACACTGCAAGGCAGACGCACACAGGTTAATGCACACGAAGCAGCATGCAGTAAAAACAATTTCACACTCTTTCCAAGTAGGACAAATGCACACAAAAGATTAAGAGGGAACCACACAATGTAGTCAAGTCCAACTTTATTTCTATAGCACATTTCATACACAAGGCAACACAATGTGCTTTACATACAGAGACGAAACAATGTAAAAATCGCAAAAAAGCAGAAAAATACAAATGTAAACACACACCAAGAAACCAATAATCTAGCCATAAATTGTTGTAAAAAGAAAAAGGTTTAAACCTACTTTTTAAAGTGTTCAGTGTGGAGGCCTCTCAGGTTCTTAGGCATGGTATTCCATCTCTTTGGGGCATAGATACAAAAGGCAGCCTCCCCTGCCTTAAATTTGGTACAAGGGATGGTTAAAAGGCCGCTGTCTGAGGATCTGAGAGATCTTGCTGGATTGTATACAATTAGCATGTTTGTAATGTACTGAGGTGCAAGGTCATTTAAAGCTTTATAAACAAGTAAGATTTTAAACTCGATTCTGGTTTTGACAGGGAGCCAATGCAGAGACTTGGGAACAACTTGTGATATGTTCAATTTTTTTTGTCCCAGTGAGGACACGTGCAGCTGCATTTTGAATTAACTGCAGTCGCTTCACAGCTGAGTTAGGGAGGCCGGTGAACAGACCGTGACAATAGTCTAGTCTACTCGTTATAAAAGCATTAACTAACTTTTCAGAATCTGGTTTAGATTAAAAAAAAATCCTCAGTTTTGAGATATGTTTTAAGTGATAGAATGGCTGATCTTGTTAATTGATTAATATGGCTGTTAAAATTTAGGTCGCCGTCTAAAATAACGCCCAGATTTCTGGCTTCGTTTTTGCTCACGAAATTTTGCTAAATTTTTTGTCTCCGAGTTTTTGCACCAAAGATGAGTATTTCGGTTTTGTCTTTGTTTAGTTGTAAAAAGTTTTCTGACATCCATAAATTGATGCCATTGATACACTGGGTAAGGAAGTGTATGGGATGTAGGTCATCAGGAGATAGCGATATTATAGTTGACTCATCTGCATAATTATGATAATTTATTTTGTGTTTCTGTATAAGCTGTAAGAGTGGGAGCATGTAAAATAATGGTCCAAGGATTGAGCCTTGGGGTCCGCACTTGATGCCCACTCTGTCCGAGGTGAAGTCACCAACAGACACAAAACATTGCCTGTCATATAAATAGGTTCTAATCCAGTTTAGAACTGGGCCGGATAGCCCGACCCATTTTTCCAACCTATCTAATAAAATATCGTGGTCAACAGTGTCGAAAGCGGCACTGAGATCCAGAAGGACTAGAACAGATATTTTTCTTAGAGTCTGTGTTGATATGCAGATCATTTAGAACTTTGACAAGTACTGTTTCTGTGCTATGGTGAGAGCGAAAACCTGATTGATACGTGTCAAGAAGGCTGTTTGATGTTAGATAGTTATTGAGCTGAGAGTAGACTGAAAGTATTTTGCTGAGGAATGGTAAGTTGGAGATGGGCCTATAGTTGGCGATAACTGTTGCATCAAGGTTGTTCTTTTTCAGGAGAGGTTTGATGGCAGCTGTTTTAAGTGCAGAGGGAAATATACCCGATTGAAGAGTAGTTAACAATTTGCAATATATCAGGTGCTAAGCAGTTAAAAACAGATTTAAGAAATGTGGTAGGGAGAGGATCCAGGCAGCAGGTGGAGCACCTGAGCTGCCCAACGGTATTTTCCAGCTCTTTCAGGTCAACAGGGTCAAAGTAGGACATGGCACAGGTAATGTTTGTGGAGAGCTGGAGGGTGGGAGTAGTTGTGGACCTTGATGCACTAATGTTCTGTCTGATGGCAGTAATTTGATTATTTAAGAACATAGCGAATTGCTCACATTTCTGAGTGGACAGCATCTCAGATGGAAATTGAGATGGATTGATTAATTTATCAACAGTGGAGAAGAGCACTTTACTATTATTTATATTTGCATTTATGATTTTTGAAAAGAAAGATTGTCTGGCCAGTTTAATTTCTTTGTTGTAGTCATGCAGTCTATCCTTATAAATTGCATAATGAACCTTAAGTTTTGTCTTCCTCCATTGTCGTTCTGCCTGGCGACATCATCCCCATTCCCAAACAGCAAAAAGTGACCAGCCTCAACGACTGGCCAGCAAGTGCTTTGAGAAGCTGGTCATATCAAAGATCCGCCCCACACTCCCCCCGGACCACGACCCGCTACAATTTGCATACCGCCCCAACAGGAGCACAGCGGATGCAGTAGCACACGTGCTCCACACCGCCCTGTCCCACCTGGAGGGGAAGGACACCTATGTAAGAATGCTGTTCGTGGACTACAGCTCAGCATTCAACACCATAGTACCCTCCAGGCTGGTAAGCAAACTCAGGGATCTGGGACTAAACACGGCAATGTGCGACTGGATCCTGGATTTCCTGACAGACCGCCGCCAGGTGGTGAGGGTGGGCAACCTCACCTCCTCCCCACTGACCATTAGCATAGGAGCGCCCCAGGGGTGCGTCTCCAGCCCCTTCTGGTACGACCTCTACACCCACGACTGCGTGGCGACTCAAACTTCAAACACAATTGTGAAGTTTGCAGACGACACAGCGGTCGTGGGGCTGATCTCGGGGGGCGACGAGACGGCCTACAGAGAGGAGGTGGGGGTACTGGAACAATGGTGCCAGGACAACCACCTCTCTCTGAACGTCTCCAAGACCAAGGAGATCATTGTAGACTACAGGAGAGGGGGGGGCGCACATCCCCCAATCACCATCAACGGCACAGTGGTGGAAAGGGTGGACAGCTTCAAGTACCTGGGAGTCAACATCCACCAGGACCTGACCTGGGCCGGCCACACCGCCACTGTTGTCGAAAAGGCCCAACAGCGACTACACGGACTCAGGCGCCTGAAGAAATTCGGGCTGAGGAAAGAAATCCTCGGGGACTTCTACAGAGGCACCATTGAAAGCCTGCTGACAGGCGGCTTCACCGCCTGGTACGGGAACTGTACCACCATGGACCGCAGAGCGCTACGGAGGGTGAGGCGCGCGGCCCAGCACGTAACAGGAGGTGAACTGCACGAACTGTACAACCAGCGGTGCCTCAGGAGGTCCCTGAAGATCATCAAAGACACAAACCATCCCCACAACAGCCTGTTCTCCCTGCTACCCTCAGGGAGGAGATACAGGGTTCCAAAAACACGCACAAATCGCTTGAGGAACAGTTTCTTCCCGCAGGCCACGAGACTATGCACAAAATAGTGCAGTAGTCGTACCGTACCGTACTGCAGCTGCTACTATTACGGATGCCTAACGTTTAATTGTAAATTTAAGTGTATGTTTAATAAGGTGCCTAACGTTTAATTGTAAATTTAAGTGTATGTTTAATAAGGTACATGCTATTTGCACATGTATGTATAAAACGTTGAATTTGGAATGTCTGAACACGTCTAACGTATGCACATGACATGTGCACCTATGTGCAATGAATATGCCACTGTCGTATAAGCCACCGACTTGTCTTATTGCTTATTGATGCCTATTTCTTATTGCCTTATTGCTGTCTTATTGCTTATTGATGCCTATTTCTTATTGCCTATTACTCATTGCTTGTTGCCTATTTGTACTATGTCGTAAACGTCCACTGCACAAGAATTTCACACGTGGTACTTGTACCATGGAGTGACAATAAAAATCTTGAATCTTGAATCTTGACACTAGTACATGTAGCATGTACTAGGGAACCCCAGGACATAGGCCTACACCCAGTGACCCAAACCACCTGCAGAACTACAGCCCTCCCAACCGTGCTGTAACTGGCAAACAGGAATCTTTAAAATACTGAAGCCCTCCAGAACCACTCAAATTGGTTTGCAAAATGAAATAAACAAAACCAAATCAACAAAATGGAAAAAGACAAAAAGGACAAAAACAAGCAGTGGCAACAGAGCCACTCCACCAATTACAGCAGCTAGGCCATGTGGAAGGCCACCCAATCATCACTGTTCCTTTGCCTACGAGCTATGGCGACTAACCACATCCATTATGCTGCACGAGGCTCATGCCACAGCAGTAGCTCCTAACAGGACAGAGGGACAATATTAATCACTTAAAATGGTTTAAAACATAAAATACACTATAGGCAGCCATACCGCCTTACCTCCATTAAATACAGCCACACTATGCCAATGAGAAGCCAGGCAGTCATGCTCCTTGGTCCTATTATGAGACATGAATGATATGGGTAACGCTTTAGAATACAGCCCGCAAATAAGCATGTAGTTAGAGTATAACAACGGGGTTTAGGGCTGTAGTTATAGTCTAACTACGGGGTTTAAGGAGTGAATTATAAGATCTGTACTTATAGTCTAACTACAGGGTTTAAGGAGTGTAGTTATGGTATAACAACGGGGTTTAAGGAGTGTAGTTATGGTATAACAACGGGATTTAAGGAGTGTAGTTAGAGTATAACAACGGGGTTTAAGGAGGGTAGTTATGGTATAACAACGGGGTTTAAGGAGTCTAGTTAGAGTATAACAATGGGGTTTAAGGAGTGTAGTTAGAGTATAACAACGGGGTTTAAGGAGTGTAGTTATAGTCTAACTACGGGGTTTAAGGAGTGAAAAAATACTTTAACTAGAGGGTAACAAGATCTGTACTTATAGTCTAACTACGGGGTCGCGGGCTGTATTATGAAGCAGGGGACAAATGTTTGTACTTATAGGCTAATTACGGGGTACCACACTGTACTTACAGGGTAACTACGGGGTTTAAGGAGTGTAGTTAGAGTATAACAACGGGGTTTAAGGAGTGTAGTTATGGTATAACAACGGGGTTTAAGGAGTGTAGTTAGAGTATAACAACGGGGTTTAAGGAGTGTAGTTATAGTCTAACTATGGGGTTTAAGGAGTGTAGTTAGAGTATAACAACGGGGTTTAAGGAGTGTAGTTAGAGTATAACAACGGGGTTTAAGGAGTGTAGTTATGGTATAACAACGGGGTTTAAGGAGTGTAGTTATAGTCTAACTATGGGGTTTAAGGAGTGTAGTTAGAGTATAACAACGGGGTTTAAGGAGTGTAGTTAGAGTATAACAACGGGGTTTAAGGAGTGTAGTTATGGTATAACAACGGGGTTTAAGGAGTGTAGTTAGAGTATAACAACGGGGTTTAAGGAGTGTAGTTAGACTATAACTACACTCCTTAAACCCCGTTGTTATACTCTAACTACACTCCTTAAACCCCGTTGTTATACTCTAACTACACTCCTTAAACCCCGTTGTTATACTCCAACTACACTCCTTAAACCCCGTTGTTATACCATAACTACACTCCTTAAACCCCGTTGTTATACCATAACTACACTCCTTAAACCCCGTTGTTATACTATAACTACACTCCTTAAACCCCGTAGTTAGACTATAAGTACAGATCTTATAATTCACTCCTTAAACCCCGTAGTTAGACTATAACTACAGCCCTAAACCCCGTTGTTATACTCTAACTACATGCTTATTTGCGGGCTGTATTCTAAAGCGTTACCATGATATGTTATATTTATATTTTATATTTACAAAATGCTGCTTTGAGGAAAAGCAGATACACTGCTGCAACATTGTGATGTAATAAAGTGAGGAACATCCGTAAATAAAACACAAAACTAATGAGTGAGACTAAAACAAAGGATTTCATACACCAAAGCAGAGAGCGCAAACAAACCAGCCTGTGATCAGCCACACACATCACCGTACCTCTCCATGTGCTGCTGTGCAAAGGTGGAGAAGCCACCGCCAAACACCTGCAAAGATGTCAGGAAAACTCAAATATGCAAAGCCAGTATACAAGGAAGGACAGGTAGAGTGCAGACCTTGTGTGTCGTGGATCTCCCTCACATGAAACAGGGTCAGGAAAGATAGAGGCAAGCTTACCACCAGCCATGCACGGCTCCCTTTTAAATGAGCTGTTAACTAGCCCCAAGGGTCTCACCTGTTCTGAATGTGGGCTGATTAGGGGGCGCTACTAAAGGGGGCGTTACTAAACCTTAGTAATCACAGACCTTATTTCAGGTATATAACCACAAAACCCAGTAAAAAAAACATTGACTTCGAGAAGAGGGAACCCAGCACTTAAATGAGTACCGGTACTTAAATGCGTCATCATCCCTGCAGAACTCTATAGACTAATGTAAGTAACCTAGTCCTAGATACAGTGGCATGCCGTCCATTAGGCAAACTAGGCAAATGCTAGGGGTGCTTGAGCCATTAGGGGCGCCAGAGAGTTTTTTTTTTTTTTTTTTAATACTTTTTCATGATAATAGGCCTACTATTATTTTGCAATAGTAGACAAAAAATAAGACAACAACGTCTTAAGTCTTTAAATAATAGTGAAATCATTTGTCTAATTCTGGCTTTCTGGCTGCAGCCAGGCCCGTAGCTACCATTGAGGACACCGAGGTAATCCCCCCCCCCCCCCCCCAAAAAAAGGAAAAATAGCCCCGGCCCCCAGATCTATTCATCTGTCATTGATGTTTTAATATGACAGTTTTGATCAGAAATGCAACAATTTGCTTCCTCTCTGTGTGCTATAGAAGGAAGAAAGATAACTCACAACATTCAGATTTTGCATTGGGGCTAGACTTTGGGGACAGTTCTATTGAAGTGAATGGGTAAGTAACTACCCTCTAAGTGATGTTTGTGTAGATGGGCCATTGTATTTAATTGAGCAGTATTCTGCCATGTGACCTGTATGCAGAATATAAATTATATTATATGGAGAGACATTTATTATTTTTATCATTTTAAAGCAACAGCACAGTTAAAGAGGATATTAATCTAACATGATGTCTGTAGTTCTTTATAGATCTAGCCTCTTAATTTTGCTCTCAAAGTGCACCAGATTGAAGCATTTTACTTTAAAATGGACAAAATTTTCTATCTTGGTACTTCTCAAACCCTGGCTACGGGCCTGGCTGCAGCACTTTCACCATGGTCGCTAATCCATACCACCCCAGCCCCTGCGTGCCCGCGCCCCCCTTCTACCTGCTCGGAGCTTTTTCCCAGAGTGGGGAAAGGGTGATTCTGAGCCTGCACTGCAGGCAGCAATTTTAGCGGTGACATGACGTCAGTTTGTGTGACTGTATAAGTATCTGTGGTGGAATTAGCTGCAATATAATTTTTATTATATTTTCTTTGGGGGGGGGGGGGGGGGGGGCACCAGCAAAAAATCTTGCCTAGGGCACCAACTTGGTCAGGCACGCCACTGCCTAGATAACCTCCTGCACCGTCTCTTCTGTTGAACTCTATAGACTAATGTAGGTAACCTAGATCAGTGGTCCCCAACCACCGGGCTGCGGACCGGCACCAAACTATAGGTCACTTGCCCATGACCCCCGGAGGTCATGGGCAACCGGCTTAACCTTTTACCTTCAACCTGATGAAGCGCATCTGCGAAATGCATTGTTCTTGTTGCTAATAAATCATGTATTTTTGAAAGTTTGGTCATCCTAAAAAATGTTTGGTGTGCGGTCCTCATATGATATGGACTTGTTCCTGAGAAGTTTGTTTTTTATCTAGTATTTTGATCTCTCTTGCTGTAACCAGCACCTCCCGTTTTGGATGTGCACCACTGCTCTCCTATTTATTAAAGGAAGATATTCACAAATGTGTCACTTTTGGTTGGGTATTTTGCCACTATTTTAAGATAGACAGTTTGGGCACTGGGCAGCTCGAAACATGCACCTGCGCACAGTGTCGGGAAGAGAAGGCAGGGTGTGACTTGCTGCACACTGCACCGCTTACTTCAACACCTGGGTGTTTAATTTTTTTTAACTTTTCTAACCCTAACCATAAAAACCAACATCCTTAAAACACAAATTAAAATGCAATGAAACATGTTTGAAGGGTTGTATGGTGATTCCTCTGTTCTGCGTCATCATGGCTTTCTGGCAAAAAGTCTTCAGGGCTAACTTCTCCCATGTGCCTAGAGTGCAAGGCTACAGATCTCATGCTCTTAACAGACATCCCATGTGAACACACATCACTTATCGAAGCGGCTGCACGGTTTAAAAATTAAAGAACTGTCCAACATTTTATTTTTGACACTTTATTTATCCAGGGAATATGATCAACTCTTTAAAGTCGAACTGAACCCGTCACGTCCGTTTCAGACTGAAAACATAACTTATCTGAGATCACAGGTTGAGAGGCGTGTAATATGTCGATGATTTTATTTGACAATTCTGGGGACTGGATTGGGCTTTGGCCAATTCTGGCGTGTTCTGCCTCCAAATCGAGTGGGATTCAGCGTGTTGTGGCGCTGTCCTCGGGAAGAGCCTGCTGACGCGAGGTTAGTGGCTGAGTGGAGCTCAGCGAGCCGCAGGCAGCCAGCTGCCTTCGTGTTGCCAAGCAGGAGTGCAGCCCGTCAGCCTGGAATCTCCGAGGTGCGACCCCTGACAACCAGCAGGCTCTCAAGCGTGCGCCTTTATCGCTGCTGTAAATACGATATTCCTGGAATGCGCATTTTAACGAGCCAGTTACATTTCTTTGCATTCTTAGATATTACCGTTTTTGTTTTTTGTTCATGTTTCATCATACAATTGGCCAAGTTAGTAGTTAGTTTATGGGATAGGAATTCTGCCAGATGACAGGCACTAGGTGCCATTTTCTCTTTCTTTTGGAAGAGAAAATTATCCTGAAATGAAGATTTGATTGACAGCTGCCATGTCGTGATACGATTGGTTGAAATGGGGTAGAAATTTGATAGTACTAGGTGACGTCAGCAAACTGTAGATTACTGTTATCAATGAAATCTTGAAAAATGAACTTTTGATGTGAAAAAGTGTGAAAAACTAAAGAAATTAGATTTTTGTGATTTTTTTGCATACATTATTAAATAGGTGCACTGCATACCCAGGTATTTGAACTAAAAGAAAAGAAAAGTCATTTTTGGGTTCAGCTCGCCCTGCTTCAGGTTCATACAGTTCAACACACCATCACACTGGGAGCTGACCAGTAGAACCACTCTCCTAGCCTGGCTCCAGACATTCAAAGTCCCGCCCACTCCACAGTTGTGGAAGATGGAAATTAGTTTACAATTGACTCTGAATATCAATCTGGCTACCAGTCTCCTGCTGTTGGCGAGAGAAACTCCACTGGAGTAAGTGGGGGTTAGGTGCCTTGCTCAAAGGCACCATGACGATGGAAGTGAGAGTGTATCTCACTCACTTTCCACATCAAGATGTGTCCAGCCTGTCTGGGATTTGAACCGGTGACCTTCAGGTCACAAAAGCTCTACAACCTCACTTTATATGTGAATCTTGCCTTGACAACAGATTCTGAGTGAGCAATATCAAAACCAGATAAAAAGAAAGAAGATATATTTATCAGACATGTTAAATTTATTAACTTTAAAGTGATAATACAGAAGATTTTCATGTAAATAAATGTCTGTAAAGTCACTATATATCACCAAGGAAAAAGAAGAAGAAGAAAAAACCCTTCACGTCACATATGCGCCACTGTGTGGATCTCATCTGCAATTACTGCTCATGGCCATTGGTGTTGTCAGAGACAAGAAACCTTCCATATTATCACTTTAAATACAAAAATGAAAATATCAAAATAACTTAAATTTCTATTTCTGCACAAAATATATAAATTCAAGCACTTCCAACGCTTGAATTCTCTTCTCTTTTTGCTGAAGGGCATATGTATTGTGAGCTAATATCTTTGTGGGTGGGTGGGTCCTGCGGGGAGGGGGATTATGTTCTAATTGTATTTGTTTGTGTATGTGTATGTAAAGTTTTTATTTGTATAGATGTTTGTGGTCTCTTGTGTTTGTGTTATGTAATTTTGTGTAAAAAAAAAAAAAAAAAAGCACTTCCAACGCCACATGCCTAATTAGGTCTATTTTCTAAAACTTTTAAGGCCTTGATTCCGCCCACTCGCCCCAAATGCACAGACTTTCAAGGATTTCAAGGACCCATGGGAATCCTGAGCAGAAGTCTTTTGTCTCAGTTAACCCAAATCAGCACATCTTCAGGACCAGAGTAGGCCCGCTGGTCAGAGGTTGAAAAACAGCTTTGTATCGGTGGTTCTTGGTGTATTATAAAGCTGCCTGTCTTCAGTGGTTCAAAACGAGTCTGAGCTCCTTTAAAGATCCAACAGGCCGTCTGGATGGATGGAGTGGAATATACAGAGCAATTTGGGGCGGGGAAGGGGATGGAGGGGGTCGGGGGTCATCAGTACGTCTTCTTCCAGGAGCGGAGGTAGAGCTGGATGGGGAGGAGGGGGTTTCTGTTCTGCAGGCTGGGGTGGAAAACATCAAAATCTACCCTCCTCACTCTCTGGAGGTAGTCCTCCAACACCACCTGCAGAAGACCACACACCACAGAATAACTCAGTTTGCATCAATCAGGTTATATCAAAAGAGTTGGACCCTCAGAGCTGCAGGAGTGGGCTGGTGCATCTCAGTCAAGCGCCCAGGGACAGCTCCCTGGGCCATGAAGCAAATTGAGCATGGTGGCCAAGCTTGGTCACGTGACGCCCTGCAGCCCAGAAACAGTTTTTCTCGCCCACGTACATGGAAATAAGCAGTTGTAAAACTCCAGGAGTCTTTGAGTTATCAAGTTTTACGTTATGAGCCAGAATCCTAACCTGACGCTGCCAGATGGACGGTTTAGCTCCACATACGTTTCACTAAACCGAGAGAATCTCTTTTGATCTCGCGAGGTTATCCATCTTGCAAGCAAGGTTACCAGAATCCACCAAGAGCTGTTTTCTGGAGGTCTTCCCCTCTCTCTAGTCTCTATGGGTCTGGCCACTATACTGTAACTCCATTGATGTCTGTGGGGAAGGGGGGAGGGGGTGCAGACATGCACACATGACCGTGGCGGCATGTCACAGAAGTAAAACCAGGAAGAAAACTCCTTCAAAATGCTTCATATGCTGGTGAGCAGCTTACGTTCAAATGAATGGGCGGTCATTTTTCCATCCTGCCAGTTATATAAAACCTCCCTGGTGTCAGTCCCTCAGGTAGCCAGCAGCACTGTTTCACATCACATCGCATGCTGCAGCAACACCAATCATCTGAATTAAACTTTCAGCAGAGCCAGGAAGCATGTGCGGCTTCTCACAAGCCACACACAGACACGCGCGCGCATACACACATACCACACACACACACACAGCCACTGCAGCGTGAAAATCACACTCCACGTGTTAAAAGAGCCTTTTAACACGTGGAGACGGAAGCTTCTCAGCTCTGTATTTATAGCATCTATGATCTAACACAACGTCATGTTTGTGGACTGTGAAGGTGGACCTCACTCTCTCTCTTTCTCATACACATACGGTACTTATATAATGTCCAGAGCAGGTGGACCCAGCCCCGGCGCCACGAGTGGGCACTAGGGAGCAGTAAATCACTGTTTATCGCAAGGTAAAGCGCTGAAAATATTCCAAATAGCATTCTCTAAAACTGATATCGATTTGTTTAGGTGGGCCTTCTTTTAGGTGTCTAAAATACGTTTTGCTGCTGGCCCCAGCAGTACATTGCTTTGCTTCTGTGTTGTGGCTCTCTACGTCTCCAAACTGGGGGCGCGCTGACTGCAGGTACACTGACTAAGGATAAGTAATGGCTTGTACACACTACACCAGTGGTTCCCAACCTTTTTTGTGTTATGTCCCCCTTGAGCTGTTTTACCATGCCAATAGTACCCCTCACTCATGCATGTCGATAATTCTCCTAAATTTGTTATATTCAACTTATATTAAACTTTTAGATGACCTCTCTAACACATCTCATTATTAAAATAATTTTAATGACTCATCTTTAATACAATTCTGACAGTTTTCAATTGGAAAAAGTAATCAGTTTTTATCATTTTGGAAATACATTGTAATCCCCAATCTTTCCAAGTACCCCCTGCAAGCTGCTGAAGTACCCCTAGGGGTACACGTACCCCTGGTTGGGAATCACTGCACTACACGACAGTCATCAGTCGCTGTTCCTTTCACACTACACAACATGCTGCCTTGTAATCGGGAGTCTTTAGCTCATTGTGCGGCAGGGGATCACACATTACAAGATATTTCACCAGGAGAATCCCCCGACGAGTTCACAAACACAGTCTCACCCCGGCTTTATTCTTTCTGAACACACACTCGCACATCGATGAGTCATTCTCCAAAATTGGTTCAATGTCAGATTTGTTAAAGTCAGAGTTCGAGGTATATGCAGGGATCCTGAAATTAAATGCAATACCTTTTAAGAACTTTTCAATATATATATATATATATATTATATACCTCAACGCCACTTTCACATCAGCGATAGGGATGTAAATCACAAGTTTCATCACGATACGATATTATAGATTCTTTGGACAACAATATATTATTTGTTGATATTCCAAAATCTACCCCGATGATTTTGATTCAATTCAGGGGTCTGCGATTGTTAAATCACAAGTCTCCACCCCACCTACAACTGTCACTCCTGACCAGAGCACGCCCACACCCACAAAAGATTACCGTAAATTCCGGACTATAAGCCGCGGCTTTTTCCCCGTTTTTTGGGCTTTTTTGGCCCCTGCGGCTTATATAACGGTGCGGCTTATCTATGGATTTTTTCAGCAAAAATAAAAATAAAAAACGGAATTCTCTCTTCTTTAACACTCTTTCTAACTATAAATCCACTTCTGTTTTAATTTCCTCTCTTGCCCTCTTTTCACCACACCGCGGACACTGTGTGCACTGTAAAAAAAAACACAGGTGGTGTTGTGTTATGTTGTTTTGTTGAAATGTTAATAAATGGGAGCTTCCTCAAACAGCCATCTCTTTCCCGACAATCCCCTCTGTGCACGAACCCTTACATATGGTAATTAAACATTAAAACACAATAAAAAAAAAAAAAAAAAAAAAAAAACATTAAAACACCCGCAGCTTATAGTCCGGTGCGGCTTATATGTAAAAAACAGTCAATTTTGCTGCTGCGGCTTATAGTCCGGTGCGGCTTATAGTGCGGAATTTACGGTATATAACTCTGATTATGTAACTAGACCGTTTGACCGATTTCCACCAAAATCGCAAGGAAGCATCTATGGAGCACGCTCTACAATCCTGATCTTTTGATTTTTGAAATCTACTTTAGTTTCGGAGATATTAATCGTTAAAGTTGTGAGAGGGCGTGGCCTCACAGCTAAATTGTGATAACTTCATGACCGATTAAGGAATCTTCACGAAACTTGCAGGAGGTCTTCGGAGATCATCACAGACCATGTGTGTCAAATTTTGGGCAATTCGACCAAAAGGGGGCGCCATAAACGGGCTTGGCCTAACACAAAAAAGGCCCTAACTCCGCACCTGTTTGTCCAATGATCGCAAAACTTGTCAGATATATCAAGGAGGATGTCCTAGTCAAAATCAGAAGTTTTGTCATCATTGGTGAAAGTGGGCGGGGTCTATAGCAGTAAATCAAGTCCATTCGCATAATCGGTTGCAAACTTCTCAGCCTCATCTGGAATGACATTTCTCACATGCTATTTTGCAATTTGAACAAAAGGGGGCGCCGCAGATACTAAAAGTGGGTGTGGCCTAACACGAAATATGCCGTAACTTCACACCCGTTTGTAACTCCCAGGCTGTTTCTCCAATTTTCAAACAACTTTTTTCCCCATGTTCACCTGAACGTGCTCTACAAATTTGCCTCAAGGACTATTAGGTGTTCAATTTGCGCAAGGCTTGAACCCCTGCCGTTGCCGCTTGCGGCTATATTTATTACTTGTTATCAGACTTGTAATCCTGTGTTTTCTAATACTTTGTGCAGATAAAATTATCCATCCATCAACCAACATTCACTCTGAAAATAAATGGTTGAACTGCCCTGGACTCCATTGTGTTTAATGTGCACACCGACATCCATGTTCTTGGCATGAGCCAACACCACCACCAGCAGCACAGATCATTTACAGTGATCGATATGAGACAATATGCCTATTTAACACAATCAGCGAAAATTTAATACCTCATCAGGTGATTTAAAGCAACTACAAGCAACATTTTCGCTTGTTATGAAAATCTAAATTTAATAGTGATGCCTCACATCTTACCTATAACAGCAGTGCTCTCCCGCGTCTCTCCGTCCCGGAGAGAGACTCTATAAACAACAAGAGAGCACTCGCCGATTAATTTGGCTTTGGTCTCATCTGCTGTTATAGATAAGATGTGAGGCATCACTATTAAATTTAGACTGTTTCATAACAAGTGAAAATGTTGCTCGTAGTTGCTTTAAGACTTTTTTTTTATACTTTCTAAGGGCCTTAATTTTCCCTAAATTGATTTATCAACTTTTAATACTTTTCAAGACCCCGCAGACACCCTGAACTTGACTTTAGGCCACTGACCCAGCTAAACAGTTGGTGTGCTGCATGCTGACATACCGTCTGGAGGAAGGCGGGGTGGGCAGCTGCTGGCACGGTCTTACTAAACGATCGAGCCTGTAGGAGAGAGCAGACAGACAGGTGCCAGGTGAAGACAAGACACCCAGAACTGTTCTCAAACTAACAACCCTCTGTCAGATCCTCAGTATTTACTATCTGCCTCCAGACTGTGGAATGCTCTGCCTGAGGAGATTAATCTGCTGATTCACTACATACTACAGAGATTAATCTGCTGATTCACTACATACTACAGAGATTAATCTGCTGATTCACTACATACTACAGAGATTAATCTGCTGATTCACTACATACTACAGATGATAACTTTGTCGTTAAAGTGTTCACACAAGTGCAGTACGTTGCACGTAAGGACGCATTGGTCAGAATGCGGAAAAAACAACAACAACATCCGGTTAATCGGTTCCACGCTGCCAGAAGGTCCAGTGTACGCACGGGCACGGTGGCTCAGTGGGGGCACGGTGGCTCAGTGGGGGCACGGTGGCGCAGTCGGTAGCGCTGTCGCCTCACAGTCAGAAGGTCCTGAGTTCGATTCTCGCCTGGGACACTGTGGGCGCTGTGGTTGTGTTCCCCCCCATATCTTCAGTGCCTACTGCCCAGGTGGGGTATCTCGTCGAAAGGGCCTTTCTCTCTGTGTGGAGTTTGCATGTGCTCCCCCCAGGGAGTTCCTCCGTATATAACCCCCCCACTAAAAACATGCAGAAGATCAGATCGTCATCGTCATCCGACCAGTGACGACAACATCCGAAGTTGGTCCCCGGGCGCTGTACGAGAAAGCGACCACTGCTCCTGGCCTGCCCCTCGGAGGAAAGGACATGCCTGGATGGGTTAAATGCAGAGGACACTTTTCACCGGCCACCGTCAGCATGAGTGTGTTGTGGCCGCATGCATGTATTGTGGTGTTCGTGTGACAATAAAAGACGGGCTTGTCCGTTACGAGAGCTTTTTTTATTTTGTGTTTAGTCCGGTTTGCTTTCACACAACAAACGAACCGTGCCAGGGTTCACTTGCAAGTGAACCGAGACCCACGTTTTTAAGCGGACCAGAGTTCGCTTGTGTGTTCCGCCCCAGAGTTTGTTTGCGCTTTCACACCACCCCAAACGAAGCGGACTATCCGAGGAAAGGAACTCTGGCACGTTTAAAGCAGACTAAACAGCTTATATGTTAAAGCGACCTTAACAATCCTATTTAAAGCTGGAAATAAGGTCCAGGTTATAAAAAAAGAGAAGTCTCCTTTAATTCCTTAAGATATCCTAATTCTATTATGAGGAAATTGTTAGTTTGGTACGTACGTGCTGCAGGTGAACGTGAGCCTGACTGGCGATGTCGTACACGACGTCTCGTACGTTCTGCTGCCGGCTGCTGCGGATGAAGTCCTCTTGGGAAGCTCCATGCTGGTGACACACACACACACACACACACCCACGCACGCACACACACCATTGGTCATGTTTAAAGCAGCTACGAGCAAGATTTTCGATTGTTATTAACTCATTGAGTGCCAGCCACTTTTGGAGAACGGACGCTCCCAGTGCCAGAGTTTCAGAGCGTTTTCAGTGATTTCTCGAGGCCCACAGAATATTGTGTGATATTACTATGTAAACACCGAACACGCACAAAGAACAATGAGACTCTATTGTATCAGCAGCAAAAAAAAGTTTATTGATATCATTTTCCGTTCTTTAGTTATCAGCCGGAGAAGATAGGTTGATTTCAGCAAAAACACACGTTTCAATTTAGAAGCTGAGATAATGAGCCTTTTGTGAAATGAAGCATTTCAAGCACATCACTGACTCTGAAGCTAATATTTTCTGATGTAGTGACACCTCAAAAATAATTTCCTTCAATAAAACAGTGAAAACAAAGGAATTTTTTTTTGGCCAAATAATATTTTTTAGCTGCAACCAGCAGCGCTGGCCCCTGCGTGCGCAGACCCTACACCTTCTTGCTGGTCTTGATTTACTGCTGGTGGGCATCAGATATTCTAGCTTGTTTGCCTGTCGCTGTCGAGTCTGCTGTCTGGGTCTGTGTTTACTGTCAATGGTTGTATGCTGCCCTGCGTGCCACACCCCCCTCCTCCTCCTCCGTGGGAGTGTCTCTGGTGGCTCTGCTGCGTTTGCTCTGCGTTTGCTCTGCACTGAAAAGTGCGCTGCACCCCGCTTTTTCACAGCGTGTCGCCGGCTCCCTGCTGAGAATAATGTAACTTTTCAGAAAGACGCTGGTGTCGGCAACTAAATCATATGGAGGGGCTATCGCAGCGGAGACGGAGGGGCTCAATTGTGGCAGCAGATTGACTGCTGTTCACAGGCACAGCTAACGTTATGCTTCATGCATATCGATGCATACCGATGCAATTTCCGTTTCCCCATGACTTCTTCTCTCTTTTTTCCTCGCCTTTCTCTAATCTGGAGAGCACTGTCACCACCTAATGGCTCCATAAAATAGCTTTTACACATTCAACATCCACCATACTTTCACAGGAGATGGATCTGGCTTTGATCCACGTCCCACCGTCAAAAAACGCAATTGACGACTTTAGTCGTCATTGGCACTCTACGTTACTATCCGAATTGACGACTAAAGTCGTCATTGGCACTCAATGAGTTAAAAGCTGAAAAAAAGTGTTTTGTGGGTAAGTTACACTTTAAGTTTCAATTTAACAGAAAAGCCTAGCCTATCTCTCCAGTTCAGCTGTATATAATTTCAGCTCCACTTAATGTGTCTGAGAGCCAATTCTCCTCTTTGAGCCTGGAACACAACAACACAACTTCAAAGGACTAGCATTAATGAAGGCCGACTGTTGCGTGGCCTCACAGGTCTACAGCCGACAGTCAATTAGCACGTAGCTTTGCCGCCTGAGTGAGACCTAGGACTGATATACAAACCACATACACAAAACTAAGCAGCGTTTGCCTACTATTTCCACACCACTCTCACTCACCACTTGTCTGATGAATCAAGATTTTATTTGTATGTTCATTGTCTGCCTAAAGAATCAACAACAACATGGAAATGAGTCCTGCATTTGATCCTTGACTCTTCTTTACATGCATACAGCATGTTGGGCAGCGCTAGAGGCTCTGCAAACAACAGAGGCATTGGTTTGAAATGGTACACAACGAGAAGACAAATGAGCACTGCTCCATACAGCAGTAACGTTAGACATGCTGCCTGCCTCCATTCAAGACCATTGCGCGGCTGCAGACTGAAGCGATCTCACAGTCAATACTGAACCAAATTCAGAAATTGTTAGTCATTTACACAAGTTAGGAAAATAGGGTCCAGGTGGGAAAAAAAAGACTGACAATTTTCATTTAAAACCCACACCGCTTGAAAGCTGGTTCAAACGGCAAGAAACTGAATCCCAGTTCCAGACCTGGGGTCGCCACCAGGGTCGGAATTTAGCAGGGGCTCGGGAGATTTTATCCCGTAAAAAAATCTGAAATTGCCCTTTTGGAATTGGGGCGACGGTGGCTTTTTTTGCCCTCTTAAAATAATGAGTTAACTACTTTCTGTATGTTAAAATGACTGTTTGGAAAGCGTGTCCTCGCACCGGTACTAGTAGCCTACAATCACCTGGTGGCGAACACAGACAGTAACGTTAAAACCGAACCACGCTCTTCCCCTCTCTCCTAAATGCTCCTTTTCACACCGTGGCTGCTGGCATTTGTCAATCAATCCAGCATGCATGTAGGCTACAGGGATAACCCTAACCCTAACCCAGCATGCATGTAGGCTACAGGGATAACCCTAACCCTAACCCAGCATGCATGTAGGCTACAGGGATAACCCTAACCCTAACCCAGCATGCATGTAGGCTACAGGGATAACCCTAACCCTAACCCAGCATGCATGTAGGCTACAGGGATAACCCTAACCCTAATCCAGCATGCATGTAGGCTACAGGGATAACCCTAATCCAGCATGCATGTAGGCTACAGGGATAACCCTAATCCAGCATGCATGTAGGCTACAGGGATAACCCTAACCCAGCATGCATGTAGGCTACAGGGATAACCCTAACCCTAACCCAGCATGCATGTAGGCTACAGGGATAACCCTAACCCTAATCCAGCATGCATGTAGGCTACAGGGATAACCCTAATCCAGCATGCATGTAGGCTACAGGGATAACCCTAACCCTAATCCAGCATGCATGTAGGCTACAGGGATAACCCTAACCCTAACCCAGCATGCATGTAGGCTACAGGGATAACCCTAACCCTAATCCAGCATGCATGTAGGCTACAGGGATAACCCTAACCCTAATCCAGCATGCATGTAGGCTACAGGCATAACCCTAACCCTAATCCAGCATGCATGTAGGCTACAGGGATAACCCTAACCCTAATCCAGCATGCATGTAGGCTACAGGCATAACCCTAACCCTAATCCAGCATGCATGTAGGCTACAGGGATAACCCTAACCCTAATCCAGCATGCATGTAGGCTACAGGGATAACCCTAACCCTAATCCAGCAGCATGCACAGGTTTCCTGGTTTCCATGACAGGATACTGGTGAATGTGCACGTTAAATTGTCCATTTCCATATCAACAACACAATCACTCCACGCACGTCAATTAACACAGAACAGGAGTTGGTCCGTGATGGAGGAAGACATAGACAGTTTCTTCCATTTAATTCTGTGTTCGCTCATGCTGCAGCATCAAACTAGCGACGACAACTACACAACACCTCCGGCCGTTACTTCCAAAATAAAACACAGTGTGAAAACTATTGACTGTAAAAAGAGAAAACCAAGCACTATACGACAACACCTCCCCTCGGGATTTTCAAAATAAAAACCCACCATTGCTAAACGCTGTTGGTAATCTGAGACATTCAACGTTGAGTAGGTAGTTGTATAGCAGGCTAAAAAGGCTTTGTTTTCAGGTTGTTTGTTTCATAATTAAATTTGTATGATTGCATTTGTGCTCATCCATAGATAGTGTGAAGGGCTGAAAGACGATAGTTCAGTTATTTGTTTATAATGAAGATTTGTTTTGTTTCCCTGTGACAAAGGGGGGAATAAGTAACAACAACAACAAATTGGTATCGACCCAACATTTTGCAATCGGTGCATCCCTAATTTTAATTTGGTCATATTCGTCTACTAACTAAACCAGTGGTTCTCAACCTTTTGGCTCGTGAGCCCTTAAAAACTCTTGATGCCTACTGTGGTGACCCCTGTTATGCTCATGTAACGGAAAGAGTAGAGAAATAAAGATATAGGCCTAACAAATGTTTTATCTTGTTTCAGCTTGTTTCAATGAAAGCTGTCTAGTATTTTTCATTACTTTTAGAAATAAAATAATAAAATAAATAAGATTTGATACAAGTTATTGAATATAGGTCTGTCATGCAACATAGAAGAACTACGGCAAGGTATTTCCCAACATTTGATAAAAAGAAATGCCCCGGAATTGATCAAAAATGCCCCCAAAACAAATTTCACTGGGGCAAAAAAAAGCCCTTGTTAAAAAAAGTTAATTTCCTACCCTGGTCGCCACTCTTTTGTAATGATATGACAAATTATTTCAAAATTACGGACCAATATATCACAGAGATGTTCACATATACCTACCAGTCTCGTAAGTATGCAAATTTGTTTCCAGTTCCTTACACATTGGAATGAATCCATTAACACTTAACATAAACTCAAAGCAATCTTGACCAGCAATGCAGTGCGGAGACTGATACTGTAGATAGGAATAAAGTGTATCAAGCTTGGCCCAGCAATTTTGAGATGATGGAGCGCACAAGGCTCAAACTCAGAGATTCCGGGAGGCTAAATTCAAACTATTTTAAGGACCTCTTCATAAATTCAAGAACTTTCCAGACCCGTGGTCACCCTGCAGACCCTGACCCCTGACCTCTTAGATGGATGAGCTCACCAGCATGCAGATGTCCATTGGCAGGTAGACCTTCCTCCGGCAGCTGTGGTACGGGATGGCCCTCAGGCTCGTCACAATGCCGTGAGCTTTACCGATGTGGCTTGCTGCATGGTCCGCATGGACATCCTTCAGTCCTGCATCCATCCACCCGCAAGCACGCGCGCACACACACACACACACACACACACACACACACACACACACACACACACACACACACACACACACACACACTTTGGCTTTGTGGTTTGTAGGGATGGGCATCGAATTTCGAATTTTCGAATAATTGTTGTTGTTATCAAGGTCGACTTTTATTATTGAAAGTCGAAATTCGATTTTTTTTTATTTTTTTTTGTGAGTGAAATGTTGCATTGTCTCCCCTGATTCTAAGTATAGTCGAATCGCTTGGTTTGAGCAAGTAAAACAATTTTTATAAGCATTTTAAGCAAGGTTTATGGAAAAATGAATGGCGGATGAAATCCCATGAAGAGGGAGAGGGGGTGACTTTGGCACCCCTTTGGCACTCAGACCTGAGCCTACTAAATATTTAATGAACCACTCATGATTGTCAAAACTGTTTTTTATTTTCGAAAATGTCAATGTCATGTAACATGTTCTTTACTTCAGTGGTGCAATGCTTGTTTGAGCTAAAAATAAAATAATAATAATAATAATACATAGGTTTTATATAGCGCTTTTCTGGGGAACTCAAAGACGCTTTACAATACATAGAAAAGTAATACAGTAAACAAAACTAAATAAAGAACGAAAACAAATACAAATCAATAGATTGCAGAGATGGAATGGTGGTTAGAGGTAAAAGTCAGATATTGTAGGCTGTTTTGAAGAGGTGGGATTTGAGTTGGGTTTTGAAGGAGGTGAGTGAGTCAGAGTTTCTGATATTGAGGGGCAGAGCACACAGCAGCAGCAGAAGCTTTTTCTATTAATTAATAAAGCCTTAGACTTAGAATCAGGGGAGACAATACAACATTTCACTCACACACAAAAAACAAAAAACCCACATTTTTAATTTTTTTTACATTTTTATTTTTATTTTCGAATTTCGATTAAAAGTCGACTTTGGCCAGCGAATTTCGAATAGTGTTTTTGCTAGAAATGCCCATCCCTAGTGGTTTGTCACTTTCGTGTGAGGCGAGAGAAAATAATGTTTATTTTAGCTGCAGGCAGGCAAACATCATTTATTTACCGTATATAGCACATTCCATACACTCAACTCAATGTGCTTCAGATAAAACACAAACTATTTAAATTTTACATTATACATACGTTTTCCTACAAGGGGTTTATGATTCGGAATATCTATTATTGGCAGTTACTACTATCAGTACCCTCAACCCCCCCCCCCCCACACACACAGACACTCACTCTTACCTAAACACTCCAGTATGAGGTATATCAAGGAGGACTGGGTGTTTTCTGAGTAGGCCTCCAGCTCCTGCAGGTTCCTGTATGCTCGGTCCTCCAGATCCTTCTCCTGGAGCCGGGACACACAGAAAAACACCCTCAATACAATGCACACTGCTAACACAACTACACACTCAATACACACTGCACAACTACACACACTGCTAACACAACTACACACACTGGATACACATTGCTGTAACACAACTACTACTCTTTAGAAACAGCCAATTGTATGTAGTATGTATGCATGCTACTGTAGTATATCAGCTTATTGTCCAGCTTATTGTGAGAATGCTGCCTCAGGGCAGACATGGTGTACTGTAGACACTTAGCATGCTTCCCAAGTATCAGTCTGCTGTGCTCTTGGGGAAGAAATAGTGTTCTGTATGCATTGATCTGGCTAAGCTTGTTTCCGTCTATACAGGTTACACAGTGCTGCTCTTGGGACAGGAATAGTGTTCTGTATGCCACACAGAGGTATCATGTCTCAGGATCTGATGCTGTGTTCACATGCAGGCCACACAGAGGTATCATGTCTCAGGATCTGATGCTGTGTTCACATGCAGGCCACACAGAGGTATCATGTCTCAGGATCTGATGCTGTGTTCACATGCAGGCTACACAGAGGTATCATGTCTCAGGATCTGATGCTGTGTTCACATGCAGGCCACACAGAGGTATCATGTCTCAGGATCTGATGCTGTGTTCACATGCAGGCCACACAGAGGTATCATGTCTCAGGATCTGATGCTGTGTTCACATGCAGGCCACACAGAGGTATCATGTCTCAGGATCTGATGCTGTGTTCACATGCAGGCCACACAGAGGTATCATGTCTCAGGATCTGATGCTGTGTTCACATTCAGGCCACACAGAGGTATCATGTCTCAGGATCTGATGCTGTGTTCACATGCAGGCCACACAGAGGTATCATGTCTCAGGATCTGATGCTGTGTTCACATGCAGGCCACACAGAGGTATCATGTCTCAGGATCTGATGCTGTGTTCACATGCAGGCCACACAGAGGTATCATGTCTCAGGATCTGAGGTTGTGTTCACATGCAGGCCACACAGAGGTTTCATGTCTCAGGATCTGATGCTGTGTTCACATGCAGGCCACACAGAGGTTTCATGTCTCAGGATCTGATGCTGTGTTCACATGCAGGCCACACAGAGGTTTCATGTCTCAGGATCTGATGCTGTGTTCACATGCAGGCCACACAGAGGTTTCATGTCTCAGGATCTGATGCTGTGTTCACATGCAGGCCACACAGAGGTTTCATGTCTCAGGATCTGATGCTGTGTTCACATGCAGGCCACACAGAGGTCTCATGTCTCAGGATCTGATGCTGTCTTCACATGCAGGCTACACAGAGGTTTCATGTCTCAGGATCTGATGCTGTGTTCACATGCAGGCCACACAGAGGTCTCATGGCTCAGGATCTGAGGATGTGTTCACATGCAGGCTACACAGAGGTTTCATGTCTCAGGATCTGATGCTGTGTTCACATGCAGGCTACACAGAGGTTTCATGTCTCAGGATCTGAGGCTGTGTTCACATGCAGGCCACACAGAGGTCTCATGTCTCAGGATCTGAGGCTGTGTTCACATGCAGGCCACACAGAGGTCTCATGGCTCAGGATCTGAGGATGTGTTCACATGCAGGCCACACAGAGGTCTCATGTCTCAGGATCTGATGCTGTGTTCACATGCAGGCCACACAGAGGTCTCATGGCCTCAGGATCTGATGCTGTGTTCAAATGCAGGCCACACAGAGGTCTCATGGCCTCAGGATCTGAGGCTGTGTTCACATGCAGGCCACACAGAGGTCTCATGGCCTCAGGATCTGAGGCTGTGTTCACATGCAGGCCACACAGAGGTCTCATGTCTCAGGATCTGATGCTGTGTTCACATGCAGGCCACACAGAGGTCTCATGGCCTCAGGATCTGAGGCTGTGTTCACATGCAGGCCACACAGAGGTCTCATGGCCTCAGGATCTGATGCTGTGTTCACATGCAGGCCACACAGAGGTCTCATGTCTCAGGATCTGATGCTGTGTTCACATGCAGGCCACACAGAGGTATCATGTCTCAGGATCTGAGGCTGTGTTCACATGCAGGCCACACAGAGGTCTCATGTCTCAGGATCTGATGCTGTGTTCACATGCAGGCCACACAGAGGTATCATGTCTCAGGATCTGAGGCTGTGTTCACATGCAGGCCACACAGAGGTTTCATGTCTCAGGATCTGATGCTGTGTTCAAATGCAGGCCACACAGAGGTCTCATGGCCTCAGGATCTGAGGCTGTGTTCACATGCAGGCCACACAGAGGTCTCATGGCCTCAGGATCTGAGGCTGTGTGACACTTGTCTAGATGGAAATTGATAAAATGTGATTTTATACAGATTTCTGCACTTCCCAATGATTACAAAACATCCAATCTGGGTCACATGGGAGTTGGGGAACTAACTTTGAGCTTCAGTGTGAACAAAGTGCTGCTTCAGAGGGAACTTTTCTCATGTTTGAGCTGCTGGTAAATGAGGCAAAAAAGGTGAGAAATGTCCAACTGAAAGGAGTTGTCTGTCTCTTACTCTCTCTGTTATGATCCTCAGCAGCCATCTCTTTGTCAGGTAATGTTTCCTCACCGCCTGCAGGACAACATTCAAACTGTCAAACTCAACGTTCCTCAGAGATATCATGTATACATTTAAACATAAGAAAACCAGCATAATGTCTAGTATATTGCTGATAATACTTTCAAACCTATAAACTAGAATATGACACTGAATATGACTAGTGCTTGTAGAACATCCAAATGTCCAGCACTCTCGCCTCACAGCAAGAAGGTCCCGGGTTTGATTCCCGCCTGGGACGCACGCTGTTGACACTGGGGGTATGTCTCCCTATGCCTACGGTGCCTAGGTGTGTTATCTTGTGAAAAGGGTCTTTCCGTGTAGAGTTTGCATGTTCTCCTCGTGCTCCTCTGGGGTTTCCTCCATATGTAACCCCCCAATAAAAACAGAAGGTCATCGTCTGACCTGTGGCGGTTGGAAGAAAGGTGGTCCAAAGGTGGGCACTCCACTGCAGCTGCCCACCGCTCCTGGCCTGAACATGGAGGAAACTGTACATGCTTTTTACTTCATTATTTATTTGGAACAGCGCAACCACCCTACCCCCCCAGTAAGCTACAGGCCTCTGTCTCCATCTTGTGCCCATTTTAAATCTAGCAGTTTCATCTCAGTAGTCAAAGTCGGACGGACAAACCCGCCTTTATTATCACACAGCAACCCAACACACACATGCTGCCAGCCACACATGCTGACAGTGGCCGATGAAATATTGTCTCTGCTTTTAACCCATCCAGGCTTGTCCTTCCTCCAGGACCGAGGGGCTGGCCAGGACTTCCTCCAGGACCGGGGGGCTGGCCAGGAGCAGTGGGGGGCTGGCCAGGAGCAGTGGGCAGCTTTCTTGTGTACAACTTCAAACGCTGTCGTCACTGGCCAGATGATGATCTTCTGCATGTTTTGATGTTGTATGGATGAACCCCAGGGGAGAACATGCCAACTTCACACAGAAAGGCCCTTTTGACCAAATAGCCCACCTGGGCAGTAGGCACCGAAGACATGGAGGGGACACCCTCAGTGCCCACAGTGCCCCAGGTGGGAATCAAACCGAGGACCTTCTAGCAGTGAGGCGACAGCGTTACCACTGCGGCACCGTGCCCCCTAATAAACAGCTGTCAATGTATGGCCAGTAGTCGTGGATAATGGCAATAAACAAGCAAAACACCTAGCAGAGGATACAGACAAATGTATTACCACACCATGTACTGATATGACAGCTTGTTCAATTCAACAAGCTTCATCGATGTGATTATACAATGATAAACATGTGTCAGAGGTGTGACCAAGTCAAATTCGTCCAAGTCCCCAAGTCAGTCTCAAGTCTCAAGTCTAAATGTAGAACAAATCAAGTCAGAACAAATCAAGAGTTCATGATCAATTTAACATCTTAAAGAAAACTAAATATCTGACTTTTCAATGTATGGTTTTAATAGGATAAAAACTTGGTAAGAGCATTATGAGTTTGATTTCTATTAGCAGTTTCAACTTCTATCATCATCATCAGTATATAAAAGGGAGCTAGGACTCTGTCTGTCTGTTTGTTTCTCTGTCTGTCCCACTGATAACATAATTAGTGATCAAATTCACTCACACACACAAGGCAATCAAGCGCGCGAGATGCCTAGTTCCATACAAATATAGAAAACATAATTTTAATTCAGTCGTCTGTTGGAACAAATCAAATCTCATCACTTTTAATCATTTCATGTCATTTACACAAACACAAGATCTCAAGTCAAGATTTAGAAAACTTTTCAAGTCATCAAAGTACAATTTGGAGTCAATCTGGGAACCCAGTCTATTTTTATTGGAAAATAGACTCTGGGACAAAATAGACTCTGGGAGAGTCCTACCTTTTCTCCCAGCTTCCTGTACAGCGCGCCTCTCCTGCCACCGTCACTTCCTTTTCCGCCACCGTGTTCCACTGTTTACAGTCTAAATAGCAACTTGCGCCGTGACGGTGGCAGGAGAGGCGCGCTGTACAGGAAGCTGGGAAAAAAGGTAGGGCTGTCCCAGAGTCTATTTTTCCAATAAAAAGTCTCAAGTCTTCTCTTCGTCCATCAAATCAGGTCTCAATCAGTTGAAATTGTGACTGGAGTTCCCGCCTCTGACATTAAGTAGGTCATGAACATCCCTCTTCCTAAACCAGTATGAAGTGTTTTGGGACAAAATGGGTTACATGACATAGGATCGGTCACATGATATAGGGTCACATGACATAATGTCCAGGCTGATACTTGCCCTCCAGAGCTCGGCGCTGACCGGCTGCAGCGGCGGATCGTCTCTGTACATCTCCTCTATTGCCGTCTTCCAGAAGTGCATCCGCATCAAACCAATGGTCTTCTGGGAAACAGAGTCCTTCACCTTGTGGAGAAAAAAGTTTGACACGCTACTTTGAAAAATGGTTTGAGTCAGAAAGGTGAAGGTTTGTGACACTTTTAATGAACTCGTAATGGCCGGGGTTCCTACACATTTACAATTAAAACCTTTTCCATACCTTGATTTGTTTTGATGATTTTGTCTGCTGTTCAATAGGATTTATGCAGATACCCCTGGTAACTAGGCCAAATCACTGTATAGATCATGAAGAATGTTCTTCACGGCCACAAATATTGGAATGTGTGAGAAGATTGGCAGGGTTCCATCATTCTATCCAAGCAGATCCTGTGTTGCTGTCTGGATGTGATTTTGGTGGGCATCTGATATAATGCATGCTGACAGCGGCTGGGTAAAACCACCATCCATCTTGTGACATTATTCTTCACATTAACAAAAACCGGACTAAGTGGCTCTTAGACATAAAAGCTAGAGTTATGTGCGTATTGGGCCTGAACCACAACATTTACCATACTTTGCCAGACTTTTTTTCTTCTTCAAATTATTCAAGACCTGGAAATGGTCAAATAAAATTGTAATACTTTTCAGAGCCGGCCAGCTACAGACCCATAGCGCTCCAGAACTTTGACAGAAAGGTCATCACTCAAATACTGGCTACCCGGCTAAACAAACATTTGTCATCCATCATTCATCCTGACCAGACAGGGTTCATCCAGAGTAGGTTGTCTTAATACAACGTCAGATGCCTCCTCAACACTATATACGCAGATCATAGTAAGACCAGTGGTGCATCGATTTTATCACTCGACGCACAGAAGGTGTTCGATCAGGTTGAGTGGCGTTATATGTTCCAGTCACTGCACAGATTCGGGTTTGGCGAGTAGTTTATATCCTGGGTAAAGCTCATATGCTAGTCCGACATTATAACCTGTTAATAATCTTTGTGATAACGTATCAAATGCTATGTACCATTTTTATGCGGACGATACTATTATTTATTGTTGCTCATCATCTGTTGTACATGCCCTTGAGCTTCTACAGTCTGCATTTGATGTTGTGCAGTCCCGCCTACAGCAACTACAGCTGGTATTAAATACAGATAAAACTAAACTCATGCTGTTTTCCAACACTGGCTTACCATTAAATCTTCCTAACATTGTCACCTCACAAGGAAAATAAATCAATCTAGTCTCAAGTTATAAGTACTTGGGTATTCTTATTGATCGACAGCTAAATATCACATTACCAACCTAGTCTCTAAACTCAGGGTGAAGTTAGGCTTCTACTTTAGAAATAAGTCATGCTTCTCCTTCAGAGCTAGGAAATACCTTGTGTCTGCAACCTTCTTGCCTCTGCTAGATTATGGTGACTTGTTATAAATGAATGCTTCTGCCCAATGTCTGCAGTCGCTAGACATGGTGTATCATTGTGCCTTACGTTTTGTCACTGGTTGCAAACATCTTACCCACCATTGTACCTTGTATGCAAAAGCTGACTGGCCGTCTCTGTATGTACGCAGGCGTACCCATTGGTTGAGTTTTATCTATAAAACTCTTCTTGGACTGGTCCCTACTTACTTGTGTACACACCAGGGTAGGAAATTTACTTTTTTTATCAAGTTTTTTTTTTTGCCCCTGTGAAATTTGTTTTGGGGGCATTTTTGATCAATTCCGGGACAATTTTCTTTATCAAATGTTGGGAAATACCTTGCCGTAGTTCTTCTATGTTGCATGACAGACCAATAGAGAGCCACAGGGATGACGTATTTTTGTAGTCAGAACGCGGAAGTCTGGACTTCATGGTTCTTCACTGTTTCTGCCTATGGGATTTTTGAATGGGTTTTTGGCGCGATGCTTCAAATAAGGTCTCTGAGCAACGCAAGCTTAATCAAACGCGAACCAGTGTTGAGCAGGATAATCTTCACACATGAGGACCACTTTCATGAGTTTTGAAGCTTTTACGTGCCGTTAAAAGGGCGGCCCATAGCCAGCAAATGCTTCGAAAAGCTGGTTATATCACAGATCCGCCCCACACTCCCCCCGGACCACGACCCGCTACAATTTGCATACCGCCCCAACAGGAGCACAGCGGATGCAGTAGCACACGTGCTCCACACCGCCCTCTCCCACCTGGAGGGGAAGGACACCTATGTGAGAATGCTGTTCGTGGACTACAGCTCAGCATTCAACACCATAGTACCCTCCAGGCTGGTATGCAAACTCAAGGATCTGGGACTAAGCACAGCAATGTGTGACTGGATCCTGGACTTTCTAACAGACCGCCGCCAGGTGGTGAGAGTGGGCAACCTCACCTCCTCCCCACTGACCATCAGCATAGGAGCACCACAGGGGTGCGTCTCCAGCCCCTTCTGGTACGACCTCTACACCCACGACTGCGTGGCGACTCAAACTTCGAACACCATCGTGAAGTTTGCAGATGACACAGAGGTCGTGGGGCGGATCTCCAGGAGCGAGTAGACAGCCTACAGAAAGGAGGTGGAGGCCCTGGAACAATGGTGCCAGGACAACCACCTCTCTCTGAATGTCTCCAAGACAAAGGAGATCATTGTAGACTACAGAAGGGGGGGGGCGCACACCCCCCAATCACCATCAACGGCACAGTGGTGGAAAGGGTGGACAGCTTCAAGTACCTGGGAGTCAATATCCACCAGGACCTGACATGGGCCAACCACACCGCCACTGTTGTCAAAAAGGCCCAACAGCGACCACACGGACTCAGACGCCTGAAGAAATTCGGGCTAAGGCCAAAAATCCTCAGGGACTTCTACAGAGGCACCATTGAAAGCCTGCTGACTGGCGGCTTCACCACCTGGTACGGGAACTGCACCACCATGGACCGCAGGGTGCTAAGAAGGGTGAGGCGCGCGGCCCAGCACGTAACAGGATGTGAGCTGCCAGAACTGCAAGATCTGTACAACCAGCGGTGCCTCAGGAGGTCCATGAAGATCATCAAAGACACAAACCACCCCCACAACAGTCTGTTCGCCCTGCTACCCTCAGGGAGGAGATACAGGGTCCCAAGAGCACGCACAAATCGCTTGAGGGACAGTTTCTTCTCGCAGGCCACGAGACTCCTTAACATATACAAATAGTGTAGTAGCCGTACTGTACCGCACTGCAGCTGCTACCATCACGTATGACTAATGTTCAATAGTATGTTAATTAGGCATATGCTATTTGCACCTAACAGAATGTTATTATGTTTAATTATGTTTAAAGTATGTTCATGCCATTTGCACATATGTGCCACTGTCTGTGGCGTGTCTTACTGCTTTATTGCTTGTTGCCTCTTGTTTTTTTGTTTTGTTTTTGCACTATGTTGTAACGGAGTCTACAGCAAAAGAATTTCACACGTGATACTTGTACTACGGAGTGACAATAAAAATCTTGAATCTTGAATCTAAGCTTTGTCATGAAAAACTCTGTCAGAATTCTAACCCAAGTTAGAAGGTTAGAAGGGCTTTGAGCCTAACAGATGTGTCTGTCCACACACCAATTTGTTTCAATCACTCTTTTTTGCCTCCATAGAGACACTGCGGAGCGCGCCATCATTCAGAAACCAAACCACGCCCAAAACGGGGGGAAACAAAAACTCCCGTCCGATCCTGGCGTTCTCCTATGTCGCGTGCATGGTCGGGTATTGCACAAAAAGATCGTATATACGGAAGATGAACACTCCAACTTACTTCATTGACAGCAACATCCACATTTTTCCTTCTCGCCAATTCTCAATGGCTTCCTTGTTTTCCTCGGGAGTACAAAAAAACTTTAACTGGCGATTTTTTACATTTGTTGTCTGCGCAACCCACCACACAACAGCTTCTAGCTATGTTTAATTCAAGGAAAATGACGCTGGTGTGTGGAAATGAACGGAGCTTTTCACCCGTGATGGGCGTGGCCTATTTCATGCAGTGTCTCTATGGCCAGACAAAAACTACCATGCCTGGAGTGAGAAGGGGCTAGTTTCCATCAGAGACCTATATATAGATGGCCATTTTGCATCCCTTGATCTACTGAAGAGAAAGTTTGAGTTGCCCGGCACAAACTGGCTCAGATTCCTGCAAATCAGAAATTATGTTCGGTCCAAGATTCACTCCTTTGAAGTGCTCCCAAATGAACACGCTTTTTTCAATGTATTGCTGAGCCCTCCTCACTCCAAGCATCTTATCTCTAGATTTGTATGTCTGTTTGACAACTGAAAACGTAAGGTTACATGATGTAACCATGGTTCTCTGAGTAGAGGGGTTTACCCTCCAATACAGAGATATGAATATATCTTGTATGGGAAGCTGATTACAAATGGAATCAGGTGACGTGAATAATTACTTTAAGACAATCCACCTGTGGACGTGGTTACACCCAAGCCTATAAAGCCCCTGTTAACCACGCCTACTTCGACTAAAGTTTCGATTGAACGAATCCCGAGCGGCCTCTGCTGGAGGGTAAACCCCTCTACTCAGAGAACCATGGTTACATCATGTAACCTTACGTTCTCTATCGTTATCGGGGTTTACCCTCCAATACAGAGATATGAATATATCTTGTATGGGAAGTGCTGTAAGACACACCGTGAGGGATAGAGCAGCACCAGCTCCCCCAGGAGGCTGAATCGTGGGAGCTTCGAATGAGACGTCACCACCACCAAGAGTGCTCTACAAAATCAACAAGTGCATCAACAACTACAGTATATACAAATGTACACTATGTACAAACCCCCCCCAAAGTCGGCCAGCTCCGCCAGACGCAGGATGCTGCCGGTTCGAGCCCTGGCGCCAGACGCTACCGAGGGCGAGTTGGCCCCGCAAGTCGCAAAGGCTCAACTAGGGGGGAGGTGAGGCCACTCAGACCAGCCCACACTGGGCTGACTGACAGGGAACCAAAACCATAAGTCACTACCGCCGGGCTCCGCCAAGCACTCGTTCACTGAACGACGTGCCTGCAGCCACATTGAATTGGTAGAATCGAGCAAATGTGGAAGGGGCCGACCAGGTGGCCGCCTCGCAGATCTCACCGAGAGACGCACCGCGCCACGCCGCCCAGGACGTAGCCATGCCCCGGGTCGAGTGTGCCCGCACCCCCGAAGGGAAGGGCATCCCAGCCCCCACATATGCCTGCTGGATAGCTTCCACAATCCAGTGGGAAAGACGGCCTTAGACAGCGGCTGCCCCAGGCGGTCTGGCCTGAAACAGACGAACAACTGGTCAGTCTGCCTATGGCCCTGTGTCCGTTCCAGATACACTCTCAGTGTCCTGACCGGGCAAACCAGCGAGTGCCTGCGCTCCCCTTCCTCTGTCGGAGCAGAGTAGAGGGACCGGAGTTCTATGGCCTGGCTCGGCTGAGGGATGGACAAGACCTTAGGAAGGAATGCAGGGTTTGGTCGCAGGACTACCCCTGCCTCTTCAGGCAAAAATCTGCACAGGCCTTCATGCCCTGAGAGAGCATGGAGCTCCCCCACCCTCTTGGCCGTGGCCAGCGCCAACAGAAGGGCCGATTTGAAGGACAACCACTTTAGGTCCACTGACTCCAAGGGCTCAAATGGAGGTTCCTCCAGAGCCCCTAGAACCAGCTGCAAATCCCATGGTGGGAGAGACGGCCTACTGCGTAGGCCGACGCGTCTCCTAGCGCCCTTGAGGAACTGGGATATCAGCTTGTCTACCTCCTCAGACAACCGATATTTCCCAACTCGAGCTGCCTTGATTGCCGCCACCATACCCCTGAGGGTGGACGGCGACTTCCCGGCATCCAAAAGCCCTTGTAGGAACTGCAGAACGGCTGGGGCAGAGGATGTAAGCGGGTCAATCTGGTGCACCCTGCACCAGGCCGCAAAGGCCCTCCATCTGAAAGCATAGAGTGCTCTCGTCGATGGTGCCCGAGCCTCTTGCAGTGTACTGACCACCGAAGGAGACAGCCCCATAGCTAATAGTTCGGTCCCCTCAGGGGCCACGCCCAGAGCTTGAGCCCCTGGGGAAAGGGATGAACCAGAGCACCTTGTGCCTGGGACAGCAAGTCCCGCCGCACTGGAAGCTCCCATGGGGTCCCGTCCAGCAGTGGCGGGATATCCGAGAACCAGGTCATGTGTGGCCAACACGGGGCCACCATGACCAGCCTCATCACCTCCAACCGTACCCTCTGTAGGAGGGCCGGGAGGAGAACAAATGGGGGGAAAGCGTACAGCAGGACGCGTGGCCAAGGGTGAGCCAAGGCATCCACTCCGAGGGGAGGATTGTCCTTCCCTAGCGAGAAGAACAGGGGACAGTGGGTGGATTCCTGTGATGCAAACAGGTCGACCTCTGCCCGTCCATAGCGGAGCCAAATCTCCGCGACCACCTGGGGGTGCAGCCGCCACCCCCCTGGGTCCGGACCCCCCCTGGACAGCTGATCTGCCGCCCAATTGTCCAGCCCTGGCACATGGACTGCCCTCAGGGAGAGAACCCTGGGGTATGCCCAAAGCCAAAGCCGCCGTGCCAGCTCGCAAAGGCGAGGGGAAACCAACCCCCCTTGCCTGTTGATGTAAGCAGCCGCTGCCACACTGTCTGTCTTCACCAACACGTGTTGGCCTTGCAGGAATGGCAAAAAATGCCGAAGGGCCAGATGGACCGCTGTCAGCTCTAGCATGTTGATGTGCTGGGTGGTGTGAGGCTTGCTCCAGCGACCGCTGGCACCGTTTCCTCTGAACACAGCACCCCAGCCCGTCAGTGAAGCATCTGTCAACACCAGTTGACGATGTGTCACTGGGCCGAGCACACTCCCCCTGCTGAGATTCCCGTCGTCCTCCCACCAATGGAGGGCCGCCCGCAACCGCCTGGTGACGAGCACAGTGGAACTTAGGTGACTCCTGGGGCTCAAGCCCAGACCCAGGAGGCACCTTTGTACCGGCCGCATGTGTAGGAGGGCCAACGGGACAGCTTGGACCGAAGACGCCATCAGGCCCAAGAGGCGGAGACACAGCCTCCATGTGACTCCGGCCCCCAGCCTGAATTGGGAGAGGCAAGCCCTGAGGGATAGCTGCCTCTCCTGTGTCAGTGACAACAGCGCAGCCTGGGAATCCACCACTAGGCCCAGGAACTGCGTCTTCTGTGAAGGCTCCAGCCTGCACTTCCCCGGATTGAGCCGCAGGCCAAGCTGCTGCACGTGCTCCAAGAGGATGGACAGATGAGCCCGACACTGAACTTCTGAGCGTGCGCACAGGAGCCAGTCGTCTAGATAGTTCAGGATTCGTATCCCCTTCCGTCGCAGAGGCGACAAAACGGCGTCCATGCACCTGGTAAAGGTGCGGGGAGCCAAGGAGATTCCGAACGGCAGGACCCGAAACTCGTACTCCTTGCCGTCGAACGCGAACCTGAGGAACCGCCAATGCCCTTCCCAGATCGGAATCTGGAAGTAGGCATCCTTTAGGTCTATGGTGACAAACCAGTCCCCTCTGCAGATGGACTGTCGCACCCTCGGGATGGTCAGCATCTTGCACGGCAGACGCCTGAGATGTCTGTTGAGACCCCTTAGATCTAAAATGGGGCGTAGTCTCCCATCCTTCTTGGGGATGAGGAAATACCGGGAGTAAAATCCAGCCTGTTTGTTGCCCTGAGGCACCTCCCTGATGGCTCCCTTCTCCAACAGGGTAGAAACCTCGGCCTGGAGCACTGCCTTGTGCTCCGCGCCCACCACCGTGACAACCGTTGGGGTCCTCGAGGTCGGAGGCCGACGAGCAAACTGAATACGATACCCCTGGGTCATGGTCGAAACCACCCAGGGGCTCGCCTGCAGTGACCTCCAAGCCACAAGACCCACCCGGGCTTGCTGGAGGCAGGCTGGACGTAAACTGGCGTCAGGAAGAAGGCGGAGGCCTAGGCTTGCTGCCGCCTCTGCCTTGCTTGCCCCTGACCGGCCTCCTGACTGCGTTGCCGTGCCCACGGCGCGCATCCAGAGTGGCCCTCAGGTCATTTGGGCCCCAGCCCGACCTCTGTGTCTGTGCGGGGGCTTCCTTCCTCCTGCCCCCCGACTGTCTGGACCACCTGGGGGTCAGTGCATCGGAAACCTCCTTAGCACAACGACGGGCCTCCTGGCCCTGCTGCAACAAAGCAGTGGCACCAGGACCAAACATGGCTGATGGCGCAACCGGCAGCCGCAAGAGGGCTCTCTGGTCCTCTGATCGCAACTTGGACCGGGACAGCCACAGTTGGCGCCTTGCAACCCAGAGTGCCGACACACCCTTACCGGCAGTCGACACCTGCTCTTTCATCAGCTGTGACAAGACTGATGAAACCAGTTGTATCTCAGCATTGAGATGAGCATCGAACCCGGTGCTCAGCTCGCGGACCAGCTTTCTCTGATACAATGCTAGTATGGACCCAGTATTGGCCAACCGTGCCTGAACTGCTACCGGCCTATGCACTTTAGCCAGTGCGGCATCGAGCATCTTACAGTCCCCCGTTGGAGTAGCCGGCCCCAGCACTGGGCTGGCCGGGAACAAAAGAGCTGATATGGCTTGGTCCAGCTGAGGCAATGGGCCACAGCCCACCTTACCCCTATCCTGCATGGCAGACAGCCGCCTGTTGGTAGAGGTAAAGGAGAGTGCAGCCATGGGTGTTGCAAACCCAGCCTGCATTAGGTTCTCCACTTCCGGGAGGAGAGGCACCTCAAATGGCACCTCCGGACCTGGCGCGTCCTCATCATCGAAGCGCGAGGGAGGAGGGGCTTGGCCCGCGGCGGACTCCAGTCCCAAAGCTTGGGAAGCCCTGACCATCAGACCCTGGAATCGCTTGCGTTCACTGGTCTGTTCGCCCTCTGCAACGGACCCCTCAATGAGGCCCCCCTCATCTGATAACCCCTCTATGTCGACATCCTCCTCGACATCCTCCTGATCACCAGCCTCAATCCTGATGCTGTCATCTGGTAAAAATGTCCTAAGTAAGGGAAAGGGGCGGGGATCCCCTGAGGAACCACCCCCACTCCCCCCCGCTTTACGGTGCTTAACCTGCTGGGGCGGAGCAGACTGTGCTACAGCAACCCGCCTGCGCTTACCCCCAAACACACAAAGCCGAGCCTCCAGGGATCGTGCTGGCAAAATGAAACAATCCATACAGGAGGAGGGATTAGCAACCGCTTCAGAGGCATGTTCCTCTCCCAGACAACGCACACACACATCATGCCCATCTTCAGTGGGCAGCTGCACTCCACACACCACACAGACATGGCTCATAGATGCCATAGCTTCCTTTCCTTTTAATGATTTTATTTTGAAAGAAGAGAGGAAGTGCTAAGCCAGTGTAACTGCGCTTGCTGCCAACTTGACACACATGCACAGTCCACCAAACCTCGCGATAGGCCCCGCCCTCGCGAGACTAACAACACGGAAGAGCTCTAAAAGTTTTAGCTCCAGTCTGTGTGTTTTGGTGTGTTTTTGTGTACCGTTGTTACTGCCCGGGCTAATTGTTCGCCAGACAGAAGCCGCGGCCAGAGAGAGAGAGAGAGATAGAGAGAAAGCTGACAACGAACCCGCGGACCTGCTCTCGTTGTCCTGATTAGGGAGCCGAGAGAGGACCAAGCGCCGCAGGACACGGAAGCCTCCAGAAACCTGGAGACAATATGTCAGCGCCGAGGAAGTTGTGTTTAGCGTTATATAGGAGACGGACAACACACTCGCGGACCTGCTCTCACTGTCCAGTTACGGAGCCGAGAAACAAGACCGTCACCTAGCGCCCCAAGACATGGAAGCCTCCAGAAACCTGGAGACAATATGTCAGCGCTGAGAAGTTTGTGCTCACCCCGACAACAGCCGCCACGAGAGGCAATCGTCCTCTCTCCCACCACCGAAGGTAAGAGGCAAGGCTGTTTACGAGAGAGTCAGAATATAATAGATAAGATTTTTGATTGTCTCAGACAGAGCGACCACACGTCACGCTGCTCCAGTGAAATCGAAAAAAGTCGAAGTAGGCGTGGTTAACAGGGGCTTTATAGGCTTGGGTGTAACCACGTCCACAGGTGGATTGTCTTAAAGTAATTATTCACGTCACCTGATTCCATTTGTAATCAGCTTCCCATACAAGATATATTCATATCTCTGTATTGGAGGGTAAACCCCGATAACGATAGAGAACACAGCCTCTACTGAGAAGATTAGAGAAGCGTGGCAGGTATGGATGTAACGATAACTGGTTTTATTGATAACCGTGATAAATTGGTATTGATTTATCCTGTGTGACAGGTGTCAGAGGGCACACTATCTCATGCCTTCTGGTTCTGCCCTTCACTCACCGGGTTCTGGGCCAAAATATTTGATTGGTACTCTAAGGCCTACAAAATAACCCTGCAACTGGAGGCAGAACTCGCTATCTTCGGCTGATCGGAGTCCTCTCTGAACTTCCCTACAACAATCTCTGACACGCGGGACAACTGTCGCCAAAAAACTCATTCTGAAGGAACGGAAGTCCTCCTCTTCACCTTCTTTTCAGGTGTGGCTGATGGACATGATCTCTGTTATACAGATGGAGAGACTCACTATCTGGGACCTGTTTTTTGCCTACTTCGATGAGGTTAAGAATGACAAGTGACTGAGGTTAGAGGTGACGGATGGCTCGCCCGTCTGGTCTTTCATGGACCCCATGCGTGGGATCTCATGCACAATCTCTTTTACAAACCCAGGCACCGTATGCGGCTGGTTAGCACCATGTTGTGATGTTGAATTTCATTTATGCATGTATTTTTGTTTGTTTGTTTTGTTTTTTTCTTTTGTGTGTCTGAGTTTGTTTTTCTTGTTCCTGTATTATTCCATAAAAACTGGAAGAAAAAAAAAAAAAGAAAAAAAAATATATATATATATATATATATATATACTGTATATATATATATATATATATATATATATATATATATATATATACTGTATATACGGTATATATCTTTTTTTAATACTTTTCCAGGCCTGTGTAGGAACCCTGTGGTAGTAGTCAGTGTAGTATGAGTATTAGCAGTACTGCTCTCTGGCTGCAGGAATACCTGCCTGTGCCAGCTCCACATTGAAGGCTCTCAGGGCCAGAGAGGAGCGCCGGGCCTCTTCAGGCAGGAGGAGGGAGCAGACAAAACCATCATAGTCTCTGGACCTGAGGAGAGAGAGAAAGAGAAACACAGAGAGGCACAAAGAGAGAGATGGAGAAAGAGAGACACAGAGGGGCACAAAGAGAGAGACAGAAATTCATATTTCCTCCACCAGCAGATTTAGGCAACGGTTTTCTCTTAGCCCCGCTCTGTCTGTCTGTCAGCAGGATTTATCATAAATATATCAATGGATTATTATTGGTCCAATCAAACAACATGGAGGCAGGGTTCCAACTTCCTATACATTTTCAATGTCAAAAGGTGGAAAAAGTATGATGAATCTACGGGAATGGTGGAGGGGCAGTTCTCTTTTACTCAGATAACTGATGAAACCACCATTACATTGCTCAGGGGCCTGGACCCCAGTAAAGCCACTGGGTTAGATGCCATTCCAGCCAAGTTTTTGCGGGATGTGGCAGAGGTCATTGCACCTTCTGTCACACACATTATCAACCTGTGTATACTGTATATGTATGTATGTATGTATGTATGTATGTATGTATGTATAGGCTACGTACTGTATGTGTATGTATGTATGTATGTATGTATGTATGTATGTATGTATGTATGTATGTATGTATGTATGTATAGGCTACGTACTGTATGTTTCTCTGCCCACATTACAGCACTGGCACGTTCCTGTAGATTCTCCCTCTTTAACATTAGAAAGATCCGCCCTTTTTTAACCTCAGAAGCAACCCAAATTTTAGTCCAGGCCATGGTTTTATCTAGACTTGATTATTGCAATGTTCTTCTAGCCGGTCTCCCCTCCTCTGCAATCCAACCCCTTCAACTCATCCAGAATTCTGCTGCCCGCCTTGTTTTCAACCAACCCAAATTCTCTCACGTCACCCCCCTCCTCCGTGACCTCCACTGGCTCCCCATCCTGTCACGCATCAAATTCAAAACCCTTGTCCTCACATACAGAGCTGTCCACTCAACTGCCCCCCAATACCTTCAAACCTTGGTCACGTTCCAACCCTCCCACCGCTCCCTCCGCCCCTCCACTAGCGCAAGCCGTCTCGCCCCCCCCTTGCTTCGCGGGCTTAGGGGCCGCTCTCAATCTCGCCTCTTTTCCTGTCTCGCCCCCAAATGGTGGAACGAGCTCCCCCCCCTAGTCAGGACATCCGAATCTCTCCCCATCTTCCGCAATCGGTTAAAAACCCATCTCTTTTCCCTCCATTTCACCTCCCCCTAACCTTCCCTTTCCATCACCCTTAACATGCTGCCCACGTACCTTCAACTGTCTGTTTATTTGTTTGTTGGCTTTTATTGTATTTATCTTTTTCCCTTATCTCTGTTTCCACTATGTATGTTACATGATTTTATGGTTGTTATTTTCTGTATGTACGTCGCTTTGGAGAAAGGCGTCTGCCAAATGAAATAAAGTAAAGTAAAGTAAAGTAAAGTATGTGTGTGTATGTATGTATGTATGTATATATGTATGTATGTATGTATGTATGTTTGTATGTATGTATAGGCTACGTACTGTATGTGTGTGTATGTATGTATGTATGTAGGCTATGTATGTATGTATGTATAGGCTACGTACTGTATGTGTGTGTATGTATGTATGTATGTATATATGTATGTATGTATGTATGCATGTATGTATGTATGTATGTATAGGCTACGTACTGTATGTGTGTGTATGTATGTATGTATGTAGGCTATGTATGTATGTATGTATGTATGTATAGGCTACGTACTGTATGTGTGTGTATGTATGTATGTATGTATATATGTATGTATGTATGCATGTATGTATGTATGTATGTATAGGCTACGTACTGTATGTGTGTGTATGTATGTATGTATGTAGGCTATGTATGTATGTATGCGGGTACATCGTCACTCTTCATCTCTCTATGAAATGGTAGCCGACAGGTATTATGAGAAATAACTTTTCTTTTTCTCTCCTTTTTCTCCTTGTTATAAATAGCCTAGGCTACTTCAATGATTATGCTTTGTTTATATACTTCAGAGAATATGACTTTGCTTTGTTTGTACCTGTAACCTGTTTCATTAAAATAAAATAAAAAACTTGATCACAAAAAACCCATACAGGATTACTGAAGGTCTTCCTCTTCAGGAAGGTGTTCTGCGGCTGCCAATCTACAGTATGTTAGCACTTTCAGAGGCTGTGGAGGGCTCCGTTTTAAAGCCAGAGTGAAGCCTCTTGTATCATATTAAACTAGATTAGCCTACCCAATAAGACATTGGATGGATGGTACAAACCACGCCATGCTAGCGTGTCGGGAAGGGGGCTAAATAACGCAAATATATTTTGACGAGGGGAAAAACATTTTCAATGTGGTCTCTTGACATCTCACCTCAAGATATCAGAATTAAAATGGGTTCTATATACTGTATGCTACCCACGAGTCCCCCTTTACCGATAGGTTAGCGAGCAAATATCTGATATATCTGCTAGTTGAGCTAAGCAGAATCCCCAGTCACCTGACCAGGTCCAGGCAGTACTTCTCGTTGTGCTGACCCGTGGAGCTGGTGGACGCTCTCAGAAGCTGGACCTCGACTGCTCTCTGGACGCACACCGTGTTTGGTAAGACCTTCCTCTGGACATCACGAAGCAGCGACCTTCTGCTGGCTAATAATCCGTGTCTGACTCTGATACCAGAAGCCATGTTCACAACATAATTTACCCTTCAACCAAAGCTTCAACTTTAACCTTTCTTCTTCTGTTTGTTTTTATTGGGCGACTTGTTTCCCTGCTGGAGCATTACCGCCACCAACTGTTACAAAATAATAGCAAGAAAGAACTACATTTTTCTGGCAACGCATACTGTGCCTCTGATTGGCTCTTGAGCTACTTCTGCTCTCACTCAGAATGTCAAAATATAAGAGAGGTGATTTATAGTTTTAACGTTTGTTTGCACTGCCGCCATTTTGGCCTGAAAACGCCTCATTGCGCGAATGGGACAACAGCATAGAACAGAGAGATAGATTTTAGTCCACACTCCAGATCAGTGGGTGGCGGTAATGCACCCGAAAGTTGTTTGCCAACCGCCATTAAACTCAAAAGAAGAAGAAGCACAAAACCGTTAAAAACTAACCTCGCGTCACCAGGCTCTTCAACAGTCGCCACTTGCTCACAGGTACCGCCTTGTGGCGAGAATTGTGTAGTGCATTCTCACACACCAAAGTACTTGTCTCAACTGTCAACTGTTCCAACTGACTGTCTATACTGTATGCTTTCCACAAAATCATGAACAATGAAGAAAACCAGAAGGAATACAGTTCCACTTTTCCCAAATAAACCAAAATAGATGTTCTGCACAAGTTATATCATCCTGAAAACCCAAATATTTGAAACTAGTAAAATCATAAAATTATCTGACAGTGCAATAAGGTAAATAAAATAAGTTGTTGGTCCCCCATAGTAAACATAAACATTATGACATCTTCCCATATCTGTCAACCTGTCACAAGTAGCCTAGGTGGCTGACTCCTACAATTTGGTGTACCCAAATGGCTTCTACACCCTGCTTCAAATCGTTCTTTATGAATTAGAATATAATGCAACTTAATCCCCATCCCCGAACCGACAACCTCTGGCAACCTACCACCAAAGTTGCCCCCTACCAGCCCACCCTAATGTAGCAGGCTAAAATCGGGCCTGTATTTGCTTTCTGTTTTGTTTTGCTTGTTTTTTTGTCTGTTTCTTGTTTTTAACTTTCTTTTTCTTTTTTGGGTTTCATTACACTACATTGTTTTTCAGGGAGACATTTTATAAGCCCCTTGGGGTTTCCCTGGTCTTCCTAGCACATGTATTTCATGATGTGTATTTTATGGAAATCTTGTTCTTTACCCTTTTGTGCTAAATAAAGAAAAATGTGCGATCGGGCTGAAATCTTCAGGGTGTGTAAAGGGCACCCGTGCGGGTGACCTGCCGAAGCCGGATTTTCTAATTAGGCGAATTAGCTAATGATGTGACGTCATCACTGATGATGTCAAGAGCAAAGACGTAAAAAAAAAAAAAAAAAGCTTCCATGTTGCTCACCGGGCAAACAATTAGCAAGTTGAGGAACCTGTTTTGCAGTTTTTGCAAAGAAATTTAGGAATTTTGAAATATTGCAAGCCCCTGCGAACATTGGTTGAATTTGCATTGCGATTGCGCAATTTCCTGGAGGGATTGATAAGTTAAATTCTTCAATTCTGGCAGTGGTATTTCACTTCACCAAACCCTAAAACAGTTTATAGCCTAATCTATGCATTGCATTTCATTTGACTGATGATGGAAAACACTATTAATTATGATAAAAGAAAATAGCTGATGTCGGCTACAATCCTGCTAGTCAAATCAACTTTATTGATATAGTACATTAAGCACAAAACACTGTTCGTTACAACACTTCACAAGGTAAAACTGCAAATATTTTATTTTGAAAGTAGGCTATAACAGAAAGTTAGATGCTTCTTTCTGTTAGCTTGGCAGTGCCAGTTATCTTGATGTGTAGACAGCATAGGAGAAGACACAGATGACAAATTTGTTTCAGATCATATTTTGAGACTTTTTTTTTTACCTTTCTCATTTAGAACATATCGGTATCACAATAATTCAACTGATGTGAAATGATTCTACTGAAAGACAATACATGAGTCCTGTGTGGACTCTCGTGCTTCTCTTAAAATGTCCATCACTAAAACTTTTCAGAATTTTCATTTGTAAATTCAATGTTCTGCTATGACTGAACTTTTTGACCACAGACTTAGCAATTACATTCTTGTGTGTAATTGCATGTGTGTCTTGAAGGAACTTTTATAACCAAAACTTTTACCACAGATTGAGCAATTAAATTGTTTCTCCCCTGTGTGGACTATCATGTGTCTTGTCAATTCTGATCTTCGAATAAAACTTTTACCACAGACTGAGCAGCTGAATGGCTTCTCTCCTGTGTGGTATTTAATGTGACTCTTCAATGTTCCGTTTTGAGTAAAACTTTTACCGCAGACTGAGCAATTAAATGGTTTATTGCCTGTGTGGATTATCAAGTGTCGTTTCAAGTTTCCTTCTTCACCAAAACCTTTACCACAGACTGAACAAATAAATGGTTTCTCGCCCGTGTGGACTCTCATGTGTATCTTCAAGTGTTCATTTTTACGAAAAATTTTACCGCAGAATGAACAATTAAATGTTTTTTCAGCTGTGTGGACTCTCATGTGTCTCTTCAAGTGTGCTAAATAATGAGATTTTTTGCCACAAACTGAGCAACAAAAGTGTTTATTCTCCAAAACTTCGCTGTTTTTCTGCAAGTCTAAACCTGACTGAGATTCACTAGTCTCCATCCAATCATCACCGTCTTCAGTCTCAGGTCTAGGAGAGTCTGAAGTCTTGCCAGCACTAGTTGTTGGTTGTAAATGATGAGCTGGATCTAAGTTCCTGGCTGGTTCTGATACTCCACAGTCCTCTCCATCAACTTCTGTTTTCATCTGTTCAGTTGAGCTGCTGGCTAGAGGCTCTGCATCTCCGTTCTCCTCAGTTTGACTTTGATGAAGCTGTGAGGACTGTGGTTGATCATCTTCACTCTTCACAGGGACAGGAGTGAATGGGAACTCTGCGATATCAGCCTCCTCCGAGCCTTGAAGCTGCTCTCCCTCCTGACTGGTCCAGAGTTCCTGCTGTTCCTTTTTAATGTGTGGGGGCTCTGGGTCCTCCTGGTCCAGACTGGAGCTCCACTCCTGCCGTTCAGGGCGAACATCTTCTTTAATGACCAACAGCTGCTGGAGGTCTGGAGGTAAGGCTGCTCTGTTTAACTGCACTTCAGGATTTATAACTGCGTCCAGCAACTTTCGCAGTCGGTCGATCTCCTCCTGTTTTGAACGAGAAGCTTCCTCCTCGTACTCTGCTATCGTTCTTTCAAACAACACAAATATCTCTTCAACAGCCGCAGTTAGTCGCTGCTTCACCACCGCTCTCAGGTTTAGGATATTAGACATTTTCAGTGACAGGAACTTCCCCCCCTTAAGTATTTACTGACAAACTGTCCTTCAAATCTCCATTCGCTCCTATAATATAACGTTAGCTTCAGAGCTAAAGGTTAGCTTAGCAGCTAAGCTAGCATTCATCTGAGTCGAGCTTCTTCTTCTCCTCCTTCCTCTCAGAGCCAAACAGAGCCTACATTCCAGCTTGTATGCATGTCATCCATACAGTCTTCTTTTACTCAGTTAAAGTTGTAAACTAGACTTTTGATTTAAAGGAAAAATCCGCTCAAGAATGCTTTACACACATCGGTCGCCATCTTGCGAGACGAGTTATTCTTCTTCTTCTTCTTCTTCTTCTTCTTCTTCTTCTTCTTCTTCTTCTTCTTCTTCTTCTTCTTCTTCTGTTTGGTTTTACGGCGGTTGGCATCCAAAATGTTGCATTACCGCCATCTACTGAACTAAACCTAAACTGATCTTAATTGAACTAAAATAAACAAAATAACCCCATATCCATATCCACCCAAAGTACTCAGATTCATAATTACTTTCCAGATGCAGACGCCTGAGTTTGCACAAATGCATCTCTCAGTATTTTATCTATCTCTGCTCCAGATACATCAACCACATCCAGAAATCTTTTTGCAGCGTCAACCACCATTTCAGTCCTCTCGGTCTTCCCAGTCATACTAGCAGCACAGTTTATCACCATGGCGATGAATGCCAGGAATCGCTTCTTGTCCATACAGATATTACTGTGACTTGCTCTTTCCTTTTCCGGCTCCCTTTGTACAATCACCCTGCCCTCGTTTCTTTCCCCTTTCCACCTTTTAACAGCCTCAGCATATGACGTCCCCCGTTCTTCTCTGATTTTATTTACCTCCCTTTCCTTCTTTCTTCTCGGACAATCCACAGAACCTGCATCATGATTCCCCTCACAATGCAAACACCTGAGCTGTTCCTTCCCCACACTGCAACTTTCAATATCACTTCCATTAAGTACTACTCCACAATCCTCCTTCCCACATCTCCTACATATTCTCTCCCTAGTACACAGTTCTTCTTCTTCTTCTTCTATTGATGTTTTATGGCGGTTGGCAAACAACTTTTTGTGCATTACCGCCACCTACTGGAGTTTGATGTCTTCTTTATATTGGAATCTATTTACAGTGTTCATCATGTATCATCACCCATAGTGCTCCCATTCACGATATATATGTCCATTCTACGTTGCGAGACGAGTTCAACCTTCTTTTGACTTTTATGGCGGTTGGCAGCAAACAGTTTATAGTGCAGTACCGCCACCTACTGGATTTAGTAGTTTTCACAATTCAATTATCTACAGTAACAAATAGGCCTAAGTGTGTCCACCCAAAGTGCTTCAGTTCATAATCATTGTCCATCCTGTCACTCAGACGCAGTTTTCTGAGTTTGCGCAAATGGGTCCCGCAATATTTGATCTATCTCTGCTCCAGATACGTCCATCACATCCAGGAACCTTTTAGCAGCGTCAACCACCATTTCCGTCCTCTCCGTCTTCCCAGTCATGCTACCGCATTAATGTGCTTAATTAATGTGTTAATGTGAAAAGAAAAGAAAAATGTGCTCCTCGGATATCAGATTTACCAGGGGTGACGTGGTAATTACGACAGGACCCCGTTCAAGTGCTCTTGGTCGGCTGTCACCTTGCTGATGAAACGACAACTCGTCTTGAGACTTTTTTGGCAGGACCTTAATATGGTGTTCAACAGGAAATTAGGTAGGCTACTCAACTCAATTTTAAAATTTATTTTATTTTGTTTGTTTTGTTGATCAAATCCGCTCTAAAAAAATAAATTCCATATACATGCCAGTACATTTGCAAAGCAGAAACCTAATCTTACTGTCTTCAAGTCATAGGCTAGCCTACTTAAAAGCATACCTGGATACACTAAAGTAGCCTACTGCACAAACTAAAGCTGTGAAAACTAAAGCCTTGTCTATTGAATTTGATCTGTAACTTTATCTAGTCTCTCATAGCCTATGCCTCCCTTTTTATTTCCTTTATGTATTAGGCCTGCCTAGTGTCCTCTAGAGAGAGAGTGGCGTCAGCGGAGGACCAAAATGCAAGAATCATTAGCCAATGAACAGCCAGGAATGGGTCTCGCGCTACTTTTACATGCTAAAATAAAGCCGATAATGTACAATTTGATTCATTTCAAGGGATGAAAAACCCTTTCAAAGTACAACACTGTCTATTTTGATGGAACTCGACAGTGCTGCTTTTTTTACTGAAGAGTTCCACTTTCTACTTCCTGGAAAAAAACTGGTCCATTGGAGTGAATGGAGATGTCGGAACTCCTCTGGGCCTGCCTATCTGTAGCCTATAACGTTGAATGGCCTTATTTACCTCAAACACTTGTCTTGTAACCTCTTATTGTGAACCTGTATTTTCTTATTATGTAAATAAAACAAAAAAGTGCTCTTGGTCAGGAACATTATTATGTCGATGGTCGGGAAGAGCAACAAACATGGTTTTCTCGTGGCTGGTGTTTTATTTAAAAGCAAGTAGTGGGTAGCTACATAGGCCATAATGTGCACAGGGTTCTACAGACAGACATTACAAAACGAAACTCAAGGACTGTCAAGCACTTTTTCAAGCACTATTTTTTTAATACATTTTCAAGGACTTCACACAAATCAAATTATTGATTTTTCAAATATTAATTTGGGCCAAAATGGGCATCAAATTTGCATTATATTACATTTTGTCTTCAACAAGTTAATTCTACCATCAATCGTGGGAATGGGACGGGAAAATATTCGTCTAAAGATTGCTTTGACTTTGAACAGATGCTCATACCTCACTCAGTAAGCGCCTTTTGTCTTTTTAATAGGCTACCAACTTTGGTCAAAATATAAGACGTGCCAGTCACTGACAGACAGCATTATGTGGTTCATGTGAAATTCAAGGACTTTTGCACCTTCATCATCATCAATAAATCATCATAAATCCCACTGTGACATCATCAGTGATGTCATAAATCCCACTGTGACATCAGTGATGTCATAAATCCCTCATAAATCCCACTGACATCATCAGTGATGTCATGAATCTCAATGTGACATCATCAGTGATGTCATAAATCTGACATCATCAGTGATGCTGGTCTCATTGGCCACACAGCAGCCGAGCTGCGGGCAAGGTCGTCTGTTCATATTGTGGAAAAGAAAATTGGGGAGGTAAGGTCGGTTAGGATTACGAGAGGTGGAATGGTTCTAATAGAGCGTGTGTCAAAGAAACAGAGAGATACAGCTTTGGAGAAAATTTAAGTGTTTGGAGCTGGTCATGCTAGTGTTACTTGTTTTCCATTTGGAACTGAGGTAAGGAAGAAGTGACTGGTGAGTGGCGTGCGTCTGTCGGTAGAGGCGGAATTGTTTTTCAGTATGCAAGGTGTGGTTGAGGCTAACGCTGACGCGATTTCGTGAAGGGGAAAGGGAAGATAGTATGTCACTGTGTTTGACCTTTGATGGAGATATGCCTGAAAGAGTGTATGTGGATGGGTTATTTAAAAAAAATCACATACAATTGTACTCGATTTTGTTTACCATCTGGAAACAATAGTTCCGCCTGTGTTGTTCCTGGTGCTTGTCTACAAACTGTATGATAGCGCTGTCGTTGTTAGGTGAACGGGAAAAAATGCAAATTGAACTTGCTTGATTAATCAATGCTGTGTGAAGGGCCACAATATAGTAGGTTTTGAGAGACAAGCCGAGGGCTGATTAAAATTGGTTCGCGGGCCGCACAGTCTGCCCCCAGGCCAGACTTTGGACATGCTTGATTTAAATTGTCGTCATATATGTATATATACTCTCTATATATACATGTATATATACTAGGCATCTCGCGCCCTCGATTCCTAGGCGGGCTCGCCGAGCTGGCCCTGCAGCTTGATGCAGCATGGCCGCTGCACTTCCTCGCCCGCCCTGCAGCTTGACCGCTGTGCAGCCTTACTTCCCTCAACCTCCCTGCAGCTTGCCCACTGTGCGGGCTCACTTGCTCTTATGACATCACTGATGTCACAACTTTGCATCACTGATGACATCACAATTTCTCTTATGACATCACTGATGTCACAATGCCGGGACATCACTGATGTCACCATGCCTTTTATGATATCAGTGGGACAAAATTTAAATGATGCATTGTGACATCATCAGTGATGTCATAAGAGCAATTGTGATGTCATCAGTGATGCAAAGTTGTGACGTCATCAGTGATGTCATAAGAGCAGGTGAGCCCGCATAGCGGGCGAGGCCACGCAGCAGTGGAGCTGCTTATGCAAGCTGCAGGGCCAGCTTGGCGAGCTGAATGGCAGGCGAAACTGCGCAGCGGGCGAGCCTAGGAATAGAGCATGCATGACACATGCATATAATTTATATATTATATATATATACACATATCTATATATATATACATACATTATATACATACAACATCCCATTTATACACTGACACAATACTGTAACTTAGTAGTTCTATGAGTGACACTATTGGAGCCAACTTTCTTCTTTAGGGAGAAGACTTGAACCCAAAGACCATGTAGCAAGCTGAGCTACTGAGTCCTACAGCCAGAGAGGTGAGTCAAGACAAGATTATTTTTCATGCTTTGATTTTGTCTTGGTTTGACACCCCCCCCCCCCATCTCATGAATGTCAAACAAGTTAGTTATGCATAATAGTTATTTATATAAATGGAACATCAGAAAGAGGATCAGATTCACTCCTTGTGTGGGTCCAGATGTTTGACTCCACATACTCCACGGAGTTGTGTTTTGGCTGTTGATGGAAATTAGTGTAACGAGTTATCAGGCTAATTCACTCCAACAGATCTGTCACTCTGATCATGCATGTCAGATCTAATCAATCTACCCGGACTCATGCATGTCAGATCTAATCAATCTACCCGGACTCGTCCTTTCTGCATTTTGCTGCTATTGATTGTTTCGTTAAATTCTTGATGTCATTTTGTTTAGGCAGCCTCCTGTCATCTGGACTTCATTCACTGAAGTGGTTTTTATAAGTTTTTATATTGGTAGTTTCATTTCACCTTCAATGTCCTTTTCCGTCTCTTTAGGTGTTTTGTATGGATGTGTAAATCAGCTGAATCTAAAGGCTTTCATTCATATTCAAAGCAGTCAGTCTGCCCCCCTGCTCCTCAGACTAATTACAGCTGCATCTGAATGAGTTGGGGCGGCTGTAGCTCAGGAGGTAGAGCGGGTCGTCCACTAATCGCTTTGGATAAAAGAGGTCGGTGGTTTGATTCCCGGCTCCTCCAGGCTGCATGTCGAAGTGTCCTTGGGCAAGATACTGAACCCCAAATTGCTCCCGATGGTGTGCCAGCACCCTGCGTGGTAGCCTGCCGCCATTGGTGTATGAATGGGTGAATGAACCTACTGATTGTAAAGCGCTTTGGATAAAGGCGCTATATAAATGCAGGCCATTTACCATTTATTTACCATGAATGAAGCTTCCTTGGTCATCGTTACCAAAAAGACCTCAACTCAATTCAGTTGTCCATTTATTTAAAACATTTCAACATCAAAGAAAATGACTATTACACATTTGTGGATTGTTCTATGTACAAAAACATAACTTCTTTAGAATCTACATACAGTTTACAAAGTTGTTGGTTCACTGGCCTCTTGGCTCCAGGTTCCAGGTTCAGTAAAGGCACCAGGACACATTTCATGTCACACAGCAAAATCATAAATAGCCTTTGCCTTTGGCAGTGATCAGAAACTGAATCAATTTAATGCTGAGAGATCTTCCTTTGACTTTTTACATATGAACATAAGACATTGTACATATTAAGGCTTATACAGAAATAAATACAAGGCTTTAAAAACACAAAGAACTTTGCACAATTTGTAGGCCGACTCCCTACGCAAGTCAAGTTTCCCAGGAATGTAACTCCAACAGCAACCAGGTTGCAACAGCGACAGGAGGGGGATTATTGAGCCACATAGGGGAGGTGGGGTGCATTCAAAACAGCATCAGGTTTCAGGAGGTTGTACAGCTTAACAACAGTTGGCTGGATTAATCCTATGGCTCATGTACAGTAGCTGCACAGCGAACTAAGAAACACTTTCCTTATGTCTAAGAGAGCAAACTCAACTTCAGACAATCAAGTCATCTTTTGGTCCCAAGTGGACTTCATGTTCACTTGACTTGGTGATTAAAGTGATTCTTAAAAGCAAATTTAGGCGGGGACATTAATAAGAATAATACAAATTTAAAATAACACAATTTTTTGATTGAGCAAAAAGTGGAGTATAATATCTCATCCTTATAATAATTGCCTAAGTGGGTGGGCGGGTGGTGGGCTAAGTCACGAAAGTGACATCATCAGTGATGTCATAGTCTCAACCCTAGAAATCGAGCGCGCATAGCGCACAACATTGCTAGTTGTAATAAACTTCTACCTGAAGAAAGTGAGCCACTACTCATTTCCATTTCCCCAAGGGTCTAACTTCAGCACCGCCTCAGAGGCTTTAAGACCCGATTAAACTGACAGCACCAGTCAAACTCGCAGAACGCTTCACGCACAGGAAATGTACCGTTTTACATCCAACCAAAACAGAAAAACCAGAGCATGGATTGTTGATGCAGCTTCCCTGCTAGCTTCTCCATTTAACATCAATGGACGCGCAGGGGCTACTAAATGCCCCATCATCAAGGACAGACTCGGCATTTCGCCTACGGGTGGCCAAAATTCACAAACCACTTTTAGCATTTTAAATCAGTCAAATATATATTTTTTTGTTTTACTCAAACAAAAAACACCATACGATGGTCAGTCTGCCAAAATGGCTGCCTGAGAACATGTGACTCCTGAAAATCTATGTTTGCTTTTTATAAAACCATAGAAAAACAGAGAGGTAATGAATTAAGTACTGCATCTGATACCAAATTTAGTGTTCAAGAAATTCAAAACGTGCTACATAAAAGTTGGCATTTAAAACCTTGTTTGTATCGGTCGAGTCTTTCTCGACATCCGATTGGTCCTGGCGGATTGGTGGAGAGGTAGAGCCCAGTTCAGGGATTGGTGGAGAGGTAGAGCCCAGTTCAGGGATTGGTGGAGAGGTAGAGCCCGGGCTTCTCGGTGCTGCTGGGTGGAGTCAGGACGGCTCCCGCGGCGACGGGCGACAGCTGGCAGTCCGGACTGTCGACCTGCCGCTCCTGACCTTTCCTCTGCAGAGAGAACGCCACACACATGAGGGACAGTGAAACTCTATACTCCAAATACAATTACTCCCATGAAAAAAGCACCTGGTTAATAAAATTACTTAAAGTACAAGTTACTTTCCATTTGTATAGTTTTTAGGGTGTGCGGGCCAGTGCAAAACAATGACAAAATGGCACTTGTTGATAAAGCCTTTTTAATGAAGTAGAGCAGCTAGGCTAATCAAACAAATGAAAGTGAGATATATGCTTCAACATGAATCTCGTGTTGGGACGTTGTCCCTGTGACTGATCTTGGCCGTCAACAGTGACCGCCTAATGTACATATTTGCGTCTTTCAAAAGTCAGATTAGAAAGTACGTGTCCGCCTTATTCAAGATCTACACAATATTGTACTTGGAAGACACTGGACTGGCTGTGACTAGAACACTGATGGTCTGACATAAAGCCGCCAGCAGCCGCGTGCTCACCAGGAGGTTGAGGTAGTCCACCATATGCGTCTGGATGTTGTGTCTGTCGTGGGCGTTGACTTTGGGGAACGTCTTGAGCTGGGCTTTGGGCTGGCCTCGCAGAACCTCCATGAAGGGGCTCATCCAGCGCACACAGGGAGCCACGCTCTCCCACCTCAGGCCTGACAGGAGGAGAGAGGAGGAGTTAGGAATCTGCACAGGATTCAAGATGGAGGATGAGACAGTCATGAGAGTAGAGGTGGCATATTGGTAATCTGTGAGGTTCTCATCTCAGCCTGATAGAGTGCCGCAAGGAAACCCAGGAACGTGTTAACATGGGTTCCCTCATCTCAAAGTCAGTAGTGTTGTTTTTTTAATGGGTTTTGGTTAGATACCTGAAATAAGGTATTTGGTTAACACACATTTATGATAAGATAATAAAAGGCCTTCCATGCTGGGGAGGTCAGACTGTGAGAAGGTGCTCTTTGGTCAAAAAATGGGGTAACACATACTGTAAGTAATCAAAAAGGCTGATCCAAGGTACTCTTCTCAGATTTAAAAAAGCTTTGATTCAAGGCTTAGTCCATTTCTGAACAAATTAAAAAGCCAACATGTTTCGGCCAACACCGGCCTTCATCAGGGCAATAATGAATGAAGCAGTTGACATCACATAGCATATAACCCACACAGGTAGACAATTAAAAGGATAGTTAACACCTGTTGAGGAAAAGGGTTGAGGACCTGGATCAGCCTTTTTTGATGAAACATTTACAGAGTACCCCCAGGGTTCTTTTTGATGAAACATTTACAGAGTACCCCCAGGGTTCTTTTTGATGAAACATTTACAGAGTACCCAGGGTTCTGCAAGTTACATGTAAGACTTTTTAAGACCTTTTCAATACCCCCGAGAATGACATTTAAAGCCAACTTCACTGCCATACTGCCAAAAGTATGAAGGATATACTTTAATGAATGAACGGTATGGATTTTAAGCCAGAGAAAACAATATTTTTTTTACAAAGTACTTGAATTTTATCATGTTTTCGGTAGGTATGGGCATCGAATTTCGAATTTTCGAATAATCGTTGTTATTATCAAGGTCGACTTTTATTATTGAAATTCGAAATTCGAAATTCGAAAAAAAAAAAAAAAAAAAAAAAAAAAAAATTGAGTGAAATGTTGCATTGTCTCCCCTGATTCTAAGAAATCGCTTGGTTTGAGCAAGTAGAACAATTTTTATAAGCATTTTAAGCAAGGTTTATGGAAAAATGAATGGCGGATGAAATCCCATGAAGAGGGAGAGGGGGTGACTTTGGCACCCCTTTGGCACTCAGACCTGAGCCTACTAAATATTTAATGAACCACTCATGATTGTCAAAACTGTTTTTTATTTTCGAAAATGTCAATGTCATGTAACATGTTCTTTACTTCAGTGGTGCAATGCTTGTTTGAGCTAAAAATCCACAGCAGAAGCTTTTTATATTAATTAATAAAGCCGTAGACTTAGAATCAGGGGAGACAATGCAACATTTCACTCAAAAAAAAAAAAAATAATAATTTTTTTTACATTTTTATTTTTATTTTCGAATTTCGAATTAAATTCGAATTTGGCCAGCGAATTTCGAATAGTGTTTTTGCTAGAAATGCCCATCCCTAGTTTTCGGCCACATTATGTCTGTGCGTCAAAATATTTACAATGTGTAAAACAAATGTACGTAGGCTACACCTTTCATCCACTTTAACAGGCCATTAAATTAAATGTGTCCTATGTGTGCTGCTCTTATATTTTGTGTGTGGCTTGTGAACAAGAAATTCCAATGCATTTTGATGCAAATTTTAATGCAAATGGCGAAATAAACTTGAACTTGAACCATGTTTATGATTTTTGAGAGTTTTCTGTCAACCGTGATTTCTGGTGATTTGCAAAAATAATATAAGCAGAGTTCCCCAAACTTTTGAGTAGCCAGTCAGATTGAAAACGTAGCCGGATACTAATAACTGTATGTTTCCCACAGGATTTGGAGAGATTGTGGTGGGTAGACCTTGCTTGGACCCTCTTGGGGGGTTCGCGGGGCCATGCCCCCTGTAAGAAAAGTTTGTACATTTTAAACTAAAATGCATGAATCTGGTTCACTTTGAGAACCAATTTAAGAGGCTAGATCAGGAGTGGGCAATTCTTTTTCATGGGGGGCCACATGAGAAACGCAGATTGTTGCCGGGGGCCGAACAAATATTGTCATGCCGTAACCCAGGAACTTTGATGATAGAGAGGACCACAAAAAAATGTCCTCGCCACCAGAGGGCCAGATTTTGCTGAGGGTTGGGGGCCGAATGGCACTGGTGCGGAAAAATTTGGGGCATTTGAAGCCAGGTTTATAGGAATAACTCATTTTAAATTAACAGTTGTGATGTCATTATTCAGTCTTAAACACCAATATTTGATCCTTTTCTCACTCACTCCTATGTCACCACTTGCTCTCCCTGCAGGGCTTGAAATTAGCTTTTTTGACCACCTGCCAATATGGCTGCTAGAAGTTACCAGCCAATTAGAATTTCCACTAGCCAAAATGTTTTTCTTGAAATAAACCAGAATATGAGTGAGTTAATTAAGTATCAGTAAGTGGCCCGGGATTCTCAAAACCTGTTGAGGGTCACACGAACAAAAATGCACTTTTGAAGCTAAATAAATCCAAAACCAACAAGTTAATTATTTACTAATTATTATTTACTTCAATGTAGAACAGTCATTTCTTACTGATGAGATTACTTTTAGCCTTTTAGTCATAAGGATTATTGAAAGTTATTCCATATTCCAGACTGAAATGTTATAACAGAAGTGGAGTATTGGCCAGAATGACATGAACATTTGGACACTTATTCAGCGGGTATCTTGTATGTTGCGATCAGGTGCACTGTGTAAAAAAAAGATTTTTTTTTTACAGTGTATAAAGTAACCGGTAGGCCAGAGGCCAGTAGGCGGAGAAATCGCCGACTACCGGGGCTTGGGGAACTCCCTGTATAAGTGGTGTTCATTTGTCAAGATTATAAACTCCAAGTTGTTTAGTAGGTCTCGAATTTCATCAACATTTTTTGATTTTTTACTGCTGTCAGTTTTTAACACATTCACTGCCAGCCGTTTTTCAATACTGTAGTTAGCTTCTGCCAAGGTTTTTTTTTGAGGATTCTGGCTCATCTTTCAAGAGCCGAGGATTCGTTTCTGTTAGGATTTTGTGAACACACAATATCTCAAAAGAACTAATAGAATGTGTGCTTTCTCTGTCTAAAAGAGTTAGTTTGTAGAGTTAGTAGTTATGTAAGCATTAGCAGTTGAATACAGCATGGTTTCAGCGTCTGAAAATTTATTCTGAGATAAACGGCTTTTTGTGAAATTCGATAGAACAGTCACTTTAACCATTCATTTTTGGCATCAGTAAGACGTCAGACATCTAAACAATAGTTTTGAACAGTCATTTCCTCCATAACAGCAGGAAACACCCCTCTCCTTCAAACTCCTCCCTCCGTGTGTGTTCTTCTTGGCTGCAGCGGGCGTGTCACAAGCTCGTTTCTGTTGCTGCTGTAACCTCGCGTCACCAGGCTCACTGCTTTGCTGCTGCTCCTGTCTGCTGGCGGCCGCTGTGCAAGTCTGGATGGGCTCGCTCGTTTCTTGGAGTTTCGGTTGAGAGCTTTGATGAAGCTTTTGCGATTCTGGTCATATTTATGCTGCGTGTTTCAAAGTGTGTTCCACCCGTAATCTATTATGCAAATTTGCAATCCCGCACCGCCAGCAATCAGCGCGAAAACGAAAGCGTTTTCGCCAATCCATTTTCATGAGAATGGCTTCCTCACACTGCTTTTTGCTTGCCTTCCTCTAGTCAGGAGAGCACTGTCGCCACTTAGTGGGTCGGTGGAATGGGTTGTACACGTTCGGTGGCTCCAATATTTATATAAGAGATGTAAAAGGGTTAGATGCACATCCCACGGTCAAAAAAAAATAATTCATTTTTTTGACGTATTAACTCATTCACTGCCAACAACGTATGAACACGTTTTCAGAATCCAGCTGTTCCCTGCCAACAACGTGTTTACACGTTTTTGGCATCGATTTTTTTTTTTTGACGGTGGGTTGTGCATCTAAGCCTTTTACATCTCTTATATAATTATTGGAGCCACCGAACGTTTACAACCCATTCCACCGACCCACTAAGTGGCAACAGTGCTCTCCTTGCTAGAGGAAGGAAAGCATTTTTTTAACTTGTCAAGCCATTCTCAGCCCAGCCATTCTCCTTTTCGCGCTGATTGCTGGCGATGCGGGATTGCAAATTTACATAATAGATTCAGCCGATCTACTATGATCGGGTGATAGATTACAGGTGCAGGAACACACTTTGAAACACGCAGCATAAATATGACCAGAATCGCAAAAGCTTCTCTCAACCAAAACTCCAAACGAGCGAGTCCCTCCCGACTTCCTCAAACAGCGGCCCAGACATGCAGGCACAGCAAAGCACTGACTGGTGACAAGCTTGTCCGCCCACGGAGGGCGGAGTTGAAGCAACTCGAGAGGGAGGGAGAGAGAGAGAGAGAGAGAGAGAGAGAGAGAGAGGGAGGGAGAGCGAGAGGGAGGGAGAGAGAGAGAGAGAGCGAGAGGGGGAGGGAGAGAGAGAGAGAGAGAGCCAAAAATGAATGGTTAAAGTGACCCTTCCATCCAATTTCACAAAAAGCCGTTTATCTCTGAATATTATTTTTCACGCTAAAACCATGCTGTATTCAACTGCTAATGCTTACATAACTACTAACTCTACAAACTAACTCTTTTAGACAGAGAAAGTACACATTCTATTAGTACTTTTGAGATATTGTATGTTCACAAACTCCAAGCTGAAACGAATCCTCGGCTCTTATAAAATGAGCCATAATCCTCAAAAAACGGCTTGGCAGAAGCTAACTACAGCAAAGAAAAACGTCTGGCAGTCAATGTGTTAATACGTCATTGGCAGTCAACCGTTGGATTTTTTTTTACGTATTAATACGTCATTGGCAGTGAACGTGTTAAGAAAAACTTGGCCAATTAAGTAAATTGTATCAATAACACACACAGTTGCAACTTCCTCTGTACGCAGTATCTTAACACTGTCACCCCATGACTCCAAATCATTAAGGAACCAAACCCACCTGAAACTTTATGAACGACTTCAAAGGAGGAGAAGTGGCAGAAGGCAGCAGCAGCAAGGACGCTGTAGGAGTAGTCCAGCGAGTTCACATCCATCACACACAGGTCCAGCAGCTGCAACAAACAGGGCAAACATCAATACACTGAGGCTTTAGATACAAACAACAACAGATGCACCGATCGATCGGCCAGTTCTCAGCTGATCGGCCATGACCGCTGACGGCGGATGAGTCTCATATCTGATTCTGTGCCAGTCTTTTGTAACACCTTCAAGTCCAAAATAAGCTGTGATCTGGTACATTGTTAAACACAATGGAATTGCAAGTGCCTCAAAAACAGGCACGATTTCAGCCAGTCAAAACAAAAAAGTATTTTTTCACCACAAGATAGCACTATGACACTTTAAATCTCTGTTAGATGCCTTCAGAATCTAAAGTTTAGATGCAAGTAAATAGAGAACCGCAGCAATGAGTCCAGAAGTATGCTTCCGGGTTCGTCAGCAGAAAAAGTTCATGCGTTTTAGAATGGGGATTTCTTCAATGCAGAACATAAGGTCTGTGGTTAACAAAAGCTTATGGGAACGCGAATTTGGGTTCAGCATGATAATCTTCACAATTTAAGTATTTTTATTGTAAGGTAGAGTACAGTCCACATTGGTAGTAATCAGACAATCATATTTTTCAATAAAACAATAATATGTAGCTTAGAATGTACAGTCTCCCTCTATTTTTTTGTATAACCAACACACACAAAAAAGAACAAATTCAGACAAGAAAAGAAACACACACACCAATGAAAGTGCTTGTAAAGGTTATGCATGGGGTCCCACACGAATCACCCGTCACCCCTAACCTCGTCAAGGTAGGCCAGAAACGGGTCCCAAACAACTGAAAATCTCCTAAGTGAGCTGGTTCTCAGGAACCTGAGTCTCTCCATCCGTATGACAGAGATCATGTCCGACAACCACAGCTGAAAAGAGGGGGACTTCCATTCCTGTAGAATGAGTTTCTTGGCAACGATTGTCCCCTGTGTCAGAGATTGCTGCACAGCTGTAGGGAAGTTCAAAGAGGAGTCCGAGCAGCCGAAGACGGCGAGTTCTGCCTCCGGCTGAAGGGTTACAAACGTGAATAACTATGACTTTTGGAACATAAATGCATTTTTTTTTTAATGCGATTTTTAGAAAACGCTTCAAAAGGCATAAAAGTTATTCACGTTTGTGAAGAGTATCATGCTGAACCCAAATTCACGTTCCCATAAACTTTTGTTAACCACAGACCTTATTTTATGCATTTAAGTGAAATCCCCATTCTAAAACCCCATAGACTTTTCCACTGACAAACCAAATGGTGGCGATTTCTGGATAAAGCCTACAAAAATACATCATCCCTGCAGTACTTTATTACAATAGTTGTAGCTGTGTTGTTATATAGATCTGTTGCACCAGTTTTCTTTTGGGAAAGTAGCAATAGCAAGTTTGTTTATATAGCAAATAACAGACACTGTGAGCACATGTTAGATGAAGTGGGATATACTTCATGTTAGATAAAGTGGGATATACTTTCATTTTCAGTTGGATTTTATATGTACAAAAAAAGCTCTGTCCAGTAACCTGGAACACTTTTATTGATTTTTCTTTTTTTAATGAGAGTGAGAGACCTTCTCAGAAGGTCCTGTTAACCCGGTGCAGTTTTGGAGAAAGTACGGTATACGTTTTTAATAGGCAATGTTTTATGAACATACAACAATTTTACAAATATGTTTGTGTATGGCATACACAAACATATAATACAAACAAACACAAACAAATATTGACAGTATACTCCATACTCTTATAAAGAAAGGTGAACTGACCCGGGTGATCTGGATGTAGGCGTCCTGAGAGAACTGAGGGACCAGGAAGCGGTCTCCGTTGCTCTGGGCCTCCACCTGAGCGTACAGCTTCAGCCACGAGATGGGAGTCTCCGGACAGAGGTTCCAGTCCAGCGCCTGGAGGAGGGAGAGGACCGGGACCATGGTCAGTATCCATGGGAACAACAAGCGATGAACGATCAGAATCTCAGTCAGCGGCATTGTATTCAGACAGTAAGCTGAACCACCAGCTCACTGTCTCCAGGCTTTTACCATTATTGACCCTACTGGATATGAATAAGCCTATAGACGGTTTTAACTTGACAACAGAAACATTCGAAATTCAACCCCAGCCCACTTCCTGTCGCTTGGATACAATCACGCACGGCATGGATGTCACTCTCCAACACCTCGCGCCTGCACACACTCTTCTCTCCTCAGAATGCCACGTTGATTTTCAACTATAGCCTACATTGCAGAAAAAACACCTTGATTTAAAAATGAGAATTCGTTTGTCATGGTTTTATTAGGCTACATAATTCCCAACCATACAGGTCTGTGGTGTGAGGTAACAGTAGATTGCTTTTGAGAAAGTTGTGACGGTGTTGTGCCAAAAAGTGATTTGCTGCCAGAAACTGATTTTGCTCCGTGGGACCGTGCACAGTGCTGCAGCTCCCCACCCTGTGAGCCCCATGGCCGGCCCAAAACACCCAGGGCACCGACCCACCCCCACCACCCAGCCTGCCTACCCGGCCCAGCTCCCACCTTCTTCGGGGGAGACCCCCTCCAGCACCCGGCCGGCGGCCACTAGCCGAACCTGCGCACCCCACATTTAAGCACCCCTCCCCGGGCTACACACAGACCCCTGCCTCGCCAGACCCTCGTTCCCCTAATCCAATTCAAAACGCAAATCACTTTTTGGCATAACACCTGTCCGGCCAGTACAGTAACCGCTTTCCCTGCAATTGCACACATGCAAGACCAGCTTCTCCACAGCGCGGATGGCATGACCGCAATCAATGGCTTAACCAGAGTGGACAATTCTGACATAGGCTATTGAAATAGGCTAGAAGTAAAATCTCACACATTCTTACCCTATTAAAAAAACAAATATTTTTAGATGTGTATGTTATAGCCTATATGAACGAAACGTCTAATTACAGTAAGCGCAGTGATAGCACACGCTTTGGGACATGGGGATATTCACTGTGTAACTGCGCGGCGGCCCTTTGGTGTGTTTCAAATGGATCGTTCCATCAGCATCCATTTTCGTTACAAAACCGAACTGGATCATCCTCCAATTCTCTCCCTCTCTCGTCCCCCCCGCCCCCCTCTCACTCTCCCTCTCTCGTCCTCACCCCCCCTCTCTCTCCCTCTATTTGCACTCAGCAAGAAAGAAGCTGCTGTCACAGACGTGATGGCGGTGACGCTGTGGCTTTTAAGGGGAGTGATCTCACACTTGTCATTACTGTTTTGGGCATAAACACGCCTATGGAGGTTTGTGCCGAGATGACACGAAGGGCAGCGGGCTGACACGCCCACAATTAGGGCTTTGCGCTGCGCTATTCCAGCGCAAAACCGGCGCCAATGCAAAATTACCACCGTTGCGAAGATAGGGCCCCTAATGTCCATCTGTCTCCTCCACATATTAAACAGTCTATAGTCAAGTCAAATCAAGTTTATTTGTATAGCCCTAAATCACAAGCATTTCTCAGAGGACTTAGCTAATTCTAGCTGACACAACAGTAGCAATTACAGTAGTAATAATAATACATTGAACAATCATATGATAGAGAAATATAGAAAATATAGAAAAATATATATATAGCAAGCACTTTATGTCCATTTCCTCCACATATTAAACAGTCTATAGCTCCCTTTTATTTTACTTGCTGCCCATGCCTTGTACACTTACTTTTCAAGATGGCAGCAAAGACTGAGCAGACTAATAATTGTATTTATATATTCTAATTAATTAATACACAACTACACTGTTGTCAAACATGTCAGTCAAATGGTGTCTAAAATATATTACATTTTAGGCAGCACTTAGCGTGGGTGTGAGCCTACCTTCAAGATGATGAGCTCTGTGTGCTGGATTTCCCAAAAGTCGCAGGCTCCGTCGGTGACGTAGGCAAACTCATGGATTTTAGGAGGGTAGATCTCCTGGAGAGAGCAAGGACCAGAGAGATTAGTTCAAATCCAGGACTTCAGAAAACATGCAAGAGATCAAACACTGGCATCTGCCAAATTATGATCAATCTTGAGTGTGATCTGGTAATAAATGTTTTCTACCGGCTATTTTTTCAAGCTAAATCAGCAGTTTATCATTTGCTACCACAGCCATTCTACAGTCTTACATTAAAACGTATTTTCGTTACCCCCGCCAACGAGGTTATGTTTTCGGTGCCTTTGACTGTGAACAGGATTACGGCAAAACTACAGGAACAATTTTCATGAAACTTGGTGGAAGGGTGACGGTGGTGGATATCCATCTAGTGACGGATATCATTTGTTTTTAAGTAACTGAAGCATAATGTCATACTGTTATGCTTCATAATTAAGAGATAATCTTGGTCAAGATAATCATGCTATGAGACTTTGGGTGGTACCTCTGTCTTGGAGGCGATGAAGAGCGCGGTGATGCCGATGAGCTGCAGGTAGTCCTTTTGCACGTTCTCCTGAGTCAGCATGAAGCGGTCGAAGTAGTCCTGAGCCAGGTAGGCTGTCTGCCTGTGGAGGCAGTACACCTCACTCACCTACACACACACACACACAGGGGTTTAGTCCTGAGCCAGGTAGGCTGTCTGCCTGTGGAGGCAGTACACCTCCCTCACCTACACACACACACACACAGGGGTTTAGTCCTGAGCCAGGTAGGCTGTCTGCCTGTGGAGGCAGTACACCTCACTCACCTACACACACACACACACAGGGGTTTAGTCCTGAGCCAGGTAGGCTGTCTGCCGGTGGAGGCAGTACACCTCACTCACCTACACACACACACACAGGGGTTTAGTCCTGAGCCAGGTAGGCTGTCTGCCGGTGGAGGCAGTACACCTCACTCACCTACACACACACACACAGGGGTTTAGTCCTGAGCCAGGTAGGCTGTCTGCCGGTGGAGGCAGTACACCTCACTCACCTACACACACACACACACACAGGGGTTTAGTCCTGAGCCAGGTAGGCTGTCTGCCGGTGGAGGCAGTACACCTCACTCACCTACACACACACACACACACAGGGGTTTAGTCCTGAGCCAGGTAGGCTGTCTGCCGGTGGAGGCAGTACACCTCACTCACCTACACACACACACACAGGGGTTTAGTCCTGAGCCAGGTAGGCTGTCTGCCGGTGGAGGCAGTACACCTCACTCACCTACACACACACACACAGGGGTTTAGTCCTGAGCCAGGTAGGCTGTCTGCCGGTGGAGGCAGTACACCTCACTCACCTACACACACACACACACACAGGGGTTTAGTCCTGAGCCAGGTAGGCTGTCTGCCGGTGGAGGCAGTACACCTCACTCACCTACACACACACACACACACACAGGGGTTTAGTCCTGAGCCAGGTAGGCTGTCTGCCGGTGGAGGCAGTACACCTCACTCACCTACACACACACACACACACACAGGGGTTTAGTCCTGAGCCAGGTAGGCTGTCTGCCGGTGGAGGCAGTACACCTCACTCACCTACACACACACACACAGGGGTTTAGTCCTGAGCCAGGTAGGCTGTCTGCCGGTGGAGGCAGTACACCTCACTCACCTACACACACACACACACAGGGGTTTAGTCCTGAGCCAGGTAGGCTGTCTGCCGGTGGAGGCAGTACACCTCACTCACCTACACACACACACACACAGGGGTTTAGTCCTGAGCCAGGTAGGCTGTCTGCCGGTGGAGGCAGTACACCTCACTCACCTACACACACACACACACACACACACACACACACACACACAGGGGTTTAGTCCTGAGCCAGGTAGGCTGTCTGCCGGTGGAGGCAGTACACCTCACTCACCTACACACACACACACACACACACACACACACACACACACAGGGGTTTAGTCCTGAGCCAGGTAGGCTGTCTGCCGGTGGAGGCAGTACACCTCACTCACCTACACACACACACACACAGGGGTTTAGTCCTGAGCCAGGTAGGCTGTCTGCCGGTGGAGGCAGTACCGGTACACCTCACTCACCTACACACACACACACACAGGGGTTTAGTCCTGAGCCAGGTAGGCTGTCTGCCGGTGGAGGCAGTACACCTCACTCACCTACACACACACACACAGGGTTTAGTCCTGAGCCAGGTAGGCTGTCTGCCGGTGGAGGCAGTACACCTCACTCACCTACACACACACACACACAGGGGTTTAGTCCTGAGCCAGGTAGGCTGTCTGCCGGTGGAGGCAGTACACCTCACTCACCTACACACACACACACAGGGGTTTAGTCCTGAGCCAGGTAGGCTGTCTGCCGGTGGAGGCAGTACACCTTACTCACCTACACACACACACACACAGGGGTTTAGTCCTGAGCCAGGTAGGCTGTCTGCCGGTGGAGGCAGTACACCTCACTCACCTACACACACACACACACAGGGGTTTAGTCCTGAGCCAGGTAGGCTGTCTGCCGGTGGAGGCAGTACACCTCACTCACCTACACACACAGGGGTTTTCCTGCATTAGAGGCATTCTTGGTGCACGCATAAAGAGATTATAGCCACCCAACAAAGGCCAAAAAATCCTGACCAGGACAGCTCTGATTACACCAAATCAAAATCAAGCATTTTTACTATATCAATTTAGAGAATTTCAAAGTTAAAGTACCGTAAATTCCGGACTATAAGCCGCACCTTTTTCCCCGTTTTTTGGGCTTTTTTGGCCCCTGCGGCTTATATAACGGTGCGGCTTATCTATGGATTTAAAAAAAAAAAAAAAAAAAAAATCTCTCTTTTTTAGCACTCTTTCTAACTATAAATCCTATATAACTATAATAAGTTTTAATTTCCTCTCTTGCCCTCTTTTCACCACACTGTATGACACTGTGTGCACTGTAAAAAACAACACAGGTGGTGTTGTGTTATGTTGTTTTGTTGAAATGTTAATAAATGGGAGCTTCCTCAAACAGCCATCTCTTTCCCGACAATCCCCTCTGTGCATGAACCCTTACATATGGTAATTAAACATTAAAACACAATTTAAAAAAAAAAAAAAAAAAAAAAAAAAAAAAAAAAATACCATTAAAACACCCGCGGCTTATAGTCCGGTGCGGCTTATATAAGAAAAAAATAGTCAACTTTGCAGGTGCGGCTTATACACCGGTGCGGCTTATAGTCCGGAATTTACGGTATCCCATTTGTGCATTGTACGTCTGAAACTTGGGGTGCTGTGAAAACAGATTCCTCCATAGTTTGACATGCTATTTGAGTTCAGGATAACTAACCACTAACCCAGTGATTCATAGTTTCTGACATGCTATTTGAGTTCAGGATAACCCTGATTTAACACTAACCCAGTGATGCCCAGTGTTGGACATGGCTGCGTACTGCAGGTGGGCCGTGAGGTGGGGTCTAGACTTTTTTTTATATAATGTATATATATATACTGTATATATTTATTTTTAAATAAATTTTAACAATGTGCAAACAAAACAAACACGCTCATACACAGGAAAGGAAAACAAAGAAAAGCATACATATAATATTGACAATTATTATACGGTGGTGCTACCAACCATATAAGGGTGCTTATGTGCTTGCAAGAGAGGCCCAAGATAAACCAACGGGCAAGTCACCCACCGCCCCCAACCTCGTCAAGCATGTCATTTTCCATTCACAACAGTTCCCCTCTCAAGCAAGGCACTGTCTCTCTTCCTCCCCGCATACCATTATTATGACACGTGCACGCACGCACTGACAATCGCACTTTAGCGTTTACCAAGTCGACAAACATGCTCACTCTCTCTCCCTGCAGTCTGCTTGGATCTGCGGGGTCATTGAACAGACAGGCAGGTAGACATGGGCTGAGTTCAGCTCCAACAAAACATAGGAAAACGTTGATTAAAATGGAAACGGTTGTGCGTTGAACACCCTGTTGTGTTATGCAAGCGTTGCACCTCTGTTGGATCCGCTGAAACACCCCACAAGTAAACGCCAACCACTATGCGTGCTTAATTTTTCAACAATTTAATCTAAAAGACATCGAAACTCTCTTCAAAAAAAAAATCTTCAAAAATGAGTCTTGATAAATATATACCTGTAGCTACACATCTTAGTTTCGTGAAATTCAACTCCACATATGGTTTTGATCCTAAAACCACTCTTAAAGGGTTTTTAAAACTTGTCCCAACATGATCTGGTTAACAAAGTTACATGTTTAAACAGAGAGCCCTGCCAACAGCTAGAGGTGGCAGTGTGAAATAAGTAGCATACTCTATGCAGTACATTTTTCATCCACAGCACAACACTCTGCCGGTGTTTAGTGCCTTGCTGCGTCACAGCAGTCTGTCTAGACGAGAGACACCATTTGAGACTTTACTCCCAGGATTCTGTATTGGGAGCACACAACTGTGTTTTTGCTCCTTCTCACCTCGAACAGCCAGTCCAGGAGGATGGCCCTCATCTTGGGCTGCAGCTTGGGGTTCCGCTGCAGATAGCTCTTATCATGGACGTACTTCAGCTCTTTGTTCAGCATCTTGATCCACACATCGTCTGAACTGGCCCAGCTGCAAGAGGGAAACCAACTTTACCATCTTGTTTGATTCATTTCAAGGTGAGCATGTATGATCAAAGTGACAAATTAGCAACGTGTAGTAACTGCACCGTAAGGTTTCTATTAGGGGTGCTCCGATCCGGCTAAGCCACGATCCGATCCGATTCCGATTCCTGGGGTCACGATCCGATTCCAGAATCGATTCTCGATTCCAGAATCGAGAATCGATTCTCAATTATGTAGTTTTATATTGCAATAACACACAAAGGTAATATAAGACAAAAAATGACAAATGTATTAATGCTGAACTTCAAATTCAACTTCTGTATTACAGTCAGGGCCTAAATTCATTTTGCAAACTAGGGGGGAATTCCCCCTTATGTTCTTCAGATAAGATGGATTTATAGGCTGGGGGGGATCTGTAGACTTTGAGAAGGATTTATAGATTTTGGGGGAATACATTAACCAGAGTTCTTAAGTGCAAGAGGTGGTGGCACCGTGGCAGTACAGTACACAAATGACATGAACATTTGGACACTTATTCAGCCAGTATCTTGCATGTTGCGTTCAGGTGCACTGTAAAAAAAAAATTTTTTTTACGATTTTAAGAATCGATTCTTGGGAGTTTGGAATCGATCCAGGAATCGTGGCATTAAGAAACGCGATCCTTTCAGAATCGATTTTTTTGGAGCACCCCTAGTTTCTATGATCATCCAAGCGTCCCTATTCACCTTATGCAGCCCCGCCCACTTGACCCATTGTATCTCGACTTCCTGTTCAAAACGCCGGCTGTTTTACTGTTCTGCTCAAACTAGTCCAGCAATCCTGAAGTTCAATTCAATACATTTCAAGACCCCACTTCAAGCTGTAACCGGTTACATCAGCGGCACGCATGAACTACCGCTTTATGTGTTACTGTCAAATCTGGCAAAGAATGATCTACAATATATTTTTTTGCCATTGAACAAAATGTATTTTATTTAATCTAATTAATTTGATGTAAAACACATGATAATATCAAATAAATGCTTATCTTTTGTCAAATCGGATGGACATTGGCCTCATAGTTTCAATGTTCAACACACACACACACACACACACACACACGTACACACACTTTATGTCCACATAAATACAAGTATGCAAAGGACATAAACAGTAATAGTGCAGTCAAATGCTGGGAGTCAGTCAGTTACATGAGTGCCCAGATGGCAAACACAATAATGCATACACATAAGAATCACACAGGATGATAACATGGCAGGTTGATATATACAGTTATACTGTAATGCAAGGTAGCGGTCAGTATCCACTTCATGGGTACAAAAAGCAGCGCCTCCTCCATATTGAGCGGCTGCCGATAATAGTAGATATTGAACAATATCTAGGGGGAAACAGCTGATAGTGTGGGGAGGCGGAGAATGACTTGATAAACAAAACTCTGGGTTGTAGTTTTTTTGGCACTGTTGTGTTGACATATTTATGCTATTCACATCGAAAAAATAACACATTTAAAGGGTCTATAATTTGAAATCGACTTAAGATTTTCCCTAAATTGATTTCCCAACTTTTAATACTTTTAAAGACGCTGTAGTCCGATTCACCTGGTCAAACCTAGTTTGACTCGCATGACTCACTGTCAGACCAGGGCCGTTTCTCAACAAAGGTTCTTGTGTTCTTGTGTCCCTGTGAAATGTCATCAGTCGCAGCCCAAGTACTGTTCCAATGCAAAGTTCACATTTCACCAAGAACGCTTCAAATTCCCGGATGTGTTCTCGACACGCTCACTTTACCGAGGATGCTCTGGTTGGTGACTTGTGTCAACTTGGCAAGGCAGATATCCCAGCATTCATTTTGGCATAAGCGGTGGCAGAACGCAGCAGAGAAGATGCTATAAGCTCCGGGAAGTTTTTTACAATTTAAAGTTTTATTTCATCACTAAATTAATAATTGAGTAAACATTATAAAATTGGAAGTTGGCTTGTCTTGTTGCCTGCATTGCAAATACTGTTTGTAGATTACTCCAACAAGTGGTACAGTCACAAGAAAGGAGAAATCAAGAAGAAGAAGTAGAGAGGCACTGCACCGCTGAAAAAACAAAGGCCGAGGCTGTAATTAAGTTGATGTAATGTTGAGGTGGAGCGTCTCAGATGCTATCAATACTGAAAGGGGTAAATCATGTCAGATGTTGTAAAACAAGATGCGTTCAGCAATGCTATTGGATGTCAAAATTAGAGCTATACTGCCAATAATATTGGATGCCAACAATATTAGATGTTGTCAAGTGTATTGGGTATTGACGGTAATGGGTGCTTGTTGATAATATCAAAATCAATAGTGTCAATCGTATGAACAGGGCCATGGATAGTGAAAAGGGTGACGCATACCAGGGCAGACACAAACCCACTCTGAAAACAATTCACTAAAGTGCCCTACTTTGGGATTTAAAAAAAGGGGACAAATTAGATGCAAACTAGTTTGCACCCCTGCATTAATGAGATGGTTGACGGCTCATTTTGGGATGAAGCTCTACAACTAGATCAATTCACAGACCTGTAAGAAAACCATGAGAAGAGCTTGAATACAAAGTGGGTGGAGACAGGAGTTTAAGAACAAAAGACAGAGTGGCTCAGTGAAGTGGCGAGCAATGGTAGCCATACTGAGGTGTAACACACACACACACACACACACCTGAGGCAGGGGATGGGCGAGGGCTTGATGAAGAGGTTCTTGAAGGTGTACTGCTTGAAGCTGGAGAGGTCTGTGGGCTCCAGCTCTTTGTGAGGAGTTTCTATGAGGAGGCAGGGGCTCACTCCGTCCTGCGACCAGCACTTCTGAAACACACACACACACACAGCAGGAACATGAATCAGAGTTCTACACATTTTCACTTAACAAAATCCATATTTTCCCAGGCAGAGCCTATGTTCTTCACAACAAAAACAGTCGACTCAAAGAGGGCCTACACGAAGCACAGCATTTCCCATACTTTTCCTGACATCTTTTCAAATTCCCAAACTATTCAAGGAAATAATCAAATTCATTTTTAATACTTTTCCAGACCGGCGTAGGAACCCTTATACAGATTTCACACATTCAGCCAGTCACTAGTAGACGTTGCTGACTAGACGCTGCTGACTGTCTCAGACATTCAGCCTCTCACTAGTAGACGTTGCTGACTGTTTCAGACATTCAGCCTCTCACTAGTAGACGTTGCTGACTGTCTCAGACATTCAGCCTCTCACTAGTAGACGTTGCTGACTGTCTCAGACATTCAGCCTCTCACTAGTAGACGTTGCTGACTGTTTCAGACATTCAGCCTCTCACTAGTAGATGTTGCTGACTGTCTCAGACATTCAGCCAGTCACTAGTAGACGTTGCTGACTGTTTCAGACATTCAGCCAGTCACTAGTAGACGTTGCTGACTGTCTCAGACATTCAGCCAGTCACTAGTAGACGTTGCTGACTGTCTCAGACATTCAGCCAGTCACTAGTAGACGTTGCTGACTGTCTCAGACATTCAGCCAGTCACTAGTAGACGTTGCTGACTGTCTCAGACATTCAGCCAGTCACTAGTAGACGTTGCTGACTGTCTCAGACATTCAGCCAGTCACTAGTAGACGTTGCTGACTAGACGCTGCTGACTGTCTCAGACATTCAGCCAGTCACTAGTAGACGTTGCTGACTGTCTCAGACATTCAGCCAGTCACTAGTAGACGTTGCTGACTGTCTCAGACATTCAGCCTCTCACTAGTAGACGTTGCTGACTGTCTCAGACATTCAGCCAGTCACTAGTAGACGTTGCTGACTGTCTCAGACATTCAGCCAGTCACTAGTAGACGTTGCTGACTGTTTCAGACATTCAGCCTCTCACTAGTAGACGTTGCTGACTGTCTCAGACATTCAGCCAGTCACTAGTAGACGTTGCTGACTGTCTCAGACATTCAGCCTCTCACCAGTAGACGTTGCTGACTGTCTCAGACATTCAGCCAGTCACTAGTAGACGTTGCTGACTGTCTCAGACATTCAGCCTCTCACTAGTAGACGTTGCTGACTGTCTCAGACATTCAGCCAGTCACTAGTAGACGTTGCTGACTGTCTCAGACATTCAGCCAGTCACTAGTAGACGTTGCTGACTGTCTCAGACATTCAGCCAGTCACTAGTAGACGTTGCTGACTGTCTCAGACATTCAGCCAGTCACTAGTAGACGTTGCTGACTGTCTCAGACATTCAGCCTCTCACTAGTAGACGTTGCTGACTGTCTCAGACATTCAGCCAGGCACTAGTAGACGTTGCTGACTGTCTCAGACATTCAGCCAGGCACTAGTAGACGTTGCTGACTGTCTCAGACATTCAGCCCGTCACTAGTAGACGTTGCTGACTGTCTCAGACATTCAGCCTCTCACTAGTAGACGTTGCTGACTGTCTCACACATTCAGCCAGTCACTAGTAGACGTTGCTGACTGTCTCAGACATTCAGCCTCTCACTAGTAGACGTTGCTGACTGTTTCAGACATTCAGCCTCTCACTAGTAGACGTTGCTGACTGTCTCAGACATTCAGCCAGGCACTAGTAGACGTTGCTGACTGTCTCAGACATTCAGCCAGGCACTAGTAGACGTTGCTGACTGTCTCAGACATTCAGCCAGTCACTAGTAGATGTTGCTGACTGTCTCAGACATTCAGCCTCTCACTAGTAGACGTTGCTGACTGTCTCAGACATTCAGCCTCTCAGTAGTAGACGTTGCTGACTGTCTCAGACATTCAGCCTCTCACTAGTAGACGTTGCTGACTGTCTCAGACATTCAGCCTCTCACTAGTAGACGTTGCTGACTGTCTCAGACATTCAGCCAGTCACTAGTAGACGTTGCTGACTGTCTCAGACATTCAGCCAGTCACTAGTAGACGTTGCTGACTGTCTCAGACATTCAGCCTCTCACTAGTAGACGTTGCTGACTGTCTCAGACATTCAGCCTCTCACTAGTAGACGTTGCTGACTGTCTCAGACATTCAGCCTCTCACTAGTAGACGTTGCTGACTGTCTCAGACATTCAGCCTCTCACTAGTAGATGTTGCTGACTGTTTCAGACATTCAGCCTCTCACTAGTAGACATTGCTGACTGTCTCAGACATTCAGCCTCTCACTAGTAGACGTTGCTGACTGTCTCAGACATTCAGCCTCTCACTAGTAGACGTTGCTGACTGTCTCAGACATTCAGCCTCTCACTAGTAGACGTTGCTGACTGTCTCAGACATTCAGCCTCTCACTAGTAGACGTTGCTGACTGTCTCAGACATTCAGCCTCTCACTAGTAGACGTTGCTGACTGTCTCAGACATTCAGCCTCTCACTAGTAGACGTTGCTGACTGTCTCAGACATTCAGCCTCTCACTAGTAGACGTTGCTGACTGTCTCAGACATTCAGCCTCTCACTAGTAGACGTTGCTGACTGTCTCAGACATTCAGCCTCTCACTAGTAGACGTTGCTGACTGTCTCAGACATTCAGCCTCTCACTAGTAGACGTTGCTGACTGTCTCAGACATTCAGCCTCTCACTAGTAGACGTTGCTGACTGTCTCAGACATTCAGCCTCTCACTAGTAGACGTTGCTGACTGTCTCAGACATTCAGCCTCTCACTAGTAGACGTTGCTGACTGTCTCAGACATTCAGCCTCTCACTAGTAGACGTTGCTGACTGTCTCAGACATTCAGCCTCTCACTAGTAGACGTTGCTGACTGTCTCAGACATTCAGCCTCTCACTAGTAGACGTTGCTGACTGTTTCAGACATTCAGCCTCTCACTAGTAGACGTTGCTGACTGTCTCAGACATTCAGCCTCTCACTAGTAGACGTTGCTGACTGTCTCAGACATTCAGCCTCTCACTAGTAGACGTTGCTGACTGTTTCAGACATTCAGCCTCTCACTAGTAGACGTTGCTGACTGTCTCAGACATTCAGCCTCTCACTAGTAGACGTTGCTGACTTGTCTGAGTGAGCTGAAAGAGGAAGCTTGGTTTCTCATATCACCAGCGTAATAACAATCAGCAGTAAGGAGGTCAGGGTCAGAGGTCACAGCACCCAGACAATAGGAGCAAATATTCCTATGAGACTAAAAAATTTATTCTGATTGGCCGGTGAAGATACACAGACGCCTGCTATCTCTGTTCAGACATAATAATCACTCAGGAGCTGCACTCCATTTGGTGGATGTATTATTACACATAGCTGGGCATGCACGCACCACAATATAGAGAAGATAATGACTGGTTCACTGTACAGTATCAGGATGCACGTGCCACAATATAGAGAAGATAATGACTGGTTCACTGTACAGTATCAGGATGCACGCACCACAATATAGAGAAGATAATGACTGGTTCACTGTACAGTATCAGGATGCACGTGCCACAATATAGAGAAGATAATGACTGGTTCACTGTACAGTATCAGGATGCACGCGCCACAATATAGAGAAGATAATGACTGGTTCACTGTACAGTATCAGGATGCACGCACCACAATATAGAGAAGATAATGACTGGTTCACTGTACAGTATAATTTACATAGGAAAGACTAGGTATAGAGAAGATAATGACTGGTTCACTGTACAGTATAATTTACATAGGAAAGACTAGGTATAGAGAAGATAATGACTGGTTCACTGTACAGTATCATTTACATAGGAAAGACTAGGTAGAGAAGATAATGACTGGTTCACTGTACAGTATCATTTACATAGGAAAGACTAGGTAGAGAAGATAATGACTGGTTCACTGTACAGTATAATTTACATAGGAAAGACTAGGTATAGAGAAGATAATGACTGGTTCACTGTACAGTATCATTTACATAGGAAAGACTAGGTAGAGAAGATAATGACTGGTTCACTGTACAGTATCATTTACATAGGAAAGACTAGGTAGAGAAGATAATGACTGGTTCACTGTACAGTATCATTTACATAGGAAAGACTAGGTAGAGAAGATAATGACTGGTTCACTGTACAGTATCATTTACATAGGAAAGACTAGGTATAGATAAGATAATGACCGGTTCACTGTAGGGCTGTCACTTTTTCCCCAAATTAAAATTCGAACGAACTTTAATTGCCCGAAATTCGTTCGAATATATTCGAAGTTTTTTGGTTAATTAAAAAAAAAAAAAAAAAAAAAAAAAAAAAAAATTCAGTCCAGCAGCCTGTTGCACCAGCTGAACGTAAGTTCTGTCTTAAGTTAGGGTGTAAAGTCCACACTAACTGCTACGTTCAAACTAGTTAGTTTGACACTAAAGTTGTGTCTTTGTTTGGTTGCACCACGGAGACGTAAGCTACATCTTAACTAGTAGACCCTAAAGTCCATACTAACCAAAATAGTGTTGCAGACAATGACGTGTACAGTATCTGTGACCAATCAGTGAAAAGCACGGTGGAAACGGTGTTTATTTACGGTTGTTTAAGTGGAGTGAAAACAGGACATGTTGCCCACCGCAAATTAGTGCTTTCATATTTCATCAACACTAATCAAATGAGAACGTTATTGAGTAACGTTCGTTTAGGTTCATATTACTGTTAACGTTTATCTGTGAGCTCTTCATCAGTATTGTAGGCTATACCACCATCCTGCCTCACTAAATTGTTGCGGTTATTTTAATTTGTATGCAGTGCTGCAGCTTGTGGGAAACAAAAGCGTGAGTCATAAATATCAAAGGGTGTAATTTATCACGGAGAGCGCGTTGCGGACGCAAAACAACGATGCGCCACGGTGCCAAGTTGCAATCCGTGCCAACTGCTATTTTACGGAGGACTTAACACCTAGTAAGACGTAGGTGTAAATTTTAAGTTCTAACTTATGCCTACGTTGTAACTATTTCACTTGGTGCAACCCAAATATTTTTAGTAGTGCGTAAACTCGAACTTAGTGAGACTTTACGTTCAAACTAGCTTACGTTTCAACTTACGCACAGCTGGTGCAACCCACTGCAGGCCACCGGGCATCAGCCGACGTGTTAGCTTGGACGCTCACAGTCACAACACTGCCTCACAAACTTGGCTGCATCCAACTCGAGACAACTTTTCAGACCCTGGAGACAATCTTTCTCAGAAGAGACTAACGCGACAAATCTGGAGACTTTTTCTGACATGGGATTAACATTACCAGCAAGCAGCAGTTGGTTAATTTTGGTTCACTGTACAGTATCATTTACATAGGAAAGACTAGGTATAGAGAAGATAATGACCGGTTCACTGTACAGTATAATTTACATAGGAAAGACTAGGTATAGAGAAGATAATGACTGGTTCACTGTACAGTATCATTTACATAGGAAAGACTAGGTATAGAAGATAATGACTGGTTCACTGTACAGTATCATTTACATAGGAAAGACTAGGTATAGAAGATAATGACTGGTTCACTGTACAGTATAATTTACATAGGAAAGACTAGGTATAGAGAAGATAATGACCGGTTCACTGTACAGTATCATTTACATAGGAAAGACTAGGTATAGAAGATAATGACTGGTTCACTGTACAGTATCATTTACATAGGAAAGACTAGGTATAGAGAAGATAATGACTGGTTCACTGTACAGTATCATTTACATAGGAAAGACTAGGTATAGAGAAGATAATGACTGGTTCACTGTACAGTATCATTTACATAGGAAAGACTAGGTATAGAAGATAATGACTGGTTCACTGTACAGTATCATTTACATAGGAAAGACTAGGTATAGAAGATAATGACTGGTTCACTGTACAGTATCATTTACATAGGAAAGACTAGGTATAGAGAAGATAATGACCGGTTCACTGTACAGTATCATTTACATAGGAAAGACTAGGTATAGAAGATAATGACTGGTTCACTGTACAGTATCATTTACATAGGAAAGACTAGGTATAGAGAAGATAATGACTGGTTCACTGTACAGTATCATTTACATAGGAAAGACTAGGTATAGAGAAGATAATGACTGGTTCACTGTACAGTATCATTTACATAGGAAAGACTAGGTATAGAAGATAATGACTGGTTCACTGTACAGTATCATTTACATAGGAAAGACTAGGTATAGAAGATAATGACTGGTTCACTGTACAGTATCATTTACATAGGAAAGACTAGGTATAGAAGATAATGACTGGTTCACTGTACAGTATAATTTACATAGGAAAGACTAGGTATAGAGAAGATAATGACCGGTTCACTGTACAGTATCATTTACATAGGAAAGACTAGGTAGAGAAGATAATGACTGGTTCACTGTACAGTATCATTTACATAGGAAAGACTAGGTAGAGAAGATAATGACTGGTTCACTGTACAGTATCATTTACATAGGAAAGACTAGGTATAGAGAAGATAATGACCGGTTCACTGTACAGTATCATTTACATAGGAAAGACTACCGTAGGTATAGATAAGATAATGACTGGTTCACTGTACAATCCAAGCACTTCAAGCACCTTGGCAGAACCCTGTTAAAAAAAAGTTGGAATAAGGCACACATGATTTGAGAGGTTTTAGAAGTGGAGGTGGAAAGACTGACCTGTATTTCATAGCTTTGTCTCTTGTCAGCAGGTTGCACTTTCTTTTTGGTAGGCTGGAGAGGAAATAAAAATAGAGATGTTACATCATAAACTCAAAATAGCATTTATCTAAAAACAAAATGCGGTAACACTTTACAATAACGTACACAAATCCTATAGTAGTTACTGATAAACTAACCATTAACTAATCGCCAGTTAATCATTCGCTAATGAAAAATTTGGCATTAGTTTATCACTAGTTAATCATAGTTAATGAGTAGGTAGTCATTAGTTAATGATTAGTATCTAATTTCCTGAGTAGAGTAGTTAATCAGTACCTAATGATTACTAAATTTCAGCTCGTGAATAGAGTAGTTAATCATTACTTAATGATTCCAAAATGTCAGTGCGTGAATGTATTAGTTAATCATTAGTTAATCATTAGTTAATCTTTTTGTGTACCCTATTGTAAAGTGGTGCATCATACTCAGTAGTTTATGAATACTGAATCATTACCTGTCCATTAGTTACTCTTTTCGCACCCTAATATAAAGTGAAAGATATCCTTATCAAATAAACACTCCCTCCAGGTGAGATTCGAACTCTGAACCCCAAGATTGTTAAATTGTAAGTCTGGTTCTCTACCATCTGAGCTAACCAGCCTGTTACTTGGTAGAGCCATACTATAGGTCTGTAGAGTCAGAGACTAAGTATTATGTCCTATCCACATACTACTTTCTGTTCAAGTACTTATAGTTTTTAAGATATATTCCACCCAAATACTACCTTCTCTCCAAATACTTATAGTTTTAAAGGTATATTCCATCCAAATACTACTTCATGTCCAAGTACTTAGGTATGTTTCAGCCAAATACTACTTATGTCTAAGTACTTGTAAGTACTTGGACAGAAAGTAGTATTTGGGTGGAATATACCTTTAAACTATAATACTTGGTCTCAGGCTCTACATTCAATAGTATGGCTGGAACAAGCAACAGGCTGGTTAGCTCAGATGGTAGAGAACCAGACTTACAATTTAACAATCTTGGGGTTCAGGGTTCGAATCTCACCTGGAGGGAGTGTTTATTTGATAAGGATATCTTTCACTTTATATTAGGGTGCGAAAAGAGTAACTAATGGACAGGTAATGATTCAGTATTCATAAACTACTGAGTATGATGCACCACTTTACAATAGGGTACACAAAAAGATTAACTAATGATTAACTAATGATTAACTAATACATTCACGCACTGACATTTTGGAATCATTAAGTAATGATTAACTACTCTATTCACGAGCTGAAATTTAGTAATCATTAGGTACTGATTAACTACTCTACTCAGGAAATTAGATACTAATCATTAACTAATGACTACCTACTCATTAACTATGATTAACTAGTGATAAACTAATGCCAAATTTTTCATTAGCGAATGATTAACTGGCGATTAGTTAATGGTTAGTTTATCAGTAACTACTATAGGATTTGTGTACGTTATTGTAAAGTGTTACCCAAAATGCTTTAGAAGACAGAAAGACGGTAAAATGTATCGGTGACAAAATAGGACGAATGTTAAATAAATACACACACAAGATAAACAAAATGTATAATATGATCAAAATTAGGACAATTTGAAAACAATTACATGAACGCAAGTGTATCAAAGTTAACAGTATTCACCACCCTGCTACTCAACACAGGAACTCAAACTAAACTACTAATATTTCACGGCACAAACCTCTGATTTTCTCTTCCTGGCTGTGATCTTGACCGCCGGTGCATTCTCGTCTCTGGCTTGCAATGTGATGCGACCGCTGAAATTAAACAGCACAGATTAAAAGTGAGCATTATCACTGGCTAGAAATGAGCAAATGACCAGTACTTTACATATATAATAAGCAATATAAGTACCGGTAATAGCCTAATAGTCCACATACAGTATATAGGTCAGGGGTTCCCACTCAGATGTTTTACATGTAAGGTACTCGAATAGAACCACAGATTTCCATTTGATCAAAAGTCTCTTTTATGTAGCCTATTGACTGGTAAAATGGCCATATTTTTGTTTTGAGTCTTTCCAGTGGAGTGTTGAGAGATTTCATGACCCTCCTGATAGACGACTAGGGGTGCTCCAAAAAATCGATTCTGAAAGGATCGCGATTCTTAATGCCACGATTCCTGGATCGATTCCAAACTCCCAAGAATCGATTCTTAAAATTGTAAAAAAAAAAAAAAAAAAAAAAAAAAAATTTTTACAGCGCACCTGAACGCAACATGCAAGATACCGGCTGAATAAGTGTCCAAATGTTCATGTCATTTGTGTACTGTACTGCCACGGTGCCACCACCTCTTGCACTTAAGAACTCTGGTTAATGTATTCCCCCCAAAAGTCTACAGATCCCCCCCAGCCTATAAATCCATCTTATCTGAAGAACATAAGGGGGGAATTCCCCCCTAGTTTGCAAAATGAATTTAGGCCCTGACTGTAATACAGAAGTTGAATTTGAAGTTCAGCATTAATACATTTGTCATTTTTTGTCTTATATTTACCTTTGTGTGTTATTGCAATATAAAACTACATAATTGAGAATCGATTCTCGATTCTGGAATCGAGAATCGTTGGAATCGAGAATCGATTCTGGAATCGGATCGTGGCCCCAGGAATCGGATCGGATCGTGGCTTAGCCGGATTGGAGCACCCCTATAGACGACCATGTAATCCTTCAACTGAAGTTAAAACATGAAAATGATCCAAAATTGGTGATTTTGAGAGGTGACGGCAGCAATATTCTCTCCTGGTTTGAATTCTGATGAGTACATTTGAGCTGTTCCTCATTTGTCTGGCTCCCCCTGCCTTACCCCCTTAGCAGCTTACCTGCGTCTAGACATGGTGTTGACTGTAGTTATGGCTCCGCTGCAAAGGAAACGGGGACAGATCAGATGTAACTTTAAATGATTTATGTGAGGGAATTGGGTCATTACAGCAGCAGAGAACAGGAAACAGTCAAGGAAAATACAATAGAAATCAACCAAGTCATTATAACAAGTCGGTATGGTTGGGGGCCAGAAATGCAGCAAAGCATGATGTTGCAGACACCCTGGTAGTGTCGAATAAGCTCCAGTGATTTGTTCGGAACCCCCTGAAACCCCTTCCAAGGACCCCGGGAGGATCCTGGAAACCATCTTGGAACCACTGGGCCCAACACACACACACACACACACACACACACACACACACACACACACACACACACACACACACACACACACACACACACACACACACACACTTGAAGTTATCTTTGTGAAATTGGCCTGATGATGGCCCTAAGGTACTGTCATATAAATAACTAGCAAACTAAAACCAATAGCTGGTGATAGCCAGTTGACTCCTAGTTTACACATTCAAAAGCTGTTAAGTTCCATTTAGTCAAAGCTGAATTAAAATATTCTCCATTTTGTTTGAGACCTCCTGGAACCACTTATAGAACCCCTGGAGAATCCTGGAGCCCAGGTGTGACTGAGCTATAAAACATAGCTACATAACGTTTCTTTACATCTGGGACAAGTGCTACCACAGTAAAGTGTGTTGTCTAGAGGTGAAATCAATCTATAAAAAAATAGGTCATGAGCAAAACTACCCAGATTAAAAAATATCAATAGTAGCCTACCTAACGTTAGTGAAGCCAGCACTGCATACAAATATCAATAGATGATACATTTTAGAGGCTAAACAGTGTCTCGATAGATGTATCATGGTAAAGGGGGTAAAATAGGAACTGCTGCATACAAAGAGCCAAACTAGCCAGCTAACATCAGTACTAGCTAAGATAGTGGTAGCCAGCCAAAAGGAGGGGGCTGTGAGCTGCTTCCTAGTTTTCGAACAAAAAACAGCTTGAAATTGTATTTTTTAACCAGGGTTTCTTATCTTCGGCGAAGAAGAACAATCCCTCGCCCGTTTAAGCATAGTTTGCGCGTGTGAAAACGTGTAAATATCGAATAATATGTTAATATTCAAAGTCAAACACGCGCCAAATTACGAGGCAAAGCGGGAGGATTGGAGCCCTGCCTCCCTGAAGCTGCTCCAGGTCTGCGGGGGGAACCGGTGCAAATGACCGCTATAATACAATATTACTACTTTATACCACCCAGGACTGCTGTATTAAACTGATAGGAAGTAGATCCTTACACCCCAAACCCCTGGAAAGTTCACAAAGCCCCATTTAGTCGCAGCTAACCGAGTCCACACAGCGAGGCTAGCTTGGGGAGGGCTGCTAGATTAGCCACTAGTTTAGCCCGGGTAATGTACAGCTAACTAGATCAGTGATATCATAAACAGACACACTTATAAAGTAAGGGTTGTGCATGCTTACACTTGAATATGTGCACGTTTTGAGCGACACGGACAACATAGGAGAATATAAACCGATTATGTAATAAAGTATGAAAGCTACAGGAGGAGCACCATTGTTGTTTAGGTCAACGTTAAGCACATTAAAACCTAAAATAGAGCAGTTTTCACATAGACTCACCACCAGAATAACATACACGATCCTTGGGGAAGTCCTTGTACTGTAATGTGACAGTAATAAGTCCAAACAAAGTTATGGAAGCTCCTCCATATTAGTTTAGATTAAAGTGAAGTCTAGTAAACCCAAATTAGCCAACCCAAATGGATGGACCGTGAACAAAATGCACGATGCAAACCAGAGGAAGCTTTAGACTGTGTTAAGATATGAACACATTGTTGATAAACCTCAGTATAACAGTGTAAATGTGAGTTCAGCTCGCTGCTCTTACCTCCTCCAGAAGAATAGCTCAGTGATGAATGGATCAGCTGTGGCGCCAACCCCTTATATCCTCAGCTGCCCCCGCCCAGTGCGCATGTGTGTTCCCGGTTCACAGAAACGCGCTAAATGTTCAAATCTGAACGGCGATTATCGCAACCGCACAAGAAATACAAGTTTACATGGGTATAATGTATATTCATATGCGATAAGAGCAGATATCAGAGCCCTTGGGATGCGGTTAGACGTGTCTTAATCGGACTCCACGTTCATTTTAAGCGCCCAGCGGATCGCAGAAAGGTTTTTTGATATAAACACCGCTTTCCTGACTTTCCGGTTAAACTGAAACGACCCGGTAGACATACAGCTGTCCTGTAACACGAGAAATGCGGCGAGATTTTGTCCTGTATCGACTTATTTGTTAGTTTTTCGCACTCGCTGAAAACACTTCCGCGTTGTGTTCCCGCCTGTGGGAGGTGCTCGCGGGCCGCTCAGCCAATGAGGAACAGGCTGCAGAGACCGCGTGCTGCCTCGACGGGTGTAAACAAAGTGAACACGTGGAGCCGCTGTCAAACTCTCTGCCAGGCCAGCTCTGCTCTGGTGAAGTACTCAGATCTTTTAAGTAAAACTAAGTAGCAACACAACAATATAAAGATACTCCATTACAAGTAGAAGTATTTTGATAGTTTTTTTAGTATTTATTTATTTGTTTACGTTTTTTTCGTTTTCTTTATTTTACAGTTGATTTAGTCTTTGCATTTACAACTGTAAGGCAATCATCAAATGACACACACACACACACACACACACACACACAGTTTCATCTGTCTCATAGTTGAGGCTCTCAAGGCAGTGTCGAGGGGGGTTGTGCCAGACGAACTTATAAACGAGGTATTAACCTTTCCTATGACCAGTTTTGTCACAGCCCGTCCATTTGAAAGGATCACTGTAGACCTGATGGGCCCCTTCCCCACTACTGAGCGAGGTAATAAGTATATAATGGTAGTGGCAGACTATCTTTCCAGATGGTCTGAGGCATATGCCATACCAAACCAGGAGGCTGTAACAGTAGCCAAGAAATTAGTGGAGGAATTTGTATTGAGACTCGGAGTTCCTCGCACAATACATAGTGATCAAGGGAGAAATTTTGAATCACATGTATTCAAGGACTTGTTACAGATGAACAAAACCAGAACTACTCCCTATAATCCTCAGTCAGATGGATTAGTCGAAAGAATGAACAGAACCTTAGTCAGCATGCTAGCAGTTTTTGTGGAAGATAATCAAAGTAACTGGGATTAAATGCTCCCATATGTAATGATGGCATACAGATGCAGTGTCCTAGCCTAGGTAAACCCAGCCCCCACGTGACCTGCTCTCTCAGTTCCCAGTCACTAGCATAGTGACTGAGAACAGGTCTGAGAGCAGGTCACGTGGGGGATGGGTTTACCCAGGCTAGCAGTGTCCAGTCCTCCACAGGGTTTAGACCTTATAAGGTGCTGTTTGCCACTGAAATTACCCTACCTGTTGATGTAGTCATGGGAACGCAAAACGAGGACACCCAGTATGTGAGTGTGTATGTGCAAAAGCTACAGGGATACTTAAACACAGTGAGAGAGGCTGTAAAGAAAAATCACAAAAGGGCCACCGTATTTTGATCTTAAAGTAACACCTCAAAGATATTTGCAAAATGAGTTTCTGTGGCTTCGTGATTATCAGAAGAAGAAGGCTCTGTCACCAAAACTTAGGAAGAAGTTTAAAGGCCCTTTCCGGATAGTGAGAAAACTGTCAGATGTACTATATGAAGTAGAGCAATGTAATGTAATGTAATTATAAAGCTGTGGGTTGAAGCCATACCTGGGTAACCCAGGAAACTTACCACCAGAGGGCACCAATAGGTCAAATGACATGGACTGGAACCCTGATTTTGTTCTAAGTAATGACCCATGGGCAGCCAGGCGGGTGGGTCAGGTCCCAAGTGCTAACAGAAGACAGGGTGCTCAAAGGAAGCATACCAGGTTAACGTTTTGGAAGAGACCTGTGGTGAATGAGCGAGACTTGCCAACAGGGGATAGCATTGGGTGCCATGGGGAGCTGGTGGAAACTCTTAACGGAGAACAGGGTGCACAGGGCAAGAGACAATGGGAACAGATTGTGATTCCCCCCCTATCTTACCTGTGAGCGAAGACCTTGGTGTTTCCACAGGAGCTGGGGGCCACAGGAGCCAGGTGGCTAGGCCACAGAGAAATGTTAGAAGGCCAGTTTGGCAAGAAGATTTTGTGATGTGACGTGATACTGCATACTGTAAACATACCGTGTTCTGTTCTCAGCAGGGGGTCAATAAGTGATGTCACTGGCATTTGTTTAGCTACACATGTTGTTTTGTTCATACTAGCAGAATGTCATAAGATGTGTTGTCCTGCACATTTGATTGTAGTAGTGATGTTTCAGTGTAATGTGAGCTGTCACCTACACATTACTATACAACAGCATTATCAGGATGTGATGTGGGCAGGGCCGTGGTGTGGTGGAGTGAGCATGCCCCCTTTAAGGAGGCCTGAGAGACGCTGGTGAGCAGACAGAACTGATGTGTGTTCATGTGTAAAGCTGCTGGGTTTTGAGCAATATCATTTCCCTGAAGACTGTTTGTATAGTCAACAAATGACGTAAGAGTTCGGTGACCTTGTGGCATGTTACAATAATATACTGTAACACTTAAGTAGTTAACTCAATGGCTGCAGGGGTAGTAACGAGTTACAAGTAACGCACATGAGTCAAAAAGTGGTTTCTTTTTAAGGAACGGGTACTTTTAATGTTCCTTTTTTAACTGTAGTTCTACTCTTTTTCTCAAGTATATTTTTGAGCCACTCATCTACTTTTTACTTCACTACATTTGTCCACTCAGGGACAATTAGGGACATGGAGAAAGATATGGGTAGGTAAGGAAGAGAGCAAGAGATGCACAGTGGGAGATTGTTCATATCTCAATTGTATATAGAGTATATATATATACAATATATATTGTATATATTGTTTTTTTTATAGGCTATCCTTATTTGTTTGATTAGCCTGCTCTCCAATTAAAAAAAAAAAAAGCTGTAAAAAAAGTTGTACTTTGAGTTTTTTTGTTTTGTTTCTTATTCCCCCCCCCATTTTCTCCCCAGTTGTACTTGGCCAATTTCCCCCTGCTGCCCGGCCGCTGCTCCACCCTGTGCCGATTTTGGGAGAGTCGTAGACTAGCACCATGCTTCCTCCGACACATGCACAGTCTGACAGCGGGGAGCTTCACGGGCAGGACGGATCACACTATTCCCACCAGTTCCCTTCCACCCCGAACAGGTGCCCCGACCGACCAGAGGAGGCGCTAGTGCAGCGACCAGGAGACATAGCCCTAATCCGGAGACACAGCCAATCGTGCCTGTATGGACCATAGACTGTATGGACGCCCGACCAAGCCGGAGGTAACACGGGGGTGCGAACTTGCAACCCTCATGTTGGTAGGCAGGGAATCTACCGCTACACTACTCACCCCACTTTGAATAATTTATTAACCAGGTATTACTTTTTTCTTTTTCTTTTTTAACTTTTCCTTGAGTAGTTTTCACTTTTACTTGTAGGGATGCACCAATGCAAAATTCTGGGTCAATACAGATGTTTAATATAACAATTTGGCCGATGCCGATATGTTTTTTACACCTTTTTTGAGAGGGAAACAAATAAATCTTCATTATCTCATCACACTATCTTTGAATGTATTTCAATTTCAATTCAATCATATTGTAATTATGAAACAAACAACAAATGATGTGACCCAACTGATAAATATCAGCCACTGCAATCAGTGAACGGCATCTTTTTTTGCAGATGGCAGCCAACACGGCCAATATATCAGTGCATCCCTATTTACTTGAGTCAGATTGTAATGGGAGTAATTGTACTTTTACTTGAGTACAGATTGTCAGTAGGATATTCTACCCCAGCAGCACTATGGCTGACAAACACTTTCCATATGTGTAGGCTTACTACTTACCCAGCCATGCAAGTGCAGTTTGCTGTCAAGACGTAGCTGTGTTCTGTGTATAATAACCCAGGCCTGCCTGGTACATGGTTTTCTTCTGGCCTTGCCCCTGGCTAGGCAGAACTCACCTGTTAAAGCTTTGTATTTCAAGCCTCGCACATGAGCATTCAGGGCAGAGTTATAGGCGTCTAAAAGACTTATACTTCTTATTATACATCAAAACAAAACATCCCTGCCCTCAGCCAGGAGGTTGATGCAAAGGGTAGGTTATTTTAGGAGATTATAGAGACATTAGTGAGAGCCTATTTTTCCTTTATGGAAATAATTGAAAGATTTGCATTGTGTTTTAAAGCTATTACCCTGCCCATACCATTCACACACACATTCACACGTGGAAGCTGACCAGTACAACCACAGTCTGATCCGCTGGCCACTGAGTAGCTCCACTAGAGCGGTTGGGGTTAAAGGCCTTGCTCAGCGGCGGTAATGTAACCCAGATAATCTAATATACTCATTTTAAAAACTGCAAAAGACTAAGTTTATTATTTTTTAAGTAGTAGGGGAGAGTGGGGTGAGTTGTGCCAGTGGGGAAGTTGTGCCACCCCTTGTATCTAGAAAACCATAGAAGAAATTGGTCATGTGACCACACATTTTTGAAGAGGCATCCATTTTACTCACTCTGCAAAGAAGGGAGGCAGATTGCACAAGAGCTAAGCACATTTAAGTTCAAAAAACTGTTTTTTGCCTCTCAAAGTAAATTTTTTATGATCAAGGTTTATTGATTGTTGTGTCTGAACAATTATAGACAAGCTTGAAAACATTTCACACATGTGTTAGTGTTTTAGTAAGCTACAATATGAGGCTATACTGTTAGCATGATGTTAGCTCCAAACCAGCTATATGATACAAGTTTGTTAAAATGGTGGGGATGGGGTGATTTGTGCCAAAAGGCCTGGGTTAAGTTGTGCCAGTGCAGTTGCAGTTGATTTAGTGAAATTTTATTTCATTTTGTTCTTAAATGTTTAAATAGACCTTGTTGAAGAATATTGCAGTATTGGCAAGTGTAGCCTGGCTCTGTGATAGTTGATTTTGTTCATTTTGAACATAATTTTTATTTCTGAAAATGTTAAATATGTAGGTCAACTGCTGCTAACGTTTAGCCTTGTTTAACCCTGTTATAGTACACTGGACTTTAGTGTTATCTTTATTTTGTCTTGCTTTGATATAGCATTATTTAGCACAATTTACCCCAATTTACCCCAACGTATTCTCTCCAAAGGCACAACTTACCCCGCACCGGGGGCAAGTTGTGCCAAGAGACCACTTTTTTAAGAATAGCCATATTTTTTTAACAGTTTATTTAAGATCCAAAGGGAGTGTTCCCAGTGGTGCACAACATCCTGAAATATATTTACATATTGTAGTTGGAGGCATTACTGTCATGCCCTCACTTTAAAGACACCTCAAGTAAAAAGTGGCACAACTCACCCCACTCTCCCCTACTAGTAGTAGTAATAGTAGTTACTAGTATTAGTACACCTTTGTATAGTACATATTTCTTGTTTGAGCTGGTTGTTCATATTTAGCCTGAAATTCACCTATTCAGTTAAAACTGTTTCATGAAAAAAAGAACTAAACAAAAACAAAAGACAGAGACAGGAGGATGCGTACAGTATGAAAACATTTATTGTCGGCTAATAAGAGATCACGTCTGAACTATTACAGTCTGAAAACAGGTGACCTTACTCTTTTATTCGCGATTTCATTTCTAAATGAATTGATCTGTCATACATACAACATACAAAGGAGACGAGTTATGTCGATAAATAAAAAGTTAACCCTATAATTCCTACACTTTTTTTCCTTTTTTGGCAAAGTGCTGTATTATTCCAGTAAACTACACAAAAAGCTAAATAACAGTTGGTGAAAAAATGCCACAAAATATTCTTCACACTCGAAAGAAAACATAAAATAAAACCAACAGGAGAAACAGGTTTGCTACATCATTCTGTTTTTGTGTGTTTTGACTGTAGAAAAGCGGAGCGGGAGAAGCTTCCTCCAGTGGTGCATAGTTGGTTTCTGTCCGCTTTTGGACATGAGAGACAATTCAAGTTCTTCATCAATGATGCATTGTCATTACACCATTTGGACCTGGAAGGCACGTGATCCACGACGACGACAAGTTTCAAGGCATTGAACAAAAAACACAAATCCCTGTTAGTTTGAACACCTTCTCACTGTGGGCCACGTAATATATCAGCGCTCTGTCATGCGCCTACGTGCGCTGGATGGAACGCACCGGGTACCCTTGTGCGCAATATGATACATGATGATGTTGAACAAGCACTGCACACCCGTTTGGGTGAGGCAAAGGTAAAGTTATGCCTTGGGAGGCACAAGGGGGGAGGAGGTTAGGTTTAGGCATTGGGGAAGGGTCTCTTTCCATCCAGTGCAAAAGGTGCGTGATAGAGCAGTGATATTAGACGGCCAGAGTGAGAAGGGGCTGTTAGTTTGATGGCGGACAGCTGCTCGCCTCGTCTCCTCCGTTCCCTTCTATCTGTCTGATGATTGTGAAGCTCGACAGCAGAGACGTTTGAAAAGGAAAAACATAAAGAGCTTAAATACACCAGAGACTATTTACACCCCAACCACACAGAAGCCATGGAGTGGCTTCCATCCAGAAGATTTGAAGAGTCAATCTGAGACTCGGTGACTTAGATTCACTTTCCCCACAGGTGACAGTTTCAACTCAACAGTCTGCTGTGTCCGAGTGCCAAGGCCAAGTACTGATAACACACACAAAAACTAATAAAAATAACAACAGTATTATGAACTACTGCAAGATTAATAAAGATCGTTACTTTTTGGTTTAAATATTTTAACAGTTTAACAAAATGTAACTAAGTTAACTTGGAAAATAGACTAGGTAAAAGGCTTAAAATACAAGTCTAAACCATGTTAGGTACACTGAGCAAAACATAGAAACAACAACGCTGAAAAAGACCAACAGCTTCCTCCGTTGACTGTCGATTGAGACATAAACAGTTAGTTTCCATTTTCACAGTCCTGGGACCGAGGAGAAAATGTGAGAATAAAAGTTGATTAATAACAAACATTTTCACAAGGGAAGCAAGCTAGGACGGAGTTGGAAAGTCCCAGCGTGCACAAAGAACAATAATCAGCCATCAAGTAAATCTGCATTTTCCTAAAGTGTAAAGGTGATTGGTTGTGACCCTGAGAAATGGACTGCAGATTTTTAAGAACAAATAAGATAAAAAATAACAAAAAGAGAAAAATCTTTTTATATTTTCTTTTTTCCACCATCTGGACACTAACACATTTCTACAACCATGCAACAAATTGCACACTAACATAACCAAACATACCTATGCAAGATACCATAAGACACATATATACCAACTTCATACTGATATGTAATATGTTTTTTTCTTTTCAAAAAATATTTTGGAAGTTTTTTTTAAATACATTTTACATTACTTTTCATCTCAAAGCTACCGTTAAAACAAGGCGTTTAGTGATATTTAACCCAGTATTTCCTTTACCGTCTTTTCTTTTTTCAAAAAATATTGTGAAAAGTACTGAATTACAAAGTCAAAGGCAAGTTCACCCCCGAGCTGGAGGAAAGAATCTGAGCAGAGTGGAATCGTCTGAGAAGTCACTGTTGAATTAATTAAATTGAATCTAAATGTAAGTGAAGCTGCAGGACTCACAGAGACTAGGACCTGACACAGACTAGGACCTGACACAGACTAGGACCTCAAAGGAAAAATCCCCCTAAGACACTATAGCACTGTAAACAGCTACTGATGATTATGTAGCATTCCTGGCTCTATTGTGTTTTGGTTAGGGATGTTCGATATTGGCTTTTTTACCGATATCCGATATCCGATAATGTCCAACTCTTAATTTCCGATACCGATATCAACCGATATCAACCGATACCGATATAAGCGGGCTTTTTTTCCACCAAAATTTCACGTAACAAGTTACATAATGTAGCTTAATGTAGCTGAAGAGTTTAATATATAATATGCATGTTGTGTTAAAGTTGTAAGTGTTAGAGAAGCGAGCTTGTGACCAGAAGGTTGTCGGTTCAATCCCCGGGACCGGCAGGATAAATCTGGGTGGGGAAAGTGAAAAGGCAGCGCTTGCCCCTCCCTCATTACCACCACTGAGGTGCCCTTGAGCAAGGCCCTTAACCCCAACCGCTCCAGTGGAGCTGCTCAGTGGCCAACAGATCAGACTGTGGTTGTACTGGTCAGCTTCCAGGTATGAATGTGTGTGTGAATGTGAACAGGGCACTCCTGAAAAAGAGAGCATTGCTCTCAGTGAGACTCCCCCTGTATTTAAAAAAAAAAAAAAAAAAAAAAAAAAAAATATCGGCATGAAAACCGATACCGATATTTTCCGATATCGATTTTTTATGCTAATATCGGCCGATAATATCGGTAGGCCGATAATATCGGACATCCCTAGTTTTGGTGTATTTTTGTTCTTCCTGGATAACTGGCCAATCATAGACGAGGTGACGTCACCTCCATCAGACCCAAACAGTGAGGGCCTCTTTTCTAGAGCTGCCATTTTGCACTGACAGTTGTTCAACACACATGGAGAAATCCATGGTAGAAGAGGAGAGAGATGAATTTAGCAGGAGAGGAAACAACTAGACTGCAAAAACTAGCTTTGCTGTCGCTAATTCTCCCTCTCCGCCTGCATGTAAAACTCACAGCAGAAAGCAACAAGTTCAAGCCCGCTCTCTGGGGGATATTGAAACTTGAAAGGCATTGTGGGAAACGTAGGAAATCAAAACTGAAGTAAACAAAGCAGTTTACATTACAACAAAGAACCTGGAATGTGTTGTACATCACAGACTAAAGATGTTTAACAGAGGATCTGGGGGGATTTTCCCTTTAACCTTTTGTCCGTCAGACTCAGCAGCCAGTTACAGCATGTGTCAGCATTCTCCACTGCAGGTGATACAACTGGCAACTTTTTGGGGCAATGCTGTGGGGGCAATTTTGCCCAAGGCGACGTCTCAGCCCTCAGCACCGATTACACAGCAACTCAGTGCTGCACAGACAGATTTGACTGTATATGATGTTCAAGTTAACTGGGATCCCTGTCATCTGACCTCCTGACCTGTTGCCCCGAAAAGTTGCCAGGCTCTGTGAGACCCCACGACCCTGCGATGACATCGCTGTGACATCACCGCAACCGCTCAAACTACGTTCAAACACGGCGACGACGCACCTCGGCTGCTCTGCCACGGAGGCTGTGAAACTGCCAGTGAGTAAAGTGACCTACAGCATTGATTCTACACATTATGATGTCCATGAAGAAGAAGAAGAAGATGTTACATCACTTCCTCCCTATGATGGGACACAAAGTGGTCCGAGGGAGAACCAAACAAATATCCCTTCTTCTCAGTGTCAATCATAATTCGGTTGGATGGATGGATGGATGGATGGATGGATGGATGGATGAGGAGAAGGGCAGGCAACTTCATCCATTAGCCAGAGCGGTTGAAAAATCCTCCAAATAAAAAGAAAACATATTTGGGGGCTCATATGTGTGTATGTGTGTTGGGGAGGATGTATGAGTGGATCACCAGCCATATGTGTGTATGTGTGTTGGGGAGGATCATATGTGTGTGTGTGTGTGTGTGTGTGTGTTGGGGAGGATGTATGAGTGGATCACCAGCCATATGTGTGTGTGTGTGTTGGGGAGGATCATATGTGTGTGTGTGTGTGTGTGTTGGGGAGGATGTATGAGTGGATCACCAGCCATATGTGTGTATGTGTGTTGGGGAGGATCATATGTGTGTGTGTGTGTGTGTGTGTGTGTTGGGGAGGATGTATGAGTGGATCACCAGCCATATGTGTGTATGTGTGTTGGGGAGGATCATATGTGTGTGTGTGTGTGTGTTGGGGAGGATGTATGAGTGGATCACCAGCCATATGTGTGTATGTGTGTTGGGGAGGATCATATGTGTGTGTGTGTGTGTGTGTGTTGGGGAGGATGTATGAGTGGATCACCAGCCATATGTGTGTATGTGTGTTGGGGAGGATCATATGTGTGTGTGTGTTGGGGAGGATGTATGAGTGGCAGGTGAAGGCTGCCCTCCCCTGAAGGGTTGATGATGAAGACAACGCAGGCAGCAGGCAACCTCAGCTCAGTCAGGAGGAGGGATGGGGATCGTTCATTTTGATAGATTTATACCATTTTCAAGAATGCTTAACAAGCCGAGTCTTAATCGATAACATTATCGATACTTTTCTATTATTTGGTGGAAAGACGAGATAACTATCAGTTCTTAACAGAACTGGTATTGCTTTTATTGCTTAATTGTGAGTCTAGGACTTCTGAACAGGATTACATTTGCCTAACCTGGTGAGGCAATTCAATTCTTCTTTGATTAGTTAACGGCGGTTGGCAATTGAATTGAATTCAAAAACTTTATTCAATGTATGTTTATTCACCAGTGATTTGAGTGACCCTTGTCTCAGCTCTCGAGACATAACATTACATTATGGGACCCGCTAGTCTCGATAGCAGTATCAATAAGCTCAGACCTTATTGATTTTGGGGTTTTGAGAAATAATCAATTGATACCTATCATTACCGGGTCTCGATCCCCATCCCTAGCCAGAAGTTGAGGTGTCTGTGGCTGGGCTGGTGCAGGGTGATGGGTCAGAAGTTGAGGTGTCTGTAGCTGGGCTGGTGCAGGGTGATGGGTCAGAAGTTGAGGTGTCTGTAGCTGGGCTGGTGCAGGGTGATGGGTCAGAAGTTGAGGTGTCTGTGACTGGGCTGGTGCAGGGTGATGGATCAGAAGTTGAGGTGTCTGTAGCTGGGCTGGTGCAGGGTGATGGGTCAGAAGTTGAGGTGTCTGTAGCTGGGCTGGTGCAGGGTGATGGGTCAGAAGTTGAGGTGTCTGTGACTGGGCTGGTGGAGGGTGATGGATCAGAAGTTGAGGTGTCTGTAGCTGGGCTGGTGCAGGGTGATGGGTCAGAAGTTGAGGTGTCTGTGACTGGGCTGGTGGAGGGTGATGGATCAGAAGTTCAGGTGTCTGTAGCTGGGCTGGTGCAGGGTGATGGGTCAGAAGTTGAGGTGTCTGTAGCTGGGCTGGTGCAGGGTGATGGGTCAGAAGTTGAGGTGTCTGTGACTGGGCTGGTGGAGGGTGATGGATCAGAAGTTCAGGTGTCTGTAGCTGGGCTGGTGCAGGGTGATGGGTCAGAAGTTGAGGTGTCTGTAGCTGGGCTGGTGGAGGGTGATGGATCAGAAGTTGAGGTGTCTGTGACTGGGCTGGTGGAGGGTGATGGATCAGAAGTTGAGGTGTCTGTGGCTGGGCTGGTGGAGGGTGATGGGTCAGAAGTTGAGGTGTCTGTAGCTGGGCTGGTGGAGGGTGATGGATCAGAAGTTGAGGTGTCTGTGACTGGGCTGGTGGAGGGTGATGGATCAGAAGTTCAGGTGTCTGTGACTGGGCTGGTGGAGGGTGATGGATCAGAAGTTGAGGTGTCTGTGGCTGGGCTGGTGGAGGGTGATGGGTCAGAAGTTCAGGTGTCTGTGACTGGGCTGGTGGAGGGTGATGGCGCTGGGCTTGGGGAGGCGGTGCAGCATGTTGAGGCGTCGCAGGGCGTTGCGTGACGGGGTGGGCGGGGCCAGGCGCTGGGCCAGGCGGCCTGGCGGTAGCAGGCTGGCGTGGGCGGAGAGCGCCGCCGCATAGCAGGCCGCGTGCAGGCTGGAGCGCCGCTGGACCACTGCCACATCCGGCCTGCAGGGGGAGACACACATAGGGAGGGGATAAGAAGCTGGACTGGCACCTGGATTCACGCGAGATCATGAAATCACGATCACACGACAAATCCATATTGCTATGCTACAATTTATTGGTTTGAATCCGAACCACCAGTGGTTTGCACCAATCAGCGTCTTACGAGACACAGTTATGGGCGGGCTTTGGTGTGACGCCAGCGCGAGTGAGCTAGACAGATGGTTCAGCCAATCACCTGCCAGGTATTTTTGGAAAATGCCTGCGCTTTGTCAGTTTAAAATGGCTTCCAGAGCAACTCGTTCCCAGATGGTTATGTGAAAACCACCATCTGGCAGCGTCAGGTTAAAGGGATACACCACTTTTTTGGAAGCTTAGCTCATTTGCCACATCCTCCCCACATAACCAAGATGCACCATGCCTTACCGGCACTGTCCACTCAGTTTACAGTGAGCTACAGTCGTGAAGTTAGTAATTATCGCCATAGAATGGAGGTTAATGGTACAGCTGTTAAAAATCTGCCAAAACACACATCTCACGGCACCAAAATACATGTTGTGCTTCGGGTACTCACCACACAATGAAATGTTTTTTTTTTTTTTTTTTTTTTTTACTTTTTTTTTCAAAATGTGAGACACCACAGTGACACAACAGTCAAAAAATAATAACAAAGATAACAATAATGACAATGACAATAATAATAACAACAACAGCAAAAACAACAACAATAATCAAGGCATGACAAACACCAAGAAAGAAAAAAAAGGACATCAACACTTGGGCAGGGAGAGAACACATACCCACTGTCACTGTCACCCCTCCCTCCCTCACACAGGCCCCCCACACACAGCCACACACACACACACACACACACACACACACACACACACACACACACACACAACCCCAAAACCCCCCCAAAAAAGTGCTCCCCTATTGGTTGTTGACTAATCTGTTTATCCAATAGCCATCTATTGGCAATCTATTAAATTCTGAATGTTATATATATTTTATTAAACTAAATTGCAGTGTTTTCCTCCTGTATTATTTACGTTAAGTTCTGCCGCTCCTACTTTCTACATAGCTCGCCCATTTGGCCCACAGTATGCATCTCAACCTGGCTTCTCCCCTGATTGTATAATTATGTTAACTGCTCCATTTCTTTTACCTGTTCCATTAGGTCTCTCCATTTCTCTATGCTAGGGCTTAGCTTCTGAAGCCAATTTTTGGTTATAAGTTTTAGAGCAGTTATCCTTAATATTCTAATAAGGTACTTATCTTCAGTTCTAATGATCTCCTTTGGCATTTTCCCTAACAGAATAAACTCATTGTTAATTTTGAGGTCCATTTGTAAAACAAAATCAATTTCAGTACAGATATTTTTCCAAAACATTTTCAAGACGGGGCATGACCAGAAGATATGACTATAGTTAGCATGAGTTTCTCCACATTCCCTCCAGCATCTTGATGTTACTGAATGGTCAAATTTAGCCTGTTGAAAAGGTGTTAAAAAATATCTAATTTGAAGCTTCCATGAGTTCCACAATGAAATGTTAATCCAAAAAAAGAGGTAGCCGGCACTACTTTCCAAACATGGGCATTGACCTCTTTTCCTTCCAAAAAAACAGATTATGTGCATTTTGGATTAACATTTCATTGTGTGGTGAGTACCCGAAGCACAACATGTATTTTGGCATCGTGAGATGTGTGTTTTGGCAGATTTTTAACAGCTGTACCATTAGCCTCCATTCTATGGCAATAATTACTAACTTCACGACTGTAGCTCACTGTAAACTGAGCGGACAGTGCCGGTAAGGCATGGTGTATCTTGGTTATGTGGGGGGGATGTGGCAAATGAGCTAAACTTCCAAAAAAGTGGTGTATCCCTTTAATGTGTAGAATCAGAGGGTCTGACCTGTGACGAGGGCCGTCCAGTAAGCGCCTGGCCTTCTCCTTGCCACCCGCGGATGCCGGGGCGGCCGCCGCGTTGCCGGGCAACAGGCCAAGACCCAGACCCAGGTCCAGGGCGCGGGTCCGGGGGTCTGGGCTCAGCCGGGGGGGGCTGTGGTGGGCGTACACAGACATGCTGGGATGCTCAATCAGCAGGTTCTCCAGTGGGCTGGTCTCCAGCAGGCCGGGCTGGCTGCCCCGGCCCGTGAAGCAGGGCGGGGGCGTGACGAACCAGCTCTCCTCTAGAGAGCAGGCCTCCAGCCTCAGGAAGCCCCCCTCCCCCTCCTCATCTGGCTCCTCATCTGGGTCCTGGTCCTCAGGGCAGCCATCCGGGTCGGTGTCTGCGGTGGAGTTGAGTGACGTGCAGGAGGCGTAGCGGAGCGGGGGGCTGGCCATGGGGGAGGGGATCATCACCAGGTCCTCCTCCTCCTCCTCCTCCTCCTCCTCCCCTGGGCCAGCAGCAGGACCGGGACGGCCATCAGCACGCTGGCCGGAGCAGGCGTCCGCTGCAGAGAGAGAGAGAGAGAGAGAGAGAGAGAGAGAGAGAGAGAGAGAGAGAGAGAGAGAGAGAGAGAGAGAGAGAGAGAGAGACAGAGAGACAGAGAGAGAGAGAGACAGAGAGAGAGAGAGAGAGAGAGAGAGAGAAAGAGAGGGAGAGACAGAGAGAGAGAGAGAGAGAGAGAGAGAGAGAGAGAGAGAGAGAGAGAGAGAGAGAGGTTTGGGTCAGAGGGACCAACAGTCAACTGATGCATGAAGTCAATTTTACTATTACCACTTTCAGACCAATTACCAGGGTCAGGCCAGGGTTACATGACCTGTGTTCAATCCTTCTTTTGTCAATTCACACCAACAATGTCAGTCAACACTGGTTATCTCTGGTCGTGACAATTCAGTTAGAGATGCATAACAATTAACTGGGCAGGGCGGACAGCACGTCATATTCAGTTCTTCATCTTCAGATTCATTTCTGTAACTGGATGCTACAGCCAGCAGTAAAGCTACTCGGTCCGTCCCCCATGTCATTTTGCTGCCACGAAGCGTCCTAAAAATGCAGCGTCTCACCGTGCAGTGTAACGTTCTCTCTGTGAAAAGTGTGTGTCTCGAGACTCCCAGACTCCTTAGCTACAGATCGCTAGCTGACATTCAGCTAGCGATCTGCAGCTAATGGCTAGCCTTGCTGTGTGCTCCATTCTTAACCAATGAGAGTTGTTTGTGCCACCCCGGGTGGTGCCAAATTCTGCCACTCACACTAAAATCAACCCTTGTCTGACCCAGGTCGCCAAGCCAAGTCGGGCTACGTGGGTTAATCCTTTCATTTTTTTTCTTGATTTTTTATCCCATTTTAATCCCCCATTAGTGCTAATTTTTAATTTATTTATCCTGGTTGCTACTCCACCCTCTGCCGATCTGGGGAGAGCCGAAACTGGCTCGATGCGTCCTCCAAGACATGGGCAGTAGCCAGCCGCTTCTTTTCACCTGACAGGGGAAGCTTCACCAGTAGGACATAGCACGTGGGAGGATCACGCTATTCCAACGAGTTCCCCTCCCTCCGAACAGGCGCCCAGACCGAACAGAGGAGGCACCACTTCAGCGACCAGGATATTGAATGTTTTGGTGAGGGGTTCCTATATGAAGGAAACCACGGGGAGAACATGCAAACTCCACACAGAAAGGCCCTTTTGACGACCCCTCCTGGGTGGTGGGCACTCGAGGACATGCGGAGGCCACGCACTCCTTCAGCGCTCACAGCGTCCCAGGTGGGAATCAAACCCAGGAGCTTCTAGCTGTGAGGCGACAGCGCTACCACTGTACCACCGTGCCCCCTTTCAAACACAAAATCCACCCGGGAACAACCCTGGTTGGAACTCGGTCTGAATGGGGTCTACGACAACAGCCTTCACCTAGATTCACTTCCTCTGCTTCATGAGATGCACAGTTGGTTTGTATGTTTTGCACGGTGCGTGTCCATATGACACACACATGACCCCCACACTTTATTTTACTATTCAATTCCAAAGCTCTTCCATAACATTTCCAGCCTAACCCTAACCCGAACCATTTTCAAATTCTATAACTTTTAAAGGAGTTTCAGTGTCCATATCCCATGTAATATCCACACCCAGGCAGCAGGGGGCAGTGTGGGGCATGTGAAGAGCAGTGAACCAAATGTAAACAACCCCCTCCCCACCCCCCAAGCTGAAGCCAGAGCATCGTTTGCCCTAAACCACAGACTACTTGCGTGTGTGTGTGTGTGTGTGTGTGTGTGTGTGTGTGCGTGCGTGCGTGCGTTCGCGTGCAAACCTGCCTGTGTGCTGGTAAACCTGTCTCTGACTGATCAGGTATTTGATCTGCTTACAAGCCACACAATCTTTCCATTCTAACTCTGCTTCTATTCTACACAAAGCAGCGGCAACACTTGAAACACATGGATCAGCTGTAAACGAGCCAGCATCTGAGCGGTTGGGCGGGGCAGCCTGCTGCATGTTTTGATCCGAGGTGCGCTAATGATTCACAGATACAGGAAGTTATGAGGCGGAAAGGCAATGTGATCCGAGGCCGACACCAGACACTGGACTCTAAAAATAACCATCGGGCAGACCTTAAACAGCACTGGAATCAGACGGAGACTCGGCTCACTGGGGTCAGACCTGCACAAAGATCTCTGAGCAACAAATAAGCTGCTGATCATGTTTGATCTTGATCCACTGGAGATTCAACCCAACATGCAACCATTTTACCATAAAAAAAGTACCGCAGCAGGGATCATGGGGAAGTGAAACTAAAGCTGCGTTCACACCGACCTATTAAAGTTTGTTGCTGGCGTCGAGTTTACATACAAAGTCAATGCAAACGAGCGATTGAGCGTATATTCGCCTGGGAGAATAATCGCTGGGCGTCCGAGCGGCAGAGACAGAGCGACAGGGAGAAAATACGCTCGTCGCTCAAGATGAAATATTCCAACTCGAGCAAAAATACGCTGGCATCAGTCGCTCGCTGTTCAATGCTGATTGGCTGCCGTGTGAGAGCGAGTCAAGGATCACACTGGCTTGGAACAAACCGCTGGTTTATTGTCTGGCAACAAACCACATTGACAGGCTGACAGCTGACATGAAGTGAAGTCTGTACTACCGGTATGCAGCTCGCATTAGGAGCACGCTGATAGGCTTAGCTTGTAAACAATGACGGTGGCTCGTAGTGGACAAACAGCATGACATTGCGTAACGTTATATCCCCCACATGTCCGTCATTTCGTGTGCCTGTTGATGAGCGATTTAAACAGAGCGACAGAGCGATTCCAAAGGGTTGACTTGAGCGACAGAGCGAAAAATAAATATCTCGGTGTGAACGCCCCTTAACAAGAAAGGGACAAAACGTTTCAGGACAGTCGACTTGATCCCTCCTTCACTGTCCTAAAGGTTTCATCTGATCCCTCCTTCACTGTTCTAAAGGTTTCATCTGATCCTTCCTTCACTGTTCTAAAGGTTTCATCTGATCCTTCCTTCACTGTTCTAAAGGTTTCATCTGATCCTTCCTTCACTGTTCTAAAGGTTTCATCTGATCCTTCCTTCACTGTTGTAAAGGTTTCATCTGATCCCTCCTTCACTGTTCTAAAGGTTTCATCTGATCCCTCCTTCACTGTTCTAAAGGTTTCATCTGATCCTTCCTTCACTGTTCTAAAGGTTTCTCCTTCCTTCACTGTTCTAAAGGTTTCATCTGATCCTTCCTTCACTGTTCTAAAGGTTTCATCTGATCCCTCCTTCACTGTTCTAAAGGTTTCATCTGATCCCCCCTTCACTGTTCTAAATGTTTCATCTGATCCTTCCTTCACTGTTCTAAATGTTTCATCTGATCCTTCCTTCACTGTTCTAAAGGTTTCATCTGATCCTTCCTTCACTGTTCTAAATGTTTCATCTGATTCCTCCTTCACTGTTCTAAATGTTTCATCTGATCCTTCCTTCACTGTTCTAAATGTTTCATCTGATCCTTCCTTCACTGTTCTAAATGTTTCATCTGATCCTTCCTTCACTGTTCTAAAGGTTTCATCTGATCCTTCCTTCACTGTTCTAAATGTTTCATCTGATCCTTCCTTCACTGTTCTAAATGTTTCATCTGATCCTTCCTTCACTGTTCTAAATGTTTCATCTGATCCTTCCTTCACTGTTCTAAAGGTTTCATCTGATCCTTCCTTCACTGTTCTAAATGTTTCATCTGATCCTTCCTTCACTGTCCTAAATGTTTCATCTGATCCCTCCTTCACTGTTCTAAAGGTTTCATCTGATCCCTCCTTCACTGTTCTAAAGGTTTCATCTGATCCCTCCTTCACTGTTCTAAAGGTTTCATCTGATCCCTCCTTCACTGTTCTAAATGTTTCATCTGATCCCTCCTTCACTGTTCTAAAGGTTTCATCTGATCCCTCCTTCACTGTTCTAAAGGTTTCATCTGATCCCTCCTTCACTGTTCTAAAGGTTTCATCTGATCCTTCCTTCACTGTCCTAAAGGTTTCATCTGATCCTTCCTTCACTGTTCTAAAGGTTTCATCTGATCCCTCCTTCACTGTTCTAAAGGTTTCATCTGATCCTTCCTTCACTGTTCTAAATGTTTCATCTGATTCCTCCTTCACTGTTCTAAAGGTTTCATCTGATCCCTCCTTCACTGTTCTAAAGGTTTCATCTGATCCCTCCTTCACTGTTCTAAATGTTTCATCTGATCCTTCCTTCACTGTTCTAAATGTTTCATCTGATTCCTCCTTCACTGTTCTAAATGTTTCATCTGATCCTTCCTTCACTGTCCTAAATGTTTCATCTGATCCCTCCTTCACTGTTCTAAAGGTTTCATCTGATCCCTCCTTCACTGTTCTAAAGGTTTCATCTGATCCCTCCTTCACTGTTCTAAATGTTTCATCTGATCCCTCCTTCACTGTTCTAAAGGTTTCATCTGATCCCTCCTTCACTGTTCTAAAGGTTTCATCTGATCCCTCCTTCACTGTTCTAAAGGTTTCATCTGATCCTTCCTTCACTGTTCTAAAGGTTTCATCTGATCCCCCCATCACTGTTCTAAAGGTTTCATCTGATCCTTCCTTCACTGTTCTAAATGTTTCATCTGATCCCTCCTTCACTGTTCTAAAGGTTTCATCTGATCCCTCCTCCACTGTTCTAAAGGTTTCATCTGATCCCTCCTTCACTGTTCTAAAGGTTTCATCTGATCCTTCCTTCACTGTTCTAAATGTTTCATCTGATCCTTCCTTCACTGTTCTAAAGGTTTCATCTGATCCCTCCTTCACTGTTCTAAAGGTTTCATCTGATCCTTCCTTCACTGTTCTAAATGTTTCATCTGATCCCTCCTTCACTGTTCTAAAGGTTTCATATGATCCTTCCTTCACTGTTCTAAAGGTTTCATCTGATCCTTCCTTCACTGTTCTAAATGTTTCATCTGATCCTTCCTTCACTGTTCTAAATGTGTCATCTGATCCTTCCTTCACTGTTCTAAATGTTTCATCTGATCCCTCCTTCACTGTTCTAAAGGTTTCATCTGATCCCTCCTTCACTGTCCTAAAGGTTTCATCTGATCCCTCCTTCACTGTTCTAAAGGTTTCATCTGATCCCTCCTTCACTGTTCTAAAGGTTTCATCTGATCCCTCCTTCACTGTTCTAAACAGCCTCGCTTCTCACTAGCATCACACCTAAAGCCCGCTCGTAGCTGCCTCATAGGACACTGATTGGTTTAAATCACTGGTGGTTCAGATCCAAACCAATAGATTGGAGCATGGCAAGATGGATTTGTCATGTGATCTCATGATCTCACGTGAATCCAGCTGCTTCGCAAGGTTAACATGACCTTGCCAGTGCAGTAGAATCGCCAGTGCTTGCTCATGTCAGCATTGTTTCAATAGTTGGGTGAGTGTCAAAGAAAGAGCCTGGTCACTGGTGTACAGTATGTGTGTGAGTGTGTGTAGCTGCAGGGACAGGGTTTTGGAGGTGGCTGTGTACCCATACATGTCCACCTGTCTGCGGCCCCTCAACCCCGCCACCACAAGCACCTATTTATACCTGGCCAGTTCCCCAGGTACTTTGTTTGACCTGTTTACAGGTTACAGGCCTACCCATAAACTGGCTGGTGCCCCCCTCCCCTCCCCCCATGTCCAGATCTGGGCCACCCCCGCCCCGTCTGAGATATTCACACGGCTGACAGGCTGTGGAACCGGAGCCGGCCAGGTTGAGTCGAGATGTCGGCCCAGGCGGCCGCCAGCTGGCACAGAGTGTTTATGTATCAAGTAAAGTGTGTATTTACAAATCTGTTTCTGAATACTCTAGGGAGGTGTGTGTGTGTGTGTGTGTGTGTGTGTGTGTGCGTGTTTGCGCGGCGCGCGTATGTGTCTGCTCCAGTTTTCTGACACGTCGGACTCATCAATATCGCGTGCCGATTTTGACTCGGACTCGACTGTGGATGCCGTGTGGACTTTTCCCCAGAAAGGCCCTATTGACGACCCCATCCGGGCGGTGGGCACTCGAGGACATGCGGATGGGCACGCACTCCTTTAGCACTCACAGCATCCCAGGTGGGAATCGAACCCAGGACCTTCTAGCTGTGAGGCGACAGCGCTACCACTGTGCCATCGTGCCCCCGCATATTTCTTTCTTTTCTCAGAAGGAATTCACCCTCGTTGACTTCTTCCTCGTGTTGTGGCTGCAGCCTGAATTCAGAATGGATTTTCTTGTCAACACACAATGCCCCCTCAGGACAAAACGAAAACATGTTGTGGTGAAGTTATTAAAAATGAAATGCAGAAATGTCTCGGTTAAACAAGCAGTGAGCCCTCTGGGTCCAAACACAAACCACTTTGAAATTAAGGGTTATTATGTAGATCAGTGATCAAAACCATCATCATTTCATCCATTTTGAATTGAAGCTACAAAATCATGTCAGGTATGTTACCATGGTGATGACAAGCCTAGCCCGGGCCGGCAGTGCGCGCGCGCCATAGCCTTCACCCGTCCCCCCTGCCCCTCCCTTCCCTGTTCTGACTGCTCCAGTACACACTGCCGACTTGTCAACCTAACCCGGCGTCACCAGGCGCTCTCCAACCTGGCTGTCTGGGACTAAACTAACACAACAGTAGTCTCATGGAATAACGGATTCCAGACCGCAAAAACAAGGAGACGACTTGGAAGTGAGCCAGGATGTAGGACTGAAGTGGTAAATTCTGAAAATATGTGTCTCATTCCAGCATCGGTTGTACCTAGCAGCTAGGAAGCGCTAACGTTACTTACCGCCGGCTGGGTAACGTTAGCACTTGCTATTAGCCTAGCAGCACAGCTGCCTTTCATAGACATGAACAACCGATGAATGACGAAGGCACACCTTTTCAGAACTTGTAACGTTAGTCCAACTTGCTGACTTCTCCAAGTCCTCATTTTGGTTTGGTCCATGTAGCCTTTGCTAGGAGAGGCACACTTATAGTCACAAGCATTTGGGAAGTTAGCTAACTAGCTACATTAGCTGTTGTGTTGTGGCTTGAATGTGACGACAATAGTGTGAAGCTCGCCGGGCAAGGTGGGGAGCTGTAAAACAATTATATAAACGAGCAAGGGATTGTCAAAACGAATTTGACCATCGATAACAAACGTGACTTGGGCGTAACAAGCAAGGCTATCAATTGATATATCAACATCCCCCTAGCTATCTATCCCCTAGCTCCGCTCGGCCCGGGCTGTGCCGGGACATTTCCTTCGGCGGCTGGCCGAGCAGGGCATCACGTACCGCGGCCAAACACAAAAACTCCTCACGCTGCCCTCCTGGAGTATTTTCCGGAGGGTGGGGGTTCTTAAAGGGACAGGACCTAAAACAGAGCATTTCAGACAGAGGGTGAACTGAAGGGGGCAGTCAGAGCCAGTACAAGATAAACAATGAGTTTTTTAAACTATGAATGATGCAATAAGTTACTCTACTGGAGGCCAACAATAAAATAATAATACATTATATTAGCAAAATATGGGCCCTTTAAAGTCACTGGTCTTGTATGTTTCAAAGTCACTGGTCTACAGTACGTTTTTTTTTATTAAATTGATATGAATAGATTTTATGATGTTTCAGGCTGGTCTGTGATGCTGGCAGACAAGAGGGTTTTTTCCTGGACGGAGGAGATGATACGGATCTCGTCTGAGTTGCGTCTCAGAGTTCAAAACAGCTGCGGGCCGGGGAGGAGACTGTGTGTGTGTGAGACAGTGTGTGTTTGCATTTCGTCTCTGTGTGGACATTATTTCTGGTTTGGTTTTGGGGAACGCCCCATTTGTGTCGTATCGATACTAGGGTTGCCAACTTCTTGAAATGGAAATAAGTAACGGGATGGGGGGGGGGGGGTTGTTAGGTAGTGGACAAAAACATTTTAGATTTCAACTGAAATCATCTGAACACAACAAAAACAAATGGCATGCTACATTTGTATAGGTACAATGTAAATAGCCTACTCAATGTCCTGTCTTCAGAGTTTAGTTGAATCTAGCAACGCTGACAGCGCTTCATTGGTCGTGACACACAACAAACAGACTGAGAGAGGCGCAATCTAGGGTGAGGGGCAGAGCAGCAGCGGCTGCGGGGTTTACTCGTTCAATACAAATAGCCCTTTGCACTGCGTGTTTCTCCAATACGGGATAAAGCGCGTCCCGTATCAGTTCAATACGGAACATGTCTTTTTGTTTACAAATACGGGACGATTCTGTATTTTAAGGGACGGTTGGCAACCCTAATCGATACGCACGATGCAGCGAAAATAAATCCTGGTTAGATATGTAACAGCATGAAGGCATCAGTGGCAGCCGGCCACTAGAGGGCGCCAGGGCGCCGCCCCACCTACGCACATAGGAGGGGGAAATAAAACGTATATATATATATTTTTTTTTTAATGAGCGAGGTGAATATTAGATAGTGAGTAGCCTATATAATCTGCAATAAATATGTAGATTCATAATGATCTATATGTGTACTGTTTTGGGTCAACTACTTTCTGCCACGGATGCCGTCCGGGGACTTCCAGCTTCCACCAGTGCTAAGCCAGGATCTGTGTAAATTGCACATGCGCTGTTCACTCTCAAAACAAAGGGATTTGGGGCGCTGGTATCTAGCGACCAGGTGGAGGGGGGGCCAGGTAGAGCGACGGCAATGCATTCTTGACGGACTCTATTTGCATGCACGAACGTGCTTTCCTCATAGGTAATGTAATGTAACTCATTCACATGCTGTGGCAAGTCCTTCTTCCAAAGTGTTTATGCCATGTGCTTTTCAAGTAAATATGGATGCTAAAGGGAAGTTTGATGTAGAGATCAGAGGGCTGCTGACCAGGTTACTGTGTCTATTTCTGTAATCTGCTCCGTGATTGATATGCCTACTAATCTGTTGCCCATATGATTCAGAAGGTAGGCTACTAGTAGGCTAACGTCCGTTACTTGCTTGATTTAGGGCTGGAGTGGATGATAATTCAATAGCCTATTATTGTTTGTTGTCTTTCAGTAGAATCATCGTGATGATATGAAGTTATTTTAACACTTTCAGTGCCACGGCCCTTGGGCAAAAGGTTGCTTGCTGTGCCACATAGGCCGCAATGCATTTTAAAACAGTCATATAATTTTTTTAATAATTACTATGTAAACACTGAACACGCACAAATAACGATGAGACTCTCTTCTATCACCTGCAAAAAAAAGTTTATTGATCCCATTTTCCGTTCTTTAGTTATGAGCCGGAGAAGATAGCTTGATTGAAGCAAAAACATCCCTTTTTTTCTACGAGCTGAGATAATGAGCCTTTTGTGAAATTAAACATTTCAAGCACATCACTGACTCTGAAGCTAATTTTCTGATGTCTGGGTCTGTCTGGGTGAAGTGTATGCTGCTCTGCTGCTCTCCGTGCTCCCCCCCCCCCCCCCCCCCCCCCCCCCTCAACTGCACATGCCTCCTGGGTGTGTCTTATGTGTCTGGTGGCTCTCAGTCTCTGCTGAGTTTGCTGCGCACACACAGTGAATGGTGCGCGACATTCAGCTTTTTGGTTCCGCGTGTGTTTGTCACGGGCTTGCATGCTTCCAGTTCGGAATAATAAGGCTGATTATGTGAATGTGCTGTTGCAGCGTACATGGAGGTGCTCAGTTGTGACAGCGGATGCTGCTGCTGGGGGCACAGCTGGCGTTGTGCTCGTTTATGGAGGCACGTCGATGCATACGGACGGATGCGATGCGATTTCCTCATTTTCCCCAGTGACTATTTCTGTGTGTTTGGCTCCTTTTTCTCTGATCAGGAGAGTGCTGTCGCCACCTAATGGGTTTGTAAAATAGGTTATCGACCTCCAATAGCTACAATATTGTTAGAGGCGACGTAAGAAGCTTAGATCGACACCCCCCCCGTCAAAAAAACAATTTGGATTTACTGACGCCATTTGGCGTCGCTGGCACTCTACGGTAAATTTCTAATGACGCCATATGGCGTCGCTGGCACTGAATGTGTTAATAGTGACATTTTTGCTGTCTAAATTGATGATGACAAGCAAATGTTACTTAAAAACTGATCAAATGAGGTATGGCAGGAATATTATTTGAAAATCTTCTGTGGGCATCCGAATGAAGCCAAACTATTTCGGTGAGTAAAACATAATATTTTAAGCTGGAAATGAGGACCGTGGTGTAAAAAAACGAAATTCTCCTTTAAGTTCGGCGTCCTGTGTGAATGTAGGCTAAGCCCACTCAGAGAGTTCCCCAAACTTTTGAGTAGCCAGTCAGATTGAAAAAGTAGCCGGATCATGTTCGCGGCGTTTGTTCCAGTGGTCCTTTTCCCAATTAATAAACAAACCTCAAATATGTATCCATGAGTGTGACAATTGAAATAATACAAATAAAATTTCTTATAAAAGGCCCAATGCTCAATTTAATTATAAATAAAACAATATCCATATTGCAAAACACAAACAGGCAATGTATATTTTTAAGAACAAAGAAAATACTAATAACTGTATGTTTCCCACAGGATTTGGAGAGATTGTGGTGGGTAGACCTTGCCTGGACCCTCTTGGGGGTTCGGGGGGCCATGCCCCCTGTAAGAAAAATGTGTACATTTTAAACTAAAATGCATGAATCTGGTTCACTTTGAGAACCAATTTAAGAGGCTAGATCAGGGGTGGGCAATTGTTTTTCATGGGGGGCCACATGAGAAACCCAGATTGTTGCCGGGGGCCGAACAAATATTGTCATGCCGTAACCCAGGAACTTTGATGATAGAGAGGACCACAACATAATTTCCTCGCCACCAGAGGGCCAGATTTTGCTGAGGGTTGGGGGCTGAACGGCGCTGGCGCGGACAAATTGAGTCAGGTTTAGAGGAATAACTCATTTTAAATTAACAGTTGTGATGTCATTATTCAGTCTATTCAGTCTAGGAGGGAACACTTTTGGATCCACCATTTAAGAACCCTGTCACCTCATGGACTGAATGTGGATTTTGATTTAAAATGTTTCCTTTAAAGTAACTTATCATTGGATATTTAGATGAAGTTATTTATGATGTTCTTAGAACACGGCTCTCTTGAATACTCGATTCTGATTGGTCAATCAACAAGATTCACCGGTCATTATTTCTCGACAACCGACCGCTGCTCTGCCACACCTGGATTAATCAGTTGATAAGAGCTTTTTGTCAGCAAACACTACTAATTAGGCCAACCAGTTGCAGCTGTGGTGTCTTGTGTGCCAATTACGAATGAAACCGCTTTGTCGTTGAAAACGCTATTAAAAAATCTATTTGAATAATTATTTTTGTCAGATTATTGAATGATTTAGTTGTAGGCCGTGTTCTAAGCGGGATAATGTATATTGAGGCGGTGATTACTGGGAAATAATGACCTTCAGGTGAATCATTAAGCCCTCCGCTGCGCGTCGGGCTCAATCATCACCTGTCGGTCATTATTTCCCCCGTAATCACCGCCTCAATATACATTATCCCTTACATATAGAGCTGATGTATAATAAATTCTCTTTATATCTATCAGAAACATGTATTTTGGTTAGTGTATATATATATTGGTTTAGCTAACTTTGTAATTGTATGGTGTTTGCTGTATATGATTGACTAGTCAGTCACTGATTGTTTGCCTCACCCCAATGATCATGTAATCACCACCAGATGTGAGGGTGTGGCCTTTAAAACATTTCCAGTACCTGTTGTTCCAAACTGCTGTTGATTTTGAAGAAGGCCGGACGGCCGAAACGTCATCATTAAAGTATGCATATGGAGCCAGAGTGTGCGACACTTTCTTTCATTTAAAGTTTATCCTCAGCTGTCAGCACCTCACCACAACCTGGTGTGCGTTATTTTGCCTTTTATTATTATTCAGTCTTAAACACCAATATTTGATCCTTTTCTCACCCACTCCTATGTCACCACTTGCTCTCCCTGCAGGGCTTGAAATTAGCTTTTTTGGCCACCTGCCAATATGGCTGCTAGAAGTTACCAGCCAATTAGAATTTCCACTAGCCAAAATGTTTTTCTTGAAATAAACCAGAATATGGGTTAATTTAAGCATAAGTATCAGTAAGTCGCCCGGGATTCTCAAAGCCTGTGTTGAGGGTCACACGAACAAAAATGCACTCTTGAAGCTAAATAAATCCAAAACCAACAAGTTAATTATTGACATTTTTTACTTCAATGAAGAACAGTAATTTCTTACTGACGAGATTACTTTTAGCCTTTTAGTCATAAAGATTATTGAAAGTTATTCCATATTCCAGACTGAAATGTTATAACAGAAGTGGAGTATTGGCCAGAATGACATGAACATTTGGACAATTATTCAGCGGGTATCTTGTATGTTTATTTTTTTACAGTGTATAAAGTAACCGGTAGGCCAGAGGCCAGGAGGCGGAGAAATCGCCGGCTACTGGGGCTTGGGGAACTCCCTGCCCACTCACACTATACGCCGAAGCAATGCTCAACCTAAGCTCAACCTAGGCTGAACCCAGGCTGAACCCACAAGATTCATTTAGGCGTCCTTGTTAACAGGCGAAGCCGTACACACCACCCGCGCGCGTGCCACGCTGAAGCCACGCTCACGCCTTGCTCAAGTGATCGTTCAGGATTCACGCCTATTTTCCAAGCGTGACGGCGGGTTTACACATACGCCTAGAGCGACGCTTTAAGCAACGCTTTAAGCTACGCCTAGGCATATAGGCATTGCTTCATGCACGCTAGGCGCCTATTTCACACAGGACGCCACACTGAAGCCCCGCTCTGCGCTATGCTGATCACATGAGCAGTGGTTTTTACACTTTTCAGATCTGATTTATAGCATGGGTGAGTAACATAAACCTCTTTTTTATTGTAATGTGCAAGTGACAATGTCTGTCTATTTCCTGGCCGGCTGTAATTGTTATTTTCCCTCGGGTAATCATGTGACTATGAGTCATCAACACCATGAGTGATACATGCATTGAGACAGGGGAGGTATATATACATCTGACAGAAAAGACGTTAATAGAGGAACACATGAAGGACAGCTCTCCTACTATGCACTCGTTAATTCGCGCTCCACCCTCCCTTTTGGGCAAACTCGGTAGAAAATATGGCCCAAGTCCGTCAGAAACAACAGCCAGCTTGACAGTTCAGCGCGCCTAGAGCTGAAAAATAGAACAGACGTCTAAACGATAAATGCAGCGCAGCGCGAGCGTGGCTTCAGCGCAGCGTGGCAGCGGTATGTGTGAACGCTCTCGTCTGTTAACAAGGACGCCTAAATTTTAGGCGTTGCTTAGGCGTTGCTTAAAGCGTCGCTCTAGGCGTGTGTGTGAACGTGGCGTGATGCGTGAAGCTTGAAGCTGCAAAACATGTGGGCGGGTTCAAGGCGCCCCGAGGAGGCGCTGAGAGGACAAGAGAAGAAGGCTTCTTGTGTGAACGGTTAGGCGTCAGTTCAGCTTGTGCCTCAAGCTTCAGCTCTACTTACGTTCAGGGTCCTGTGTGAACAAGGGCAAATGGTAAATTCTGGGCTGTTTGCACTCACCCAGGTAGTCCACCACAATCCAGTCTTCCTCCTCATCCTCTTCGTAGTGACCGCAGCGTGGGCTCAGCTCCTGCACCTCGTCCCCGAACAGAGCACTTGCGAACCTCTGGAACATCCCAGGACGTCCCGTGGGGGAGCGTGGGGGGGCGCTGGGGAGCGGGCGGTGCGGGGGGAGGGGGAACTGCTAAAGTGCATCAATATGGTGTGGCAGCAGATCATCTGAGGGCCAGCGGGTTAGCGCACCACGCTCATCGTTATGAACCAACAACCAACACCGTGCAAGATACAAAAAGGCCCTGAGGAGAAGGAGAGAGAGAGAGTTATCCTCAATGGTTTTAACAAAGCAAGACTTATGACTGTGTTATTTTCAATTATCAAATAAACAAACAACAAAAGGTTTTGTGTTGATTCACTGTTCATTGGGGCTAGGGATGGGCATTTTAACGAATTTAAATACTCGGGGTCCGTGTGGAAACACACGCTTAACCCAAGTTTGGCCATGTTAAGCAGTTAATTTCGAATATCTATTACTATGGTAATGACGGAGCAGGGGTAATCTGCTGTGTGTGTGGCTGGTCACACATAGGGATTGGGCCGATCCGATCCAATATCGGTATCGGGTGCCGATATGGCACTAATTCACGGATCGGATCGGAATTGGGAGAAGAAGATTTTTTTTTTTTTTTTTTTTTTTTGCAATTCCAGCACACAGCTGGCCGTAATTTGTGTAATAATGTATAATAGTATCCTTCTTTGCCTTGTATATTTTCTTAATTTTGTCTGCTTTTTGCAAGGTATATAAAAAAAAAACTTTAATTGGCCAAATCTTTGCCTATACTGTATATTCAAGAAAAATATTGGTATCGGCATAATATCGGTATCGGCAGATATCCAAATTCAGGTATCGGAATCGGATCGGAAGTGAAAAAAGTGGATCGGTGCATCCCTAGTCACACATGCATTTTTGCATGGAAAAAGCACTACCTGTAGCACTTTTTGTGAGGAGGGGGACCATTAGGTGCAGCTGTTGTCCCTACCTCAGATCTCTGGTGGTTGGATGGCATTTAGCGCTTTGTCCGAGCAGACTTGTGAAACAAGCGAAGGCTCATTTCCAATAGGCCTACATGTCCGGTATAATCCATTCTGCTTTATGATCACTGTTACAGTAACGTAAATCCACGGATTACAAAGTCCGGTGTTCTGCCAAAAAGTGAAAACTGACCAGTGACCATAACGTTAGCTGCAGCTAAATAGTGATCGCCATGAAGCAATAAAGTGATTCATTCTCCACATTTCCTGTGGCTAAAGTTATGGGACGACGACAGTGTAGTCAGTAAACTAGTGCCACGTTTTCAATGAGTTTTATCGGGCGTGCGTTTTGGAGAAGCGTGCGTCTGTCTCGTGTCGTTAAGGGGAGCGCATCTCCACCAGTCAATTTTTGTGATGAGCTGAGAAACTTCCGGTTAAAAAAAAATATTACTTTACAAAAGTAAATAGCTTATTGATGCACGTTGGATGAGAAAAAGGTATTTCAACGAAGCAAAGCAACAAAGCAGCAAACCCTGTATCAAACTACTCGTGATGTTAATATTACGAGTGAAACTGTGGCTGTAAAGCATTACTCAAAATTAATATTAATGCCAATGTTACAATAAGGGTTTTATTTTTCGAAAGCCCTAAAGCAGATGAGATACTTTTACATTCTGGCTGACTTAACGCCGTGCAGTTATGCCTATCTGAAACACAGTCATGCTGCCTATAGCTGGATCCACATGACGATGCGTGCGTACCATTTTTAAAGGGGTGGGGGGTGAGGCGAGTACCCGAACAGCGGAAACAAACTTGAGTACCCGAGTACTCCCGCCCATCCCTAATTGGGGCATTTTTGATGATCAAATAAACAATCAACCAAAATTGAAACAAACAACCAAAAATTGAGTTTTGATTCACTGTTCATTGGGGCATTTACAACATTTAAAAAATAGTAATTACCGGTAGTGCATAAAGTTGCTAACAAATAACAACAACAGTGCTGTTTGTATGAGTGTGTTCTTTGTCCTCTTCTTCTCCTGGCAACCCACTTGCAAGTGCTGAGTGTGTTTTGGAAATGCGGGGTATATGCAGCAATCCTGAACTTAAATTCAATACTTTTCAAGACCTTTTTCAAGACCCTTCCAATAAATTTCAGACCCCATCGCCACTTCGAGCGGTAACCTGGTTACATCAGCGATAGACTCAGCCCTCAGTCTTAATCCGTTTCACTCCTGTAAGACTGAGAATATTACTATTTAAATCTTTGCATAACGTTAGGTGGCGCTGTTGGAAGCCTTGCATCGGAGAACCAATCATGAGTGTTGTGGGCGGGCCTGCTTTCTGGGGGCAGTGACGCTCATGCAGAACCAGTGTCTCGCAAAACATCGCCGCGTTTGCGGAGAAACATATTAATCACTTAGAAACAAACATAACCTGTTAATAGGACGTGTTTCATCCGGCCCCGGCGGCTAGAGGTCTTTCCCCCAGCGATAAGCCAGACTCCCGAGGCTAACGTTACAGAGCCTGCTGATGACTCACAGTAGCAAGCGGACCACTTCCGGGTAGGAAACATTATTGTAAAATAAACAACAGCTATAAATTTTGTTTGGAGCATATCAGCTTCATGCTCTGTGTTAGGACTATGATAAATGGCATTGCCGCTACCAAATAAAATTCTAATAACAAATGTAGGCGTGTCTGCTGCCGGCCGTTCTCGCCGGGCTCGGACAGACAGTTTCTGACAGTGAAATTCCCAGACGTTTGGTGGCGCAGCTCACCAAACGTCTGGGAGCCGAGACTACATCAGCGACAACACACCTTTAAATAACACTTACTATACATTTTGAGTTTGAGATTGCAAAACTAAATGGTCTTAGTTTGCCATAACTTCTATGCACTGTATCAATACACTGTAATATGCCGTATCGCCATATTACTAGGGGTGGGGGAAAAAATCGATACACCACAGTATCGCGGTATTTTGCCTGACGATATTGTATCGATATTTGGACGCCAAGTATCGATATTGAAAAAAAAAAAAAAAAAAAAAAATTTGCAGGCCATGCCAGGCCACCGGGCTACTATAAACTTTAGTTCCAAGGCCAGCAGTAAACAAACGGTAGCATATTTTCATTTTGTTTTAACAGTAACAGTTTTGTCATAACAGTAATTTACAAATTCCCCAGTTACTGAATGGACTGCACAAGATGTTTTGTGTAAGTGAAGTGAAGTTGCAAAAACTACATAAGTACAGTAGTCCACACACACATCCAGTTAAGGTGGACTGTAAGTAGACTGTAACAAACAGTTCAGTTTGTCAGGTGCATGCAACTATGACATGACTTTATGAAAGCTGTTGGTCTGTCTACTTGACAATGTTGCTGCAATAAAATGGTTGAAGTCGGATGTACAGACTGAAAAATTGTTCTTATATAAACCAGATGTTGACAAAGTTTTCCTTTGGGGACATCATTTGCAGTTGAAAAAGTAAGAAATCGCAATATATCGAAATATCGCAATATTCAATATATCGCAATATCGATATATCGCAATATCGAAAATATCGCAGTATCGCAATACTATCGTATCGTGACTCAAGTATCGTTTCAGTATCGTATCGTGGGCATCTGGTGATTCCCACCCCTACATATTACCATATCCAACATCTAAGACCATATATCAGGCCTGTTGCTCTTTGAAGTCGGGATAATATGGATAAATAATTCCATATTTCGCTCTCTGTGCATGTCCAAGACCAGACCGGACAAGACCGCATGCGCTCACATGTTCGTTGTGTTGAAGGTCTGAATGGGTGAAAGAGAGGAGGGGGGGGGGGGGGACGCCCACAGCAGGGAGTTAAAGCAGAGCACCACTTGGAGCACACCCCCACACGGACACTAGGGCTGTGGCGATTCACTTATCTCCCGATTCGATACTATCACGATTCTTGGGTGCCGATTCGATTTATATTGCGATTCTTAAGTATTGCGATTCTACGATTATTGCGATTCGATATTACGATTTATTGCGATTTTTGTTTATTTTTTTCTTTTCTTTTTTCAGTTTGTTTGCTTTTTTACACTAGATTAGAACATGGGAAAAGTTGAATCATACACTAGAGACTGTATATTATATATCATGAGTAGGGCTGGGCAATATAGTTAAAAACAGGGGCGGACTGGGATCATAATTCAGGCCGGGCATTAGATACCAAGCAGGCCAGGCCGATATGGGCCAACGCGCGTGAAATTTGGGCCGTTTGAAGCCAGATTTGGGCCGTTTGAAGTCCAATTTTACAATGAGATGCACCCACTTTAACCCTGAAGTGTAATTATTACTTCAGACTAACTAATAAAGTAATAAAACCACTAGTAAACCAGTAGGCGGCGCCTGGCCTGCTGTTCAGTGAGTGGCCTGACTGCAAGCACCCAATTTTTTTTTTTTTTTTTTTTTAAATTTGCGATTATCGATTCTGGAATAAAAGATCGATCCAAAAAATCGTGACATTAAAAATCGCGATACTTAGGTGAATCGATTTTTTCCCCCACCCCTAACGGACACACTGTCAGATGCATGTAACGTTACATTATTTCTTTTAAAAGCATGCAAATTATTTTTAACTCAGCGCAAATGAACGTCATGAAAACATATCTATTCACATCGGAAAAAATAACACATTTAAAGAGTCTTGAATTTGACTTTTCAAGGGTCTTGATTTTCCCTAAATTGATTTCCCAACTTTTAATACTTTTCAAGACCCCGCGGATACCCTGAAATGGAATGAAACTAAAATGATCAAAATCTTGGGGGAAATTTTTGTCCCTCGATCATGGTTTTTAACTCATTGAGTGCCAGCCATTTCTGGAAAACGGACGCTCCCAGTGCCAATCCTTTCAGAGCGTTTTCAGTGATTTCTCAAGACCCACAGAATATTGTGTGATATTACTATGTAAACACCGAACACGCCCAAAAACGATGAGACTCTCTTGTATCATCAGAAAAAAAATGTTTATTGTTATCATTTTCTAATCTTGAATCTTGATTTAACGCGCTGTGTGATTGGTCCACTACCACAGCAGCTATAACCCACACCACCCCATGGTGTGGTGGTGAAGTGGAGTGTGGTGTATGTGTGATGGAGTTGGCAGTTCAGCATTCTGAGATGCCACCAAAACGTTCAAAAGCATGGCTAAAAAAAGGTAGGCCTATCGAATGATGTACTCTATTGGGATATCGGTGGTCGGTATCACTTTAAGGGTACTAGGATTGGTACTGGTATCGTCATTTTTTTAAATGATACCCAGCAGCCCTACTCTGCTCTGTTCAACAGTAAACAAAGAAGCCAGGTCACATGTGACATGGGCAGCTGCTGGATAGTCAGGAAATAATATTGACTCAATCAATATAGACAGTAGACCACAAGAGCTAGGAGGCCTTATTAACAATAATCCACCTGACTGGTATTGGGCCTATTATTAAACAGCACTATACTGTAACATTACAAGCATGTTTCTAACCTTTTAATCTTTTTAGATTTGACTAATAATTCAATAACAACAATAAGTGTATGCTGTTATTCTTCCACCAAACAATATAGTCATCTGACGTTAGCCATGCAAAGTGGTTGCTAGGCAACACACAAGTGACTTTCAATTAGTGCATTAATAATTAACTGTTATGTGATCACAGGTGTGCTGTGTAGATATGTCACAACATTATATCATTAATATTTAAACTAGCTATTAAGATGGGGGCAGCTGTGTGTTAATCGTGTATTTTTAAACACATCTCAGCCAATCAGAACTAAGGACTGGATCCATCTTTTACAAGTGTGCTATTAACATATGACTTTCAAAGTTGTAGTCAGAGAATATTTTGCTACCAGACTTCTATGCAGTTGGCTTTATTATTATTGTCTCCCGTGTTTGATTTACTGACAAAATAGCATGTGAAAGCAACACTGTTTATACTACATTCACCTAAATCAGAAGTGTATTACTGAATATACATAAGCTGACTGATCATTAATGACTTGCACTGCTGACAGCTGTGGACTCAGTGCAGTGTTTGTCTTGCAGCCTTTGTTGACACACAGTTGAGACATCAGCGTGTATGCATGTCCTGCTAGTGTTCACCACTAGGAGGCGGGCTAGTGTTCACCACTAGGAGGTGGGCGTGCACATTTCCCCCAGTCAGCAGTTTGTGTCCATGGTTTGTGTTTGTATACTACCAGTGTTGCCAGATGGCAAATGTTGAATTATCGTACCAGAGGGTCAAAATGATCGTTTTTGGAGTGAAATTATCGTACGCCCCCTCCCCAGCGCGGGGCGCCTTCGGCGCGCCTATGTCGGGGGGGCTGCGGCTGATCACAGGCTACTTTTTGGACTTGGCATGATTTTTCAACACTGTGATCTCAGCCTGCGTTGCAACAACAACAAAACACCCTGCACGTATTGGCTGCAAATATGTTGTTTGAAGAGATGATTGTATAAACAGATAGAGTGATAGACGTAGGATTCGTCTAAGTGTCACAAAATGATGAAATTATCGTACATTTGGGGGATTTTGGGATTATTGATCGTACATCGTACAGAGGTCGAAATTATCGTACAAATACGATAATTATCGTACGTCTGGCAACGCTGTATACTACATCGACGTGACGTAAACGCAGCATTTACCAGCCAACTTTAAAGAGCAGGATATCGGAATTTCTTCCCCGGCACCTCAACGCACCACCAGTTACAAACTAATCCACCTGGGATGTGATGCGTTTACTTCCTATCTGCTCGGCTCGTTTTTCTCAGCATCGTATTCAGACCGTGCCAAAGCGTTTTGTTTTGTGTACACAGCGAGAGAAAAGCTCTTATCTGCCTGTCTGTCACAGAACAGACAGCAGGCCGATAATCTGCTGCACCTGTTCCCCCTACACTCAACACCCCCTCTTCCACAGACTCATCCCAGTTCAACATAATAACCTCATATTAAATGACTGTTTTTCTATTTGCATAATAACAGGAGCCTCCCCACAGGCCTGTTTTATCGGTGACCCATGCATTTAAATGGGTCACTGATTAAGCTTGTGTGGAAATCCATTGCAAGAGCACAGCCTACATTAGGCTACATCAGATTGTGCATTTTAAACGGGCCTGTGAACAGGATGAGGCTGATAAGCAATCGATCCAATGTAGTTTGTTTATTATGAGGATCCCCATTAGCGGACGCCTAGACACAACTAGCTAGTCTTCCTGCAGTCCAAAGACATGAAATAAATGATAGGCTACCTGTTGTCCAATAACCAGGGCCCAGTGGAGTTAGGGCTGCAACTAACGATTTTTTATTATTATTATTATCGATTAATCTGTGGATTATTTTCTCGAATCAGTCGTTTGGTCTAAAACAGTGTTTCCAAACTATGGGTAGGCTACTTGGGACCAGCCGTAGATGATCTACGACCTCCTGGAAGCTTGATGACATCGACTCTGTTTACATTTTAAAAACTGCGACAGTTCACACAACTTTAACACGACATGCATTAATACACATCAAACTCTTGAGCTACTTCTGCTCTCACTCAGAATGTCAAAATATAAGCGATGTGATGTATATTTTTTGAGATTTTGACGTTTGTTTGGCACAACTCATAATATAGTGTAACTGCCGCGGGGTTCCGCATTTGTGGGTGGCAAGTGACGTCACGCTGATTCGTCCTATTACACTATTTGGTGAATAAAGCCGTATGTGAAATTCGATATAGCCTACTACTGTATATCAAGTGGGATTTTATTTTTACTTATTTTTTAGTTCATTATCAAGTGGTGTCAAACTGATCGTAACGCAGTTGAGAGAAATGGGGAAACAGCATAATGTGATGGTTTTATATGAAGAAAGAACAGCTGTTTATTTACAGCTTAATGATAAATGATATCCTGGCTGGTTGTTCTCCAGCACCACAGCGCTGCCGGGGGGAAGGTTCAACACAAAGCCCAGTCTGGTGCTGTGATGAACGGGTAGGCCGGAGGAGGCTGTAACTCTACACCCTGGGCCCACCCCACCTCTCCGCACTGTCTGCTGCTGATCTTTTCCAAAATATACACCAGCATGCAATATTATAGTGGGGGAATAACTGGAATACAGCTTTGCAGAGACGATTAACGTTAGAGCATGTTTTCAAACCAGCGAGAACAAACAAACCCATACTTAGGCCGAATAACAAATCCATTGTTGGATTATGAAATCGCGACATGGCTCACGCATACAGTATTAACGTGTTTGTTTGTTAACGACGTGTAAAGTGTGTATTCGCTCATGTGAATAGGCAGCGACAAGACAACAAGCTTGTGCAGAAAGGACTGGATGTTCCTGCTCAGAGACAAAGAAGCGACAGACAGACAGACAGACGGAGGCTCACCTGGCAAAGACTCAGCCACTTCAGCCAAGTACAATCCCTGAACAATGAGGGAGATTCTGTCTTTTCCAAAATAGAAAAACTAGCGTTTCTTCGCGGAAGAAATAAAGTAGAAAATGCTGTAAAGTGTTGAGGGACCGTTGATAGGGAGTCTGTGTGCAGCGTTGTTGTGTTTCCTCGGTCCCTCTGCTCGCGCTGTGTTATTGTTTGTTGTGGAGAGCCAACAGCTGATCGCGGTGACGTCAGGCAGCGGCAGCCTATGGGAGGCTGTCGCCAACCCACGTGACCCCTCCCCGAAAAAGGACATGACTGGGCAAAGCTCTTAAGTGGTTTGTTCGTTTTCTTTTTTTCTTCTACGTTTGCAGGGGAAGGACCCGCCCTACTCTGCCTTTGATTGGGTTAGGTTTTAGACTTGTGGAGTGATGATTGGTTATGGTTAGGTAAAATATCAGGGTAAGCCAATCAGATGAAGAGCAGGGCAGGGTCTTCCCCTGCCACCCTGCATTTCAGAAATGTGTGGACCCCCCCCTATAGGATAGTAGAGGATTAACACACCTTACTCTGCCTCTGATTGGCTTACCCTGACATTTTATCCTAACCGTAACCAATCATCACTTCACATGCCTAAACCCAAACCATCACCATCATAGCTTCCCCAAACACCATAGGGAAAAAAATCCTCCAGATCTGGGAGTGTCCCACAACAGAACAGAGTCCAGTTCCTTCCAGAAAACTCACCAATATTCCAAACAACAGAAGCAAACTCACTCCTGGGCTAAACGGCAATATTTCCTGTTTTCTAACCATATACAGCCTATAGGCTAACTGCAAGCTGTGGGTTGGCTGCAGCTTTGCAGCCTTGAGGTTTTGCATAATGCACTGATGGCCTACTGAGTCATAAAATACTCGGTAAACAGATAAATACAGTGCAACCTTTCATAACACACCTTTGATTACAGCTATAGGCCTATGTGACTTTTATTGCTGTTTTGCCGTTTGCATTTACCATGACACTCACAAGGACATGATGAAGAAGAACTGATATGATTCAGAAACATTTTTGCAATATTTGATTATTGTGCTGCCTGTCAGGTGAAGACATCCCATCTCCAAAATGTTAACGCCTACAGGGACTTTATTCATCTGGATTTTGGGAGTTTTACTTTATTTTTATTAACAAAAAAATAACAAATGACAGTACAGTACAGTATTGCAAGAAAGTAGAGATAATAAATATAAAAGACTATATAAAAGTCACCATCACCTTAGTTCAGACCAAGATTTCTGCCTTTCAATCTTCTGTAATCCTATTCAATAAATCCATAAATACTATAAAAGGGATACATTCATCCCTAAATATGCGCAAGTGTGTAAAAGTCACTATAAAGCAATGATTCCCAACCTTTTTCCTTTTTTTTTTATATATATATCAAGGACCCTAAATGTAGTACACCCCCATGTGATGAGATTTTGTCTCTCGGACTCAGATCCGAGAATATTTTCCGAGATATGATTTTGTACAGAATTCCTTGGCTGTTTGTATTGTAGGTATGATAACAGAAACTATGATAAAAAAAAAACTTCTACATTCTCATGTGAACTTGTCAATGAAATAATGCAGAACTTTAACAATTCCTTTTGATTTTCAATTTACTGGGACCCCCCTGCAATCCCCTTAAGGTGGTCCCCTGACCCCACGTTAAGAACCACTGTCTTAATGAAAAACCACTGAATGAAATAAAGGATGATGTCTCCTCTGTTAGCGAGGGGGAGGTCAGAGGATGAGAAGAAGTGTGTGTGCGCGCACACTTCTTCTCATCCTCTGATCTCGCTGTGGGAAGCCCACCTGCAAGCAGCCCTGCTCTGCCCGCTCTGCCCATCCTGCCTCTGAACGCTCGCTCTCTCTCTCTCTCTCACACACACACACACACACACACACACACACACACGGGAGGAAAGTTCATAAGCTCCAGACAAAGGGCCTCAGGAGAATGGAGGCTGCTGCAAAGAGTTCCAGAGTAATGCTTAAAGGGACAGTTCACCACAAAATGTAAAATGCATATTTGTCCTCATACCTGTAGTTAGGGCTATTTAAACGACGATTTTCAGACGGCAGCCCGTCTTTATTGTCACACAACACACTACAACACATGCACGGAGGGCCACAACACACACATGCTGACGGTGGCCGGTGAAATTTGTCCTCTGAAATTTGTCCTCTGCATTTAACCCATCCCATTTATCCATCCAGATCGTTTTGGTGTGAGTTGTGGAGTTTTGGAGATATCGGCCCTTGAGATTTATGCCTTCTCTCAAATACAATGGAACTGGATGGCACTTGGCTTGTAGTGCTCAAAGTGCCCAAAACACACAAAATACATTTGAAAAACTCAACAGCAATGTCTCTTTCCAGAAATCATGACCCGGTTACTCAAGATAATCCACAGGCCTTGTTGTGAACAGTAGGAACTATTTTCTTTTAACCGAACTATACCCGCCAAACGTTTCACTGCGCAGAAGTACGTGTGCTAACTGCTAACGTTACAGCTACGGTAATAATAAGCTAAGAAGAGAGAAGGCAGACATCTCTATGGCGGATATCTCCCAAACTCTGCAATTCAAACCAAAACCAGGCTAGTTTGAAAGCTAAAGGTAAAGGTAAAGTCCCACTGATTGTCACACACCTGAGTGTGTGAAATTTGTTCTCCGCATTTGACCCATCCCCTGGGGCAGCGGTGAGCGGCAGCAGTGCCGCGCTCGGGAGTCTTTTGGTGATCTAGCCCCCCAATTCCAACCCTTTGATGCTGAGTGCCAAGCAGGGAGGCAAATGGGTCCCATTTTTATAGTCTTTGGTATGACTCGGATAGCATATGCCCAGCGTGGGAAAGCGTTGATGAGCCCGTTGTCAGCCAACGTGGCTGGTCGGTTTGAAATTGTACCAGCCAGGCACATTTGTTTACCAGGCAGGCATATTTTGTTACCCCACTTTTGTGTGTCTGTCTAACAACTAATCAATGGCCAATGGGGGGGGGGGGGGGGGGGGGGGGGGGTGTTTACGATGATGAAAAATGTGAAAATGGAAAAGACTGAAACTCAATTGCTCTAAAAATGCCTACTTCCACCAATAATATGTGATGACAAAAAATTATCCAGTAGTGCAGTTTTCTTCCGATTTTTGTGGAAATCAAACCCACGTCATCACAGAAGCTTCCTAGGTGACTTAGCAGTTAATTTATCAGTGAACATCAAACACAAACTTCACCTTAACTCCAAATAGGTTGAAAGCAAGCATCATGCCATCAGTAAGCATCAATAAGCATCATGCCATCAGCTGAGCACATAATCCCTCTCCCTTATAAGGCAATTATCCAGCAAACACCAAGTGCCACCCACGTAGTCCAAAGAAAACACCATAAATGGTCAAATTCAGACACTTTTCAGTGAAAGGCGAACGGGCACTGCAAAACAAGCATTGACGAGCAGGTGAATGCCAGACGAGTCCACCGCATTAGGCCGAATTCAGACCCCGGCCCCTCGGAGATTCCAGGCCATGTTCCAGGCCGGCAGGCTGCACTCTCCGCTAAGGCAGCTGGCTTATCTCCTCGAAATGGAGAAAATAGCTGCCTGTTGCATGTAACTTGGCAGGATTTCTAGCTAGCCCATAACTTGGGCAATTGTATGTAACATACAATAAAGAGAAAACATTGCAAGAACGCAACTGGGACGTATCCTCAGTGATGTACCCTGGGGTCATAGGATGTTTCGGGTCTCGCAACATCATACACCCTCGCCCAGGTGACCCAGCCGGGGCTGGCCAAGCCCCAACTTACGTCCCAGTAGCTACCCACGGTCAGCCCTCTAGGAAGGGTCGAAGGTGGTCACGTGGTCAGGGCCACTCAATCCGCTGCTCCGGAACTACTCTGCCGGGACCGGGGGGGAGAAGGGCTCTGGTACGTAGAGGGACCGGGCTCTGAGGATGCCACCAGGCCGGGCTCCTCCCTCGTCTCACCAGGTCTAGGACCTGTGCGCTGCACCAGACTCCCCCGCTCCAAACATCTCATTCCGACGTGATGGTATCTTAGTGGATACCATGCAGTACCAGTAATTGGTGGCACTGCAGTCTCCACTTGCGGCTTGAATGGCCCTCCTAAAAGGCCTCTCGTGGATTGTTGGGCTTCTTCCTCACGGAAGACGCAGGCTGGGGCGCTAACCCATACTGCTCCCGGGTGCCGTCCCTGTTGCGGCTGTCAACTGTCTCTCCAGTGGTCACTAGTCTATTCCTGGTTGTCACGTAGTCTATTCCTATGAGTCACTGGCTAAGCCAGGCTAACTTATAAAGAGAAAACATCACATGGATGCAACTGGGACGTATCCTCAGTGATGTACCCTGGGATCATAGGATGTTTCGGGTCTCGCAACATCATACACCCTCGCCCAGGTGACCCAACAGTAATGCCTAAGAATGCAAAGAAATGTAACTGGCTTGTTAAAATCGCATTCCAGGATAACGTTAGTTAACGTAGTTAAGGGCTGCTTGTGGCTGTCACTCACGTAGCGCCACAACACGCTGAATCCCACTGGATTTGGGGGCGGAACATGCCAGGATTGGCCAAAGCCAAATCGGCTTGTAAATCCATGACAGAATCCGTGACAGAATGAGCGGACAAACCCTAATAAAGAGGCCGGCCTAACAATCTAGATGTGCACTCCTCTTATAGTGATCACCTTGGGACGGGTCAAATTGATCACTATAAGCGGATGATCATTATAACAGATTTTTTTTCTTTTTCTTTATTTCTCATGTAGATTACCATCTAATTGACATTTGTATATTTATTACATGAATACAGAACATATAGTAAGGTAATGAAACTGACAGCTCCATTATTTAGCCTACTGAATGTTATTGACAATGCGTTAGGCTTTTTTTGGCTAGGTAGGTTTTTCGCATTGTTATAAATGTGCTTTAAAATGCCATAAATCCTATGAAACTTGGCTGGGGGGGTGGGGTTGGTGCTTATATCAAGGATCTGAACAGTTGAGTACCTACAGGCATTTCTGGCCCCAGGAAAATACAAATTGCAACATTATTGCGTTAGTGTCCAAAAATGGCTAAGTCATTTTCCCATTAAGAACCATTATAAACTGCAAAAAAGTGCTATTTTTGGGCCCCGAGACACTTTTTACAAAAATGATTTTTTTTACGCCTTCCTCCAGACTTTTTGGACTTAAAGCAGCTACGAGCAACTTTTTCGATTGTTATTAAACAGTATAAATTTAATATCAATGCATCACATCTTACCTCTAATAGTCGACGAGACCAAAGCCGTGTGTATCTGAGATTGCTCCCTTAGGTGATTATTAAGTCTATAGTCTGTCTAAACTCGCGCCAACAGGGGGCTCTCTAGAGCGACCGGACCGGGTAACCCGGAAGTGAAACGCGGAAGTGAAACCAGGAAGTGAAACGCAGCTGCCTTTTTACGCCGTTTGCGCTGCCTAGCAACATAACATAAACAATGTGAACGCCACGCATACTCGCGGGAACATCTCTCGTTATATTCTAACAGGTTTTTTGGAAGTTATTTTGTGGTTATGGCCGAAGTGGCTGCTGCAAACCGTTTCATTTCAATTCCTGATCTGCCCTGGCTACAGACGCACTAACACTGGCCGATTCACTCTGGGTTCAAGCGAGACTACTCTGCGTTGGTATCGTCGACTATTAGAGGTAAGATGTGATGCATTGATATTAAATTTATACTGTTTAATAACAATCGAAAAAGTTGCTCGTAGCTGCTTTAAGGCTTCAACATTTTAGTTTTTAATATTTTTCAGCAGCTTGCAACATTTTCTCATGTTTTGCAGGCAATTTTGCTATAGCTAAAAAAATTAAAAAAATGAAACTGCAGGTACAGAGATAAAACTGGTCATTCTCACCTCACTCTCTTCACACACACACACACACCCCTACAACTTTGAGAGCCGCTCGGCTGGACCTCTTCCAGCCCCCATGCCTAAACCTAACGTTGGCATTGCGGGCTGTGGGCACTGGGGGTGGTCGGTACAGCGGGTGGACACCGCTGGGCTGGTGTGGAGCCTGCTGCGCCTGCGAGCGCCTCGCTGTCCTCCTCCGCAAAAGCATATTCCGATCTTGAGGACAATCGGAATATGCTTTACGTTTGACCCGGTCGCACGGAAATGAGAGACAATCCTGACGAGGAAACGTGTGGAGCTTTTATACTCTGAGTCTATGCGGGTTTCTGCTTGCGGAAGTAAGGCCAAAATTCGGGGTGTGCACGGCCAGGCGAAAATCGTCCGCACAAGAGCCTAGACACGCGGTCCCCGTCGATGCGGGAAGCATACAAATTACAGCTTCAGGGGAGAGGGAGAGGACCCGTCCTATAATCCAGCGGGGGTTCTGGGGCAGGTGGGGGGCAGGGCCGTAGCTAGCTATGAGGACGGGGAGGTCCGGACCTCCCCTAATATTTCAGCCTGCCAAAAAAAAAAAAAAAAAAAAAAAAAACATTTTTTTTTTTTTTTTGCAGGCCAGGCCAGGCCACTCACTGAACAGCAGGCCAGGCGCCGCCTACTGGTTTACTAGTGGTTTTATTACTTTATTCAGGTTTAAAGTGGGTGCATCTCATTGTAAAATTGGACTTGGCCCAAATTGGGCTTCAAATGGCCCAAATCAGGCTTCAAACGGCCCAAATCTGGCTTTAAACGACCCAAATAGGGCTTCAAACGGCCCAAATCTGGCTTCAAACGGCCCAAATTGGGCTTCAAACGGCCCAAATTGAGCTTCAAACGCCCCAATTTTTTTCGCGCGCGTCGGCCCGTATCGGCCTGGCCTGCTTGGTATCTAATGCCCGGCCTGAATTATGATCCCAGTCCGCCCCTGGTGGTGAGTGATGACTGTCTGTCTGCCTGGCGAGATAATTGAAGGTGAGCGAGCTGCGAGACAGTGAGCGAAGTGAACGACAGACAGTGAGTGACACTGACAGATTTTTTAGCAACAACCAAGAAAGTAAGTGTCTAGTCTGTCTCTTAAGTAATGTTACCTGTGTGACACGTTGGGATGCTACTGGCTAATCATGCATGATGCCAATTGCCAAGCTCCCGAAGTCAGGTATGCAGGTGGCTATATGCATGGTTTCAGTTTCATGACCCAATAAGTAACAAAAAGAGGTGGTGTAAAGGTAAAAACAACATAATATATTTTATTTTATTTTTCAATCGTTCCTATCAGGAATAAATAAATGTCCCTCTGTATGTTTTTTTTATTATCGATGATGACTTTGTGTGTTGTGTACGGCTTGGGTTGTGTACCTGTGTTTGTAGGTGTCATTTTGATATGAATTTGGCTAAAACAGTTTGTGTTTGTTAGTTACAATTATGTTGACAGGAGAGCTGAGCAGGTGGTGACATGAAAGAGAATATACTGAATAATGACATCACAACAGTATAATCCTAATGTTGATTTAAAATGATATATTACTCTAAATATGGCTTAAAAAGGGGGGGGAAAAAGCTCAATTTTTTTGAGCTTTTTTGAATCCGCCTCCCCTTGCTGGACCTCCCCTATTTCGGAACCCTGGCTACGGCCCTGGTGGGGGGTGACGATGCCTCATCGTTCACCGAGAGGATGAGACATTCTCCCGGGAGTGAGTTTTTCCTCATTGCAGCCGATTGCAGCTGGGCCGGCTTCATCAATGGAGCCCCAGCTCCTCCTTTCTGGAGCTAAAACCCCTCCCCTCTGGAGCTCCAGGGGCGGCCATACTGCAGTGAGCGCCCCGGGGCAATGCAATGCTGGACAACATTGGTTCACAGGCAGGGCCGGCCCTATCCATCTGGGGGCCCAAGCAGGATATAGATTAGGGGCCCCCTCCCAGGGGGCGGGAGATTTTGGGGGGGCAAAACAAACAAACGTGACGATGATGAGGGCCATTTTGTGTTGAAAAGGCAGGGTAAACAGTTGTAAGCAATTTAGCAAAAAGAAAAAGGGGGGAAAAAAACTACACCTAAACGGCGTGAAGGCCAAAAATGGTCACTTGCTTGCCCAGAAAGGACTCTCCTAAGTGACCAAAAATGGTCAACGAGAGGGTCTAACGCAATTGAGGTGTAGTTTTTTTTTTTTATTGACACTGCGTCAAAAATAAAAGAGGAACAAACACAATGTTGGTGCCAAACTTTTACATATACCCTTGAGTGTTAATCCCACCCAAAAACTTTGGGTGGGAATTGTATTTTGTGGGAAATTGTGGAAAGCTGAAACAAATAGAAAGCATTTTTTTTAATAATCAAAACAAACTGGCTTATAAAGGGTTAAAATTCTGAAAATGAATAAACATTTGGGTATGTATGATGTCATCTGAGGGTATAAGGTTTGGCAAACAAAAAAAAACAAAAAACAAAAAAAATGCACCAATCTGTTCTTAACATAATTGAGTGACCAAAAATGGTCACTCAATACACTAACGCAATAATGTTGTAGTATTAATTCATGCATCATGAAGGTTAAAAATCCATACAGTAAGTTAGGCCTCCAGCTGTTTTAAACACAGCGGTCTCGCATAGACAGAGATGCCATCATCTCTCCACAGACTGACAGGCAGACAGAGATGTTGTGATCTCTCCATATAAATACAGACATGAACCAAGTATTGCTGCTGCATCTCCTTGGCTCATTTTTGGGAGTTTGTAGTAGAGTAAAAAATTACTGTAGTTTTAAACCTTTTTTCCATTGTTCTCATGTGTGACAAGGCCCAAAATGATCACTGTAAGCAGAGTATTGATCACTAGCCTATAAGCGAAAAGAGTTTTACTTGAAACTTGAAAAAGTGGAAATTAATCTGCCTTTTTTATTTTTGGTCTGAGTGAAATGTTCTATGGTCTCTCCTGAATCTGAATATACGTAATCGTTTGGTTTGACCAAGTAAAACTCATTTTATAAGGATTTTTCAAATCGTCTATGGGAAAATAAATGTTGAATGAAATCTTAGGTCCCATATGCTGCATGGGCGTGACTTTGGCACTCAGGGTTTTACTTCCCCAGCTGTCAAACCCTGAGGAAAAGAGGAAGTGACCAGCTGTAAAACCCTGAGGAAAAGAGGAAGTGACCCTTCATATTTTGTACATTCAGTGTAGATTTTGGTTATTTTGCTGCACAAAATGTGCTCACATGCTACGAACCAAACCAAAACACTGAGGCTGTGCTGACAGGAGGAAGTTACTCATGCGGGGGGTGGGGCTGGGTGATGTCATCAGTGAGCAACTTGTCACGCCACAACCTCACACTGCTGACATCATCACTTCTCTACCAGTTATCAGTTTAATGCCAGCAGCATGACACCTGTCTGTTAGGTGACTCAGGTGCATCCTCATGATGTCAGGTGATGTCTGAGATTGTACGTATCCCTGGTAACCCTAACCCTCCTCATGTCGTCAGGTGATGTCTGAAGGCTCTTTCACACACAGATCGCGCAAAAAGGCTTTGCAGAAAGCCTGCGAAGCCTGGCAGCCTTGCCACAGAAATTGCTTTCACAGATAGCGCTTTCAGACAGACACGGTTCTGGTTCTGGCTCCGGCTCCGTTCTGGAGTCTCAGAACCTTGGTGCTTTCTGGCGAACCAGCCCGTGTTCACACCAGTTTAAGCGGAACCAAAGTGGGAGGACATTATTCGGTAGTCCTTCTTCAGTTTATTTTTTATTTTTTTAAGTTTATTAATTATTTGGTCTGGCGTTCGAGTGAACCCAGCCTTGGCCCTCTCTTCTGCAAGTTCGGCATATGACTTGCTCTTTCTTATACTGCTTTCTAGCTTTTCTTGAGATTCGGTAGATGCCCAAATCGCCACTAAACATTTGGTTTCCTCAGCAGACCACTGCAAATTATTTTTCTCCATGTTGTCACTGCCTTCTTCTCCTTCCTGCTCGTTTTCACAGCCTAGAATGAGACACGCCCACTGATGATGTCACGGTTCCCAAGGAAAACCAACTATTTTTTGGTTCCGCTGAGAACCAACTTTTCAGGTTCCGAACCAATTATTTTTTCGGTCTGAACGCGCCGGCCAGTTCAGATTAGGGTTCTGGAACCGGAACCGGCACGGAGCCCTGCTGGTGTGAAAGCCCTAACACAGGCCAGCAGGACGGCCACATTCCCGTCCCGCGGTGTCCTTTCAGGCGACAGCCACTGCTCCCGGATTGAAAGGCGAGCCGCTGGAGGCATTTCCACTCAGCTCCTCGCTCAAATTAATATTTTCATAGGTCAGTGTAGCCTAGCCTACTGTATGATGAACTGATTTTGAGAGGGAATATCCTCAGACCAACTCGCCACAGACAGCTATAGCCCTCTGAAGCTTATTATATCCGTTAATTTTACCTACTAATGTCAACATCATTTGAGCATAAAGCCTAACCGCACGGAGCATTCCTCCTGGCGTCCCTGCAGTCATGATTGTATAGGCTACTTTTTTACTTTCACTCGTGCACTTTCTTGATACATGAGGTGATTTCCCCTGTAATTTTTTTATGAATGAGCTGACCATTCGCACCTTTTCCGGCTCGCTGCGACGACGCTTTCAAATGGAGGCGGGTTGCCAGGTAACCCGGCGCTGTGACTACCTACCGTGGCGGGACAAAAGGCGTAAAACAATTATCCACCAACACGCGTTCACGACTTTCACATCGGAGGCGCGAATCCTATTTTCCGTGCATTTTTCGGCTTTCAAGGCCGGTGTGAAAGAGCCTTGAGATTGTACGTATCCGTGGTAACCCTAACCCTCCTCATATGTCGTCAGGTGATGTCTGAGATTGTACGTATCCCTGGTAACCCTAACCCTCCTCATGATGTCAGGTGATGTCTGAGATTGTACGTATCCGTGGTAACCCTAACCCTCCTCATGATGTCAGCTGATGTCTGAGATTGTACGTATCAACAGGTTGCAGACACATCAAATGCCAATGGTTTATTCTTGTAAATAGGTTGTTTCCATACACATGTAAGTATTTTCTACAACTACAAATTCCACTGTCACAGGTGCTCAGTTGTTTTGCTCCAATAATACCTTCATACACATGGAGTCTCAGGGAATTGAACCCACAACTTCAGCAGTCGGTGCCTGGCTCTGCCCCTCGCTGCCAGGCTGCTGACCTCAGAACCTTGGGTCCTCATTTTTGCAGCGAGGAAACAGACTTCCTGGAAGCCTGGTGTTTTGGCACAAAAACTGTGTCTGTGAATCAGACAAACTGTCATTTAAAACACACGCAGGGACATGTAAACACACACACACACACACACACACACACACACACACACACACACACACACACACACACACACACACACACACACACACACACACACACACACACACACACACACACACACACACACACACACACACACACACACACGAACATGTCACCCAAAACTTTCCATTCCGAAAAACAAGAAGGTGACACCTGCAGTGTTGACACGGCTGATAACACGTCCTGACAGAGTTACATCAACCCCTCACCACCGCTGTTTTCCTGACCTACTGAACAAAGTGCAGCATGCTGCCAAATGAGATGATTCTGTACAGATAGTCAAAATGTCACATTTCTATTTGCTGTTTTCCTGATCTGACACTGCGGGGAAAGTCAGTGTCAGTTTATTTACCATTTGCACTAGGCTACATTTTAATTGGGGTGCGAGATATTAAAAAACACATAACAAATCACACCCACAACTTTTTTATAGATAAAAAAAAATACTGAATAAAATAAAAAGAAAGACAAATACACATGTGTTGGACAAGCCTGACAATCACCTAGCTAAAATGTAAAATGCAAAATATTAAAAAGCACAAATTATAAAGTGGATAGAGCAGGGGTGGCCAAACTTTTTTGGTTGTGGGCCGCATACAGAAAAATATAAGGAGTCGCGGGCCAAACAATATTAAACATTAATTCATTTCATTCACGTTTTAAATTGAAAAAACGAAATGGGGGGAATCAATTTTTTTGTTTTTGTTTTTCAGTTTCTTTTTCTTAATGTTTTTGTTTTTCCGTTTTTTCCCCCGTTTTCGTTTTCGTTTTCCGTTTTAAACTTTGAAACAGAAAAACGGAAAAACGTTTTTAGCAATTTTTTTTTTTTTTTTTTTACTTTTTTTTTTTCTAAATTCATGGCGGGCCACTTAACTCATTGAGTGCCAATGACGACTATAGTCGTCAATTCAAATAGTAACGTAGAGTGCCAATGACGACTATAGTCGTCAATTCAAATAGTAACGTAGAGTGCCAATGACGACTAAAGTCGTCAATTGCGTTTTTTGACGGTGGGACGTGGATCAAAGCCTGATGCATCTCCTGTAAAAATATGGGGCATGTTGAAGGTGTATAAGCTATTTTACGGACCCATTAGGTGGCGACAGTGCTCTCCAGATTAGAGAAAGGTGAGGAAAAAAACAGAGAAGAAGCCGTGGGCAGTGGGCACACGGAAACCGATGCATGCTGTAACGTTAGCTGTGCCTGTGAACAGCAGGCAATCTGCTCCCACAATTGAGCCTTTCTGTCTGTTGCGATAGCCCCTCCACATGATTAGTTGCCAGAAAAGGAGCACCCGACACGAGCGTCTTTCTGAAAAGATAAATTATTCTCAGCTGGAAGCGCTGGGAGCCGGCGACAAAAACGGCGGAGTGCTGTGAAAATAGGCCGGGTGCAGCGCACTTTGAAACGTGCAGTGGAAAATTCAGAGCAGAGAGCCACCAGAGACACTCCCACGGAGGAGGGGTTTGCAGTTGAGGGGGTTGGGGCACGCAGGGCACCATTCAACACCGACCCAGACAGCAGGCTCGATGGACAGATTGGCAAACACAAGCTAGAATATCTGATGCCCACCAGCAGTAAATCAAGACCAGCAAGAAGGCCAGCGCTGCTGGTTGCAGCTAAAAAATATTATTTTGCCATCAAAATTTGGGCGTGTTCGGTGTTTACATAGTAATATCACACAATATTCTGTGGGTCTTGAGTTATCACTGAAAACGCTCTGAAAGGGCTGGCACTGGGAGCATTCGTTTTCCAAAAGTGGCTGGCACTCAATGAGTTAAAAGCGGGCAGCGGGCCGCAGTTGGCCCGCGGGCCGTAGTTTGGCCACCCCTGGGATAGAGTATGCATATAGAAGCAGTGTATTGCATGGATAACACTAACAGTATAAGACATCTTATACAAATGAAAAGCAACAGAAAAAAAGAACATGGTTAAGTTATCTAGACAAGTGCATAGATCTAACATTTGGAGTTGCAATGCCTGGAAACAGGAAAGGGTGGAAAGTCCTTAAAAACTTAAAACTAAGGTTCTCACTATATAGAGCAACATTTTGAAGGTTTTTAATACTTTCTGTTGCCTGGAAGTCAAAATATACTGGATACCAATACGTTTATGGTTTTGTTGGAAATAAATCATATACTGTACTGAAATTCACCAAGCGATATTATGAAAAACATATCAAATGATTCTCTCCTCTAAAAAAATAAAGTATTTTATAAGCAGATGTCTTAATCTGACTCCTAACTTCAACACTAATCCATTTATCAGCTTAGTTTCTCTTTTTTTGTTGTCTTGGTCATCATTTAGCCTATCCATATTTGCTGCTTCTGGTAGTTTCCCTTATGCATGTCTTCTGCATCTTATGCATGTCTAGTGTGTGTGTGTGTGTGTGTGTGTGTGTGTGTGTGTGTGTGTGTGTGTGTGTGTGTGTACACGCGCCATCATCTTGACCTACATTTGTTGTATTTGTAATTTTGGTGATATGAGGTATGTCATGTAGAGCTGCAACAATTAGTCGATTAATCAATTAGTCGATCAACAGAAAATTAATCTGCGACTATTCTTTTAATAATCATTCAGACTAATAAAAAAATCTCTAATTCCAGCTTCTTACATGTAAATTATTTTCTGGTTTCTTTAGTCTTCTATGACAGTAAACTGATGATCTTTGGGTTGTGGACTGTTGGTCGGGACAAAAGAAGACATTTGAGGACGTCATCTTGCGCTTTGGGGAAAAGCTGATAGTCATTTTTCACCATTTTGTGACATTTTACAGCCCAAATGACTAATCGATTAGTCGAGATATAATCAACAGATCAATCGATAAAGAAAATAATCGTGTAGTTAGTTGCAGCCCTAATGTCATGTGAGTGAGAGCTCATTGAATTGACAGAGAGTGGAGTGTAATTATTATCCAGCTTGAGTTAAACAAAGAGAATAATTGGACTCATCAGCTGTTAGCTGGCATCACAGCTCTCACCCTCTCTGCCACATTAACCCTATAGAGAGCCGCAGGGATGACGTATTTTTGTAGGCTGAATGCGGAAGTCCCGAACTTCCTGGTTCAACACTGTTTCTGTCTATTGGATTTTTGAATGGGTTTTTGCCGCGATGCTTCAAATAAGGTCTCTGGGCAACGCAAGATTAATCAAACGCGAACCAGAGTTCCGTCGGATAATCTTCACACATGAGGACCACTTTCATGAGTTTTGTAGCGTAAATGCGAGCCCTAGAAGTAAAATGCTCGAGCTAAGCTAATCCAGAACTACACACTGGCTTCCACGTCACGTCAGCACTCAACCTGGACTGTTGTTGATGTGTGCACTGATTACCCCGGGCTGAACGGGGCTGAACCAGGTGAGGGAAAGAGAATTTCCGTGTTCGCCCTTTGAAGTGGTGACGTTATTGACGTATATATCCCCATCGACTCAAAAGTGTAGTCTCATTTAGCCGTTTGCTAGCTAGCCACCCTTTTAACGGCACATAAAAGCTTCAAAACTCATAAAAGTGGTCTTCATGTGTGAAGATGATGTTACTACCATCTGGTTCGCGTTTGATTAAGCCAGCGTTGCCCAGAGAGCTTATTAGAAGCATCGCGCCAAAAACCCATTCAAAACTCCCATAGGCAAAAACTGTGTTGAACCAGGGCTGTTAGCATCGATGATTTCCGGACTCGTTACTGCGGCTCTCTATTGCAGCCAGTGTTGGGGGTAACTTATTACAAAAGTAACATATTACATGTAATATATTACTTTAGGCAGTTGTTGTGACACAGTAACTCAGTAATATAACTTATTACTTATAGGATTTCAGTAATATTATACCATTATACTTTGTCAAGTAACTCCAGTTACAAATTGAGTTAATTGTTTTTAATCAAAGCACATATTTAAAAAAGATACAATAATTTCCTAATCAAACTGTGTGTTTTTATACAAAAGTCCCAACAAAAAGAATCAAAATAATGCCAAATCAGAAACCCTGGATCAACAGTGATGTTCGGGCTGCCCTCCACGCCCGGACCACCGCCTTCAACTCTGGAACACCAGAAGAATATAAGCAGACACGATATGCCCTCCGAACCACAATCAAAAAACCACGGAGAGAATATGGCAAGCAGCTGGAGTCCAAACTGAACTCTAACAACCCCAGACATCTGTGGAGAGGACTCCATGCTGCCACAGATTTCAAAGGGGAGAAACAGCAAACCCCAAGCACCTCACCCACCCTGCTGGATGAACTCAACGTGTTCTACGCTAGGTTTGACCCCTCTGCCAGAGCGCCCACCCCCCAACCCACCACCCAACTCCTCCTCACCCCCCACCACCCCCACCCACCCCTCAGTGCCCCCCCACCTCCCCCCTACACCTACCTACCCACCCACAGCCCGCCCCTCTCCCCCACCACCCCACCCATCCCCCCCCCTACCCATCCCCCAGTGCCCTCCTCCCTATCCACCCCCACCTCCCGCCCACTCCCACCTAACCACCAACCCCCCCCCCCACACACACACCCTCCCCACCCACAACCACAACCCCCCCCCCCCCCCACACACAGATCCGGACCGCCCTCTCAACATCACTGAGGATGAAGTGCGGCGTTCGTTCTTGCGTATCAATCCGTGCAAGCGGCCCGGGCGGCATCCCTGGGCGTGTGCTCAAGGCCTGCGCCCACCAGCTGGCAGGCGTATTCACAGACATTTTCAACCAGTCCCTCTCCCTCCGGCAAGTTTCCTCCTGCTTCAAAACAGCAACAATCAACAATCATCCCCATTCCCAAACAGCAGAAAGTGACCAGCCTCAACGACTGGCACCCAATAGCCGTCACGCCCATAGCCAGCAAGTTCTTCGAAAAGCTGGTCACATCACAGATCCACCCCACACTCCCCCCGGACCACGACCCGCTACAATTTCCATACCGCCCCAACAGGAGCACAGCGGATGCAGTAGCACACGTACTTCACACCGCCCTCTCACACCTGGAGGGGAAGGACACCTATGTAAGAATGCTGTTTGTGGACTACAGCTCAGCATTCCATACCATAGTACCCTCCAGGCTGGTAAGCAAGCTCAAGGATCTGGGACTAAACACAGCAATGTGTGACTGGATCGTGGACTTTCTGACAGACCCCCGCCAGGTGGTGAGAGTGGGCAACCTCACCTCCTCCCCACTGACCATCAGCATAGGAGCGCCCCAGGGGTACGTCTCCAGCCCTTTCTGGTACGACCTCTACACCCACGACTGCGTGGTGACTCAAACCTCAAACACCATCGTGAAGTTTGCAGACGACACAGCAGTCGTGGGGCTGATCTCCAGGAGCGACGAGACGGCCTACAGAGAGGAGGTGGAGGTCCTGGGACAATGGTGCCAGGACAACCACCTCTCTCTAAACGTCTCCAAGACCAAGGAGATCATTGTAGACTACAGGAAGGGGGGCGGGCACAGCCCCCAATCACCATCCACGGCACAGTGGTGGAAAGGGTGGACAGCTTCAAGTACCTGGGAGTCAACATCCACCAGGACCTGACATGGACCAGCCACACTGCCACTGTTGTCAAAAAGGCCCAACAGCGACTACACGGACTAGGGCGTCTGAAGACATTTGGGCTAAGGCCAAAAATCCTCAGGGACTTCTACAGAGGCACCATTGAAAGCCTGCTGACTGGCTGCTTCACCACCTGGTACGGGAACTGTACCACCATGGACCGCAGGCAGTGTTGGGCAGTAGCTTGCTACAAGTAGCGAAGCTACATAGCTTAACTACATTTCTCAGTAGCTTGGTGGTAGCTTCACTACTTTTGAACCAAGTAGCTTTTTCAGTAGCTAAGCTATTTATAGACCCAAGTAGCTTGTAGCTTCCCCCAAAAGCTACAAGCTACTCGCCAGGAGATTTCTGCTGCGGTTTGGATTAAACAGGAGGAGACATGTCAAGTGTGCCTGTGTAGCCAATAAAGCACTTTCAGTTCCATTATGACGGACAACAAGTGTTGTTGTCTCATCCTTGTTTTTTAGCATCCTTGCCTCTCTTGCAGCAAGACCCGGCACTATACTCTGCCTCTGATTGGGTTGGGTTTAGGCAATGAAGACTGACGATTGGTTAAGGGTAGGGCAAAATATGTCATGTGCTGACGAAGTCACATCAGCAACGAACTTTGAAAGATGGCAGAGCCAGAGGGAGCCACTGGCAGTGATAAAGTTCAGGTTTTATTGTCTGTTTTTGAATATTGTGCCAGTGAGAGTTTCAGTGTGTTTTATAATATAATAAACAATCAAAATTAGATTTTTTGTGTCTGCCTATTTGTTTGGTGGAAAGTTGTTCTTTGACATGAAGTTGATTCAATGTGAGAAAAAAAGTAGCTTTGATGTAGCAAGCTGCTTTTGCCATGTTGCTCGTAGCTTAGCTTGCTACATTTCTCTGGGGATAGCTTCAATGTAGTTTAGCTATATTTAATCGAGAGTAACTGATAGCTTAGCTTACTACATTTTCCAAGTAGCTTGCCCATCACTGACCGCAGGGCGCTAAGAAGAGTGAGGCGCGCGGCCCAGCACGTAACAGGATGTGAGCTGCCAAAACTGCAGGAACTGTACAACCAGTGGTGCCTCAGGAGGTCCCTGAAGATCATCAAGGACACAAACCACCCCCACAACAGCCTGTTCTCCCCGTTACCCTCAGGGAGGCGATACAAAAGCACGCACAAATCGCTTGAGGGACAGTTTCTACCCGCAGGCCACGAGACTCCTTAACAAACACAAATAAACTCCCAACAATCCAGTTTTTTTTATTGTTTAATTATGTCTATGCTATTTGCACCTACGTGCAAACAGCATGTTTAATTATGTTTAATTATGTCTATGCTATTTGCACCTACGTCCAGTGACTATGTCACTGTTTTTGTCTTGTTTTTTTTGCTTTACTGCCTTATTGCTTGTTCTTTATCTTGTTTTCCTGCACCTATATGCCCTTATTTTGCACAATGTTGTAACGGAGTCTACAGCACAAGAATTTCACACGTGATACTTGTACTACGGAGTGACAATAAAGATCTTGAATCTTGAAATAACCACTATAGATGACAATAACAAAGGAAAAGAATAACATTTAGAACTTTGGATTGTTTACACTGAATTCAAGGAGGTTGAAATTATTTTTCGGGATGGTTCTGGGGCGGCGATGTCATTCTGCTGCTGCTGTTGTTTTGGTAAAAGTAATACAAAAGTAGTGTAATAAGTAACAAGTTACTCTACACAGATAGTAATATGGTAAAGTAACGTATTACTTTCAAATGAAAGTAACTAGTAATAATATTACACTACTCTCAGTGAGACTCCCCCTGTCTAAATAAAGGTTAAAACGCCCAATGCAGCTTTCAGGTGACAAATACAACATGACAATACCATTTACTTCAACTTGTCAATTCAGCTTTCAGGTGGTACAAGTCAAGTTTCAAGTTTATTTGTATAGCCCAAATTTGCAAGCATGTCTCAGAGGACTTTACGAGAACGTGTTTAGCTAAATCTGGCTAAGCACTATCAATAAACAGAATTGAAGAACTTATTAGCATATAAAAAACAAGCAGAAGAGAAGAGAGGGAGGGGAAGAGAGCAAAGGGAGAAGAGTTACATTTTGAAAGTGACTTGCCCAACACTGATTGCAGCACTGCGTGTGTCCTCGACAAAATGTCCTGTTTGCCAACATAATAGGCGATCATCATGACGTATCACATTCAAGCGTGACAACAAAACACCCTCCCCCCCCCCCCCCACACACACACACACACACACACACAGGGCTGATTCTTACATAATGGGCTGGCTCATGTTGACAGTGTGGTTGCACAACAGCTGGGTCCTCAGCAGACTGACAGCGGGTCACTCACCCTGTGCTGTCATCTAATCTATATGTGTCATGATTCATGTAGGTCTGTAGTGTCACATTAGACCATGTGTTTTCAAAGTGTGAGACTGCGGGCCTCCCCTCAGCTCAGACAAACCCCTCCATCCCCTAACAGAGATAGCCTGATTGCTATTTGACATACTTCAGATGACACCAAATACATAAAGAATGTAAAGGAATGTGGGAAAACAGTAAAAGTCCCTCAAATGTATCTCTGAACTATCTCTTGAATCAAATCACACACATTTAAGCTATTCTATGTGATCTCCCTTTGATAACTAATGTGAAAGCGAATGCAATATTCTTTCACGTCCACTCACTGAGCCTCCCCTGAAACTGTTTGGAGCCTCCCTGGGGAGGCCTGCCTCCCACTTTGAAAAACCCCTGCATAGACCCATACACCGGTTCAAGAACAAAATGACTTTAGGGTGCATCTGAATTTAGTGGGGCGTACACTAGTAGCGACAGTGCAGGCTGGCAACAGCAATGACAAAATATTCCCCTTTTTGCTGGGGACCCCCTGGAAGCCCTTCAAGGACCTCTGGGGATCCCCAGACCTCGTTTTGAGAACCACCTTTGAGGAACAGATGAGGCCAAGTTAAAAAATTGTCTCACTACAATGAAATGGGACTAACATCAAATTAATACAATTGGGCTGATTGAATCCACTACAGTGTCAGGTTCCCAGTCATACCCAATCTATGGAATTCCAAGACTGTTTATGGGCCCATATGCAGAAATAGAAGAGGAGAAAATAACAAACACACACACACACACACACACACACACACACACACACACACACACACACACACACACACACACACACACACACACACACACACACACACACACACACACACACACACACACATATATATATATATATAAAGGAGAGACTCATGGGTACCCATAGTAGCCATTCTCATTCAGATATCTTGAGCTGAGAGGTCAAGGGACTCCTTTAAAAATGGCCATGCCAGTTTTTCCCTCACCAAAACTAAACCAAAATTTGGAATGTTATTTCGCCTCCTTCCTGACAAAATAGTATGATATGGTTGCCAATTGATGTCTTAGGTCTCCTAGTTTAATATGATATCAGTATCTTTACTCTAGCTTTAAAAATGAATCCGCTACAACTTCTGAAAGGCAGTAATATCGGCAGCGGACACCTATTATTCAAATTTCAGCTGAGGGTGCAAATATTAAACTGAGGGTGCAATGCATGCTCTTGCACCACCGTAGAACCGGGCAAGAATCTGATTGATTTTTTGTATCAATTTCAAGGACTTTTCTGGCCCAATTCCCTCATATTCAAGGACCCAACATGACATAGTTAATTATCAAGGATAATGACTGTTACAACACTGAGAATTTTTATGAGAACTAGCAGGCTTTACAGAAGCTCACAGAAGTCTATTTACCAATGTTACGTTTTTTTTTTTTTTTATAACTTAATTTTCTATTCTTGCACAAAATATAAAATAAATTCAAGCACTTTCATTGACCCATGACTGTTTTCTCAAATTCAAAAACTTTAAAGGATTTCAATAACCCGTGGGAACCCCGAGTATAATAAAGGAAAACAGGAGTTTGCCTTGCAGAAATAGAGATAACCAGATTTGACCATACAACTGACTCACAAAGTACAGAGGACCATACACACTGACTCACTGGACACAAACAGAGAGTACAGAGGACAGACGGTGATATGGACAGAGGGCTGGGCACCGTGCTGCAGCCTCCTTTACACAATCCACTTCTGTTTTTTAGCTGCCAAGTCAATGACCGCCGGTCCCCCCCCCCCACACGAGAACACCTAAAAGAAAAATGCAGTGTTTGTGTCTACACACACACACACACACACACACACACACACACACACACACACCTAAAAGAAAAATGCAGTGTTTGTGTACACACACACACACACACACACACACACACGAAAAATGCAGTGTTTGTGGTAGATGCTTTTATGATGTGTGAAATGTGATACCTGTCCAGAGAGAGGGAGAGAGAGACAGAATCTGGAAAAGAAAGAAAAGACCATTTCCAAAAGATCATGTTATCCATTACAGCAGAGCCATTTTTGGGACACACTTAAAAAAACACAAACTAATTTAACACAATCAGCACTGTAGGAGCCAATTACCGCTCTTCTATAAGTAAGGACCAACCCCTTTGCTCTGATCAGGTGTTTCGCCCAGAAGAGCATACAGTTTTTGACCACACACCCACGGTAGGCAGCTTGCTGCTGCAGTACCTAAATTAAAGGTAACACAAGGTAACACAAAAGGTAACACAAAAAAAGTCTGGCAAGAAATCAATAAACTCTCTGGCCGCCAAACTAAACGAGAAATTCTACAACAGCATGAGTGAATACTGGATTCTGATTGGCTAGCAACAGTGGTAAATAGGCCAACAATCTACAGTTCGGCTCCAACCGCAGTATCACACCGCTCCCTGATGCTGACTCCGCTCCCTGTGCTGACTCCGCCCACTGTTAGCCTGTCAGTCTGCAAATCTCTAACAAGGAAATGGTCGATCTCTAACAAGGAAATGTCCGATTTCGTAGTAACGTTTGATTTACTGGGTGGATTGAGTTTTGAGCAGTGGTTAGATGAAGATGAAGGTGAAGTGAACAAAGAACGACATGGTGAAATTGGGGAGAGAGAACTGGCTGAGCTTGAGTTGTCACGAGTTCGGACTAGCGGGAGGTCGGACTAGCGGGAGGTCGGACTAGCGCCCGGACCCCGAACCTGGGACTGTCAAACAAACAAACGCCCTCTGCCGTCACCAGATATCAACACACCACCACCAAAACGGGCTGCTTTAGATAACTGTTTAAATAACTGTACTTTTACAGGCAATGTATCAATAACTGTGAATCCCGTTAAGGAATAGGTTAGTTGTTTTTTGGCTCAAAGGCAACTAAATGTTTAGTGCAATCATTGATCTTGTGTATGGAACTATATTCTGTGGCGGAAGGATAAATGTATTCTGAAACCAGTAATGATTGTAAATAAATGAATTGGATGTTACAATTGTGTATTTTTTATATTATTTGGTAGCTGTTGTAGAAAACAAATTTACCACTCGAGGTCGGGGGTTGTGGCCACATTTACCACTGGTACAGGGTTTATAGCACTCGGCTTCGCCTCGTGCCACAACCCTGTACCAGTGGTAAATGTGGCCACAACCCCCTTCCTCTCGTGGTAAATTTGTTAAATAAAGACCTGGAAATAAGGATCAAGGATCAACTAGTAAATAACCCGGTTACCAGGCGCGGACTGCATAATCGGGCACGTCGGGCAAATGCCCGGTGGCCTGGCCTGGCCTGCAAAAAAAAATAAAATAAAAAAAATCTCCCAAATCTGGCTTCAAACGACCAAAATCTGGCTTCAAACGGCCCCAATTTTTCGTGCGCCAACATGCGCGTTGGCCCGTATCAGCCTGACCTGCTTGGTATCTAATGACCGGCCTGAATTATGATCCCAGTCCGCCCCTGCCGGTTACCCTAGCAGCAGAATTTAATATTTTTTTAATAAACTCTGTCCTAGAGATATCACGACCTTTCGCTACTCCACACTCAACCATGTCTACCACCAACGGTTCTCCCTTATCTAGTACCATCGTTGGTACTCAACCATCTTGTAATATAAATAACACCATCGTTGGTGCAGTCTACCCTGACCATAAATGAAATATCAGAAACAGAAGTAGCTAAAATCATCTGCTCCTTGAATAAATCTTATGCGAAAGACATCTATGGCCTGGATACCAACTTTCTGAAAGAACATATGGACTCTCTGATTTGCCCTATTACACACCTGATAAACCTATCTATAAAACACTCTGTTGTCCCGGGCCGCGTGGAAGGTGGGCATGGTTACCCCAATTTTTTAATCCGGAAGTAAATCCGACATTAATAATTACAGACCGATCAATATTCTCCCAGCTATCTCAAAAATCATAGAAAAATGGGTGGTTAAACAATTGATAGAACATCTCAACAGTGGCCTCACAGCCCTGCACCCTGCAATTCGGTTTCCGTGCCCACCACTCCACAGAATCGGCTATAGGCATGTTAATTGAAAGAACTAAATGCCTCCTGGACAAGAATGGCTGTGTCGGTGCTCTGTTCCTCGATCTCAAGAGCGCTTTTGATACAGTCGACCACCGTGCTAACTGCCTTATTGCTTGTTGTGTCTCTTGTTGTTTTTGCACTCATATGCCCTGTCACATTTGTACTATGTTGTAAACGGAGTCCTCAGCACAAGAATTTCACACGTGATACTTGTACCATGGAGTGACAATAAAAATCTTGAATCTTGAATCTTGAGTGGACTGCTGACCAAGCTGGCCCATTTTAATTCCTCGGCCCAGGCACTCGATTGGATTAAATCATATCTCTCCAACAGAAAGCAGTGCGTGGTGATCAATGGAGTCAAATCACCATACATAGACTGTCCAGTAGGGGTCCCCCAAGGATCCATTCTCGGCCCGATCTTATTCTCTTTATATATTAATGATTTTTTTGATGTATGCAAAAATGTCCATGCACAGTTATATGCGGACGACGCCGTTCTCTTTACGCCTGCAGCAAACGCCGCGGATGCTGCACAAGCCCTCACGGCAGCGATGGTCCACGTCCAGGAATGGCTCAAAGATTCCCGTCTCCTCTTGAATACAAAAAAAAACGGTCTGTATGATGTTCACAAAAAAACAAAAACAAAACTGTCACTCACTCAGGTGTGTTCCTGAATGGTGAGGAACTCGCTCTAGTAAACGAGTTCAAATATCTCGGAGTCACCCTGGACTCAAACCTCACCTTTCAGAAACACAAGAAAGTGACCAACTCAGTCAAATACAATCTGGCGAACTTCAAACAAATCAGAAATTTCCTGACGGACGATGCTGCCTTGATGTTCTTACACTCTATGATTTTTCCCCACATTGATAACTGCTTAACGAGCTGGTCTTTGGCTTGTAAAACAGCTCTTAATGGCAGGGAATGAGTTAAGCATTATAAAACATTAACTTAGTTACCGTAAATCCTCTAATAGTGACCGGGGCCTTTATTTACTGAGCCACAGAGAGCCCCGGGCCTTTGATGGAGCCAGGCCTATATTAGAGTAGAGGCCTTTATTTCTTAATATTAAACTCTCATGGACATACTCCTTTAATTTCCTGACTTTTATTGTAAAATATTGCAGAAAACCAAACACAAAGCAAATAAATTAACTTGGTAAGTTGTCTTAACTCATTGAGTGCCAATGACGACAATCGTCGTCAATTCAAACAGTAACGTAGAGTGCCAATGACGACGATTGTCGTCAGTTGCATTTTTTGACGGTGGGACGTGGATCAAAGCCTGATGCATCTCCTGTGAAAGTATGGGGGATGTCAAATGTGTAGAAGCTATTTTACGGACCCATTAGGTGGCGACAGTGCTCTCCAGATTAGAGAAAGGTGAGGAAAAACAGCAGAAGAAGCCCCGTGATGAAACGGAAACCGATGCTGGAGCCAGAGCCGTATAGATTGCTCTGGCTGGAGCTAACGTTAGCTGCGAACAGCAGTCAATCCGCTCCCACAACTGAGCCCCTCTGTCTCTGCTGCATAGTTTCTCCACATTTAGCCGCCAGAAAAGCAGCACCTGACGCCGAAGGGCCAAACCATTCTCAGCAGTCCGGTTTGGCTTTTCGGTGTCGCGCTGGGAGCCGGCGCACAAAAACGGAGCGCTCCGAAAATAGACGCTGGGTGCGTGTTAGGCTGTGTGTTAGTGTGGGGATGAGTTTCTCCAAGCTCCGCTGGCATGCAGGCTGTGTGTTGGTGTGGGGGTGAGTTTCTCCCAGCTCTGGCATGCAAGCTGTGTGTTGGTGGGGATGAGTTTATCCCAGCTCCATGCAGAGATTCGTCGCCTGACACACGCAGCAGAGCGAGCAGAGCCACCAGAGACACTCCCAGGAGGAGGAGTTTGCAGTTGAGGGGGGTGGGGGTGCTGTTTTATTGAAGGAAATTACTGTTCAGATGTTTCAGGTTAGAAAATATTAGCTTCAGAGTCAGTGATTTGCTTGAAATGCTTCATTTCACATAAGGCTCATTATCTCAGCTTCTAGTCTGAAACGTCTGTTTTTGGTGAAATCAACCTATCTTCTCCGGCTGATAACTAAAGAACGGAAAATGATATCAATAAACTTTTTTTTGCTGATGATACAATAGAGTCTCATCGTTCTTTGTGCGTGTTCGGTGTTTACATAGTAATATCACACAATATTCTGTGGGCCTCGAGAGATCACTGAAAACGCTCTGAAAGGGCTGGCACTGGGAGCATCCGTCTTCCAAATGTGGCTGGCACTCAATGAGTTAATAACGATCAGATCAGTAAACTGGAATACCACAGGTATTAGCAAAATATAACATACCCGGTAAATGTGCCCAATGTCACATAAAAACAAAACAAATGCCAGACTGGCCAGTTTTCAGCACAGTCAATAAGAACCAGATTCAGCTTCACAGTGACCTCACAGTGAAAATACGCCCTGTGGCAACAAAACAATTCAGAGAGGCCTGTATTGGAGGCAGGCCTTTATTTGTCCGTGCAGACCGTGCCTCCGGCCATTATTAGAGTAGAGGCCTTTAATGGAATAGAGGCCACTATTAGAGGATTTATGGTACTTTTTGTAGATAATTGGTATTGGCTGATAAATGGAAAAACAAGAGCTTTGAGTATAGCCTGCACTTCTTACAAGTATCTATAACATTGTAAAGGTACAGGAAGGGTTAATGAAGCATTAACATGGAGTATATGAATATAACAACACGGACGAAAGTAAGTGTCCGGAATTGGATGCATATTTTTAATCTGAAAAATAGGTGAGCTATCATCCATTTCAGGGACTGGAAGAAAATCACTTCCAAGTTAAGGTAAAAACAATATTCTACTTTAAAAAATACAGGTGTAGGATGAACTTCAGCGAAAATAGTACATGATGAAATATATTGGTACATGATAGTGATTATTTTTGGTCATAGCTGTCTGGAATTGGATACCCGGACGCTAGTTGTTTCTTCTCTCAGTTTAAAACCCTCTGAGTGTGTGGAGAGAGGAGAGTGACATCCTCCTGCTGAGTTGCATCAGCTGAGTGGGAGGCGGTGCTAACCGTGGCGAGGCAGCAAGCCATTGGCCCGCCTGTGCCGTCACTCACCTCCTGGCCTGGATTGGTCCGGCCCACCTCCACACAGCCTGACCTCATAAAGGCGGTTAATAATAGTGGTGAGGTCATCCAGCTGGCTCCGCCCACTTCCTCTCTCCGTGAAAATAACCTCTGGCAGGCAGGCGAGGAGAGAGTCACAGCCTGCTTCTCGTATCATATGGGTTTAAAAAAAGAAAAAAGAAAAAAAAATTGTTTGTTCACCATCTGAAAACATGCGTTGTTCCTACTTGGTGCTTGTCTACAAACTGTATGATAGTAGGCTACTGTCATCATAGATGAACGGAAAAAATAGAGAGAGAGAGGGAGGGGAGAGAGAGAGAGAGGGAGGGGGAGAGATAAAGAGAGAAAGGAGGGAGAGAGGGAAAAAAATAAAGTGTTGGCTCACCTTGAAGACCTTGTACTTGGCAAGATGGCGGCGCGACCAAAGTCTGCGGCGGCCTCTCCCAGTAACTGTGCAGGATCTATGTCTATGTCTGCATCTATGTCCGTCTGTGTCAACAAATGCAGTGCGTAGGAAATATAAGTACTGTGATGGATGGCCACAGGCCACACATGGTAATATTATCTCAATTTACTCTCACCTCACTCATTACCTCATTAGTTTGTTGTTCACACAGGTTCATTTCATTTGCAGTCACCACACCCCAAACAATTAACAATAATTAACAGCACGCAGTTTCTTTAATTTAGAATATGTTTATTTGCTATATGCTTGACATTGTTTTATATAAAGAACAGGTCAGGTCACTTAAGACATTTTCTGGTATATTAATCATTGTTTCTTTCTTTGAGTTACCGTGGCTGTCTGGAGGTTTCCTGGTGTGGCAAAAGGCGTGGCTGAGGACTATTAAGTACTGGAGCCAGCTCATCAGCCCAAACCAATGTGCTGCCAAGTTAGGGGGATTTGGGTTTAGTTAGTTTGCCTTGTGTTTAGTTGTAGTTGGCGTCCATTTTGTTTACCCCGTGTTTCATTTGGTTTGCCCCAGTCACTATTGTGGTAAACCTGTGTGTGTGTGTGTGTGTGTGTGTGTGTGGGGGGGGGGGTTATGTGCAACTACTGATTGGGGTGATTGCCTCCAGTCGTGGGGGGGGGGGGGGGGGGGGGGGTGAGGCTCTGAATTAAAGAGCAGAGCCTGCCAGTGATTCAGGGTTGCTGGAGAGTTCTGTGTTTGTGTGTCCCGCGCCCACATGAGAGGAGGACAGCTGCCTCCCTCTCAGCAGATATAGGGCCGGGGAGTCCGTGCAGCCGATTTCGGTCACCACCCGCTCTCCAGCCTAAGACCACAGCGTCCGGCCCGCCGCCGTACGCTGCCAGCACCGCCGACCAGCAGTTTATCCCCTGGGGAGGGGGGGTCTCGCCGACGGGCGAGTTAAGTTTTAAGCTTTATCATCTTGTTTATGTTTGTTTGTTTTTTGGTTTATTGGTTCATATAGCCACAGATGATCCGGGGGGTGTTAGTAGGCGGCCAATTGTTCTGAGGGGTGTCATTCTCTGTTTGCTGTGCATAACCCGGGCGTTTTGGGGTAGCCCTCTTTGTGGAAGTAGCCTAATTGCTGTGTAGCTACTGCATCTATTGCACGCTTTAAACCGTGCCTTTGGAGTTTCTCACGTGTGTCGTGTGTGCATAATCATTGGCCTGTTGTGGCCCAGTTTGCAGTGATTTCATCTTCATGTGTGTAGTGGTTTTGCCTTACAATAGACCCCAGGGACCATTGCAAGCTTATTTTGATACTCACCTGTGATCACCTCTGTGTTTTACTGTGTTGCTCAAAGCCTGTAGAAATAAAGCTATCTATTTTTCCATACTCCTGATTTTTGTGTTGCTTGGTCTCCATCAGAACCCTTTCCGGGCTGGTTTATTACACTATATACAGTATGTCTCCCCATGTTTCATTGTAGCAGGTCAGTTTGTAAAGTTAATACCTGTTAGCTTGCTCTATTTCATTATAGTTCTGTTTTGTTGACCTCTTTTATTAGACCTAGGCATTATATTTTTGGTTTGTAAAACTTTCATTCCTTTAGGTAAATAAAAAACCCTGATTTAATGGAAAACACCTGTGTCCTCGGTTGCTTTGCAGCTTTGTCTCTCACAGTTGGTGGCAGTGGTAGGATCATCCAGTGGAGGACACAGGATTTATTTTTTCTCTTGAACATTTTTTGAATTTTTCTTTTTTCTCTTTTTGCCGCTTCCCCTAACAAAAAAATAAATGTGTATATATATATATGATAAATAATGAAGCGTGGTGGAAAGACTGGGACAAGACAAGGAGGCCCTGCAAGCCTACAGACCGGACAGGAGGAACAAGCCGGTGGTGAAGAGGAGGAAAATGGAGCTGCTGGAGTGGTAGAATGCACTGAGGGTGAAGGTAAGGAGCCAACACTGTCGGACCTGATGAGCATTTTCCGGGCTCATATGGGGCAGCAGGAGGCCCGTGAGGAAAGACAGAAGGAGCTAACTGAAAAACAGGAAACACAGTTTAAAACACTTCAACATCAGTTTCAGCTTTTGCAGTTAGAAGTAAAGGCCCGAACATCTCCACTCACTCCTCTGTCATCAGACTCTAATGTATTAGATTTTGAGGCTTTACCACCCACCACAGACCATTCTCAGGCCCAAGCTGAGCCCTCTTCCTGAACATTTTCTTGTTGCATTTGAGCGCATGGCTATAGCATGCCGGTGGAAGAAAGTTGACTGGGTTTTTCACTTAATACCATTGCTAACTGGCAAGGTTAGAGGTGCTTATGTGCATATGGACATTGATGATTCCCAGGACTATGAGAAGGTAAAAGCTGCAATCCTTTCTAAATATGACATTAACCCTGAGACCTACAGGCTAAGATTCCGCTCCCTGGAGATTTACCCGGAGGAGAGCCCCAAGGAGTTGTATGTAAGGCTCAAGGAGCTTTATGGGAAGTGGATGCAGCCAAAAGGTCAAATTGTTCAGGAAATTGGTGAAATTATCATATTGGAACAATATTTGAGAATGCTGTCCCCTGAGCTTCAGGTCTGGATCCGAGAACACGATCCACGTTCAGCAATGGAGGCGGCTAAGCTAGCTGATGTGTTTGTGGCTGCCCGGAACAAGGCCCAACCATGGGGCTATAACTCTTCATGGAGAACAAAGGACAGCCGCAGACCAGCCTCACAGTATCATGAGAGGCCAGCAACCGGTGGGGGTAAGCCTCCCATGTGGGAGAACCAAGCAACTAATATGCCATTAAAACCCAAGAAAAAAGCCAATTTGTTATCTCTGTGGACTAGAAGGCCATATAAAACCCATGTGCCCTAAAAATTCAGCTGAGATAACACAAATGTGCTATGTGCCACGCCCTCATGTTGAACCGGACCAGTCTAGTAGAATGGCATCCATTGAGGTAAATGGAACAATGCTCAAGGCCCTACTTGATTCTGGGAGTGATCGGACTCTTGTACACAGAATGTTTGTACCACCCAACATTATCCGCACCAGAGACACCACCCCCATGTGTTGTGTACATGGGGATAAGAAGCCCTACTCAACAGCTGACATGTACATAAAAGTGGAGGGCCAAACCTACCTCTTTAATATTGTGGTTGCTGATAATCTGCCTTATGCGGCTGTGCTAGGACGTGACCTTCCAGTACTTTTTGACTTGTTGGAGTCAAACCAGAGCCGAATAGCCAATGTGGAGTCAGACCAAAGCAGAACATGCAATGTTGCCGTTACTAGAGCACGGGCAAAAGAATCAAACAAACACTCTGTGACTCTCAGTGCTCTGCCTTTTTACAACGAGGAGTTGGAGACCACACCCGGGAAGTCTCGGAAAACTCGCAGAAGGCAGGAGAAGTTCCAATACACAGTTGTGACACCATCAGCCAACACTGAGTCAGAGTTGCCTTTAGGGTTCCAAATACCATCTAATATCATTGAGCTGCAGAAAACTGATCCATCTTTAGTGTCTCTTTTTCAGAGGGCAGAGGAGAAGGCACCTGGAGCTGGGCTGGACATCAGCAGAGATGAGTATATTGTGCAAAACGGCACACTCTATCGCCAGCAGGGGTCAGTGCTGCAGCTACTGGTCCCCCAAGCAGCTAGACACAACATACTTGGGGCACAAAGATGTTGCTGAATTCTGCAGAAGTTGCCCTCAGTGCCAGATTACATCTGCTAAAATTCCCTCCAGAGCTCCACTCCACCCTTTTTTTTTCACCTTTGTTTATACAGCGAAAAATCCCTTGAGAGCAAGCTCTCATTTTCAAGGGAGCCCTGTTACAGTAAAACATTTACAGTGAACATGTTACCAGACAGACAGTTACAAACAAAGCAGAGGGATACATCAAGTAAAACAAGAGCATACATTCTGTAGGGTACCCTCAAGGAGTAGTCTAAAAGAATTAAAGGAAATAAATTGGTCAAGTTTTAAAATGTTCTGGAGCTTGTTCCATCTGTCAGGGGCATAAAAAGAGAAAGCAGTCCTTCCTAGGTCTGTCCTTACACGTGGAACAAACAATCTGATGTGCGATTGTGAACGTGTTCTATAACATGTATTACTCAGACTGATGAGCGATGACAGGTAGGAAGGAAGCTTCCCTATCAGGGCTTTATAAATGAATAAGAGACAGTGTTGCTCCCTTCGAGTCGACAGAGCGGGCCAACCCACTTTCTCATATAATCGTTACCGTTACCATTATCGTTACCGTTACCATTACCGATCATTGGCACCCCATTTGAGCGCCTTGGGATGGATATTGTTGGCCCTGTTGAGAGGAGCAAGGCGGGGAACCGTTATACTGGTTATAACTGATTATGCTACAAAGTACCCAGAGGTTTTTCCATTGAAATCCATAAAAGCAAAACTAGTCGCTTTCTGTTTGGTGCAGTACTTTTCCAGAGTGGGCTTCCCCTGTGAAATATTGACTGATCAAGGAACTAACTTCATGTCAACTCTGTTGAAACAGGTGTACCAGTTACTTGGTATTAGGAGACTGAGGACCACACCGTATCATCCTCAAACTGATGGACTGACGGAGCGCTTTAACCAGACCCTGAAGCAGATGCTTAAGAAGTTTGTGAATAGCAGTGGTACAGACTGGGACCAGTGGCTGCCATATCTCCTCTTTGCATACAGAGAAGTACCCCAAGCCTCCACTGGTTTCTCTCCATTTGAACTTTTGTATGGTCATGAAGTGCGAGGTCCTCTTTCATTACTGAGAGAGATTTGGGAGGGAAACAAGGGGAAGGTGGGGTCTATTAACATTATTTCCTATGTTGTCCAGATGAGAGAGCGCTTGGAGAAAATGAGTGAGCTGGCCCAATCACACATGGCGGGGGCCCAGCAACAGCAGAAGTCCTGGTACAATAAGGCAACCCGGCAGAGGTCCTTTGACCCTGGACAAAAGGTGCTGGTGTTCCTCCCTAGTGACAACAACAAGCTGCTGGCGAAATGGCAGGGACCATTTGAGGTCATGAAGAAACTTGCGCCGACCACATACCAGGTATCAACCCCAGGGCAGTCACGTGCCAGGAGGGTACTGCATATAAATCTGCTGAAGGAGTGGGTGCAGCGACCTGGAAGGGAAGCAACAGTGATGCTTATCAGAAGTCTGCCAGAGGAAGACGAAGTGGACGAGCAATACTTACCGCCTGCTGGTGCTCAGGTGGACCTTGAACTCAGTCACCTGTCGGAAGACAAACAGCTTCAGGTGAGATCACTCTGTAATTCAGAAGTGTTTCAGGAGAATCAATATTGTTGAAGATGACATTGTTCTTAAAAAAAGTGCTTCTGTGAGACGACTCAGTTACAGGATCCCTGAGCATCTGTTGGCCTCACTGAGGAAGGAGGTTGACCTGATGCTGTCCCTGAACATCGTCGAGGCCTCCAAAAGTGAGTGGTGTAACCCAGTGGTCCTGGTGCCAAAGAAGGATGGCAGCTTGAGGTTCTGTATTGACTTCAGTTACCTGAATTCAATTTCTCAGTTTGATTCCTATCCAACACCAACACAAGAATTGATGACCTTCTTGAACGGCTGGGAAAGGCAAAATACTTGCCCACCATAGATCTGTGCAAGGGTTACTGCCAGGTTCTGCTCGCTAAGAAGGCCCGGGAGCTGACAGCCTTCAGGAAACCATGGGGTCTCTTCCAGTTCACAGTCTTGCCATTTGGGTTGCATGGGGCTCCAGCGACCTTCCAGAGGCTCATGGACCAGGTATTTTGTGATTTCTCTGGTTTTGCTGCTGCATATCTGGATGACATTGTCATTTACAGTACCACATGGGAGGAGCACCTGGAACATCTGCGTGCTGTCCTGGATCATCTCCGCTCTGCCGGGCTGACCATTAACTCATCAAAGTGCGTCTTTGCTGCTGCAGAGACCGAGTACCTGGGCTATGTCATCGGGAAGGGGGTGATACGGATGCAGGTCACAAAGATCCAGGCCATAGAGTTCTGTCCTTTGCCACAAACAAGGAAGCAACTCCGCTCATTTCTGGGCATGGCGGGCTGCTATCACGGCTTTATACCACAATTCTCCACCAGGGCAGCTCTACTCACAGACCGAACTGGATCCCGGTGTCCTAATCGGGTCCAGTGGATAGATGAGGCAGTGGCAGCCTTTCAGGACATTCAGCAATCGTTAAGTAATAATCCAGTTCTGTACAGTCCATGTTTTGAAGAACACTTTGTTTTGCAAACAGATGCTTCCGACAGGGGACTGGGGGCTGTGCTTCTCCAGGGACCGCCAGGCGAACGGCATCCAGTTGCCTACATCAGCCGAAAACTGTTCCCCAGGGAGGTTCGGTATTCGACAGTGGAGAAGGAAGCGCTGGCTATAAAGTGGGCCCTGGACTCTTTCCGGTACTACCGCCTGGGCAGGGAATTCACCCTGGAGACGGATCACAAAGCGCTTCAGTGGATGGAGAGGATGAAGGACACCAATGGGAGGATCACCCGGTGGTACCTGGCACTGCAACCATTCCGCTTCAATGTTCAGTACATCCCAGGCAAGGACAACCTCACAGCTGACTACCTCTACACACTACCCCTCCTGAAGGGGGGGAGTGTGTGATGGCCACAGGCCACACATGGTAATATTATTTCAATTTACTCTCACCTCACTCATTACCTCATTTGTTTGTTGTTCACACAGGTTCATTTCATTTGCAGTCACCACACCCCAAACAATGAACAATAATTAACAGCACACAGTTTCTTTAATTTAGAATACTAGTGCAGTGCCCGTTCCCCCATGCACCACCCCGTGGGCGATTCCCCCCGCACACACACTGCACTCTGTCAGATCCCCCTAAGCGTTTGAAGTCGATCCGACAAACGGTTCTCAAGATACCCGAATGACAGACATACAGACAGTCCTGGAATAAGTCCAAATTGCATGAAATGCGGCACCGCACTCCATCGGGGTCCGAGCAGCGCACTCGCCAAGTTTGAAGTCAATCGGATGAACGGTTCTCAAGATAAACCACTTTTTGTGTTGCCAGTAGGTGGCGCTGTGTTGAATTGCACACAATTCTGCACTGCTCTGTCAGGTTCCCAGCAGCACACTTACCAAGTTTGAAGTTGATCAGATGAATGGCTATCGAGATAAACCGCTTTTTGTGTTGCCAGTAGGTGGCGCTGTGCCAAATTGCATGGAATTCAGCTCCCTGCACTCCGTTGAGTCCCCCTAAGCGCACTCCCCGAGTTTGAAGTTTGAAGTCGATCAGATGAATGGATGAGATAAAGCGCTTTTTGTGTTGCCAGTAGGTGACGCTATGCCAAATTGCACAAAGACAGGGCACTGCACTGCACAATAGGGCACACTCCCAAAGTTTGAAGTCAATCCGACCAACGGTTCTCGATGGCATGCAGCAGATGATGCTCATCCATAAGCAGTTGTGGCGTGGTAGCATGTATCGAAAACAAGAAATGTGATAGGAAAAAGCTTTAGCGAATTTGTAACCAAACCAGGGATTCCGCTAGACATTTTCCCAGATGGCCAGTGCAGCCGGTAATGTTCCAAAATTCCGGTCCTATCGAATATTTACCGGCCACTATGTTTCCTAAATAAACGTTTTGAATCCATTTATTTCTCTATAGTCCATTCTTTATAGCCTCTATAGTCGTAGTCAATCTTATTTATTCCAGTGTTGTCATTAAGAGGCCGATTTCGCAGCAAGAATATTTAATTGGTCGGCACGTCGTTCTCAGTAAAGGACGCTTTCGTTATTGAAACAGACAACATGCATGCATGCTCCTACTGTAGCCTATCTATCTGCATTTGCAGAAACTCATGAACCCATATCTTCTGGACATTGCCTTGATGAAATAACAACGTAGCGTTGGCTAAAAGTAATAAGTGCGACAGCGCACAACTTGAATCCCCAGCAATAGGCTACGTAGGCACCTTAATCTCTCCCACTCACCTGGCACCTGTGCAGCAGCTCTCCTGCACTGGTTCTCGGCTCCCATGTGGCTTTATTTGTGGTAAGCATTTTGATTAAGCTCCTCATCATATGAACCAAGCCATTGATTGATTGATTGATTGATTGATTCGCCCGAGTAGGTAAAAAGGCTTTTTACCTCCGCTAAATTGACAGCCTACGTCGGGTCGCTTTCGCTTTTGACGGCGGCAGGCACGCTTCTGGTTCTTTCCTGCCGTCTTGCTTGCCTGAAGTAGGCTATTTGTCGTTGCATGATCTCGATTAAAAAAAGGACTGGCCTAGCAAGGGATGTCTGTTTTGACATTTCAGTTTCCTCCTGTGTGTTTCCTCACAGCGGGTCCAGCGCTGGCCGGCGGGACTGATGCTGCTTGTGTGGCTTTTAAACGGTGCTCTACACTAACGAAAACGTCTGCTATATTTTTCTTTTTCACCAACACTCAACAGGGGCGGAAAAACTAGTGATAAACTGCGGATAATGACCTGCCACTGTTTAACTGCACCTCCTTTTGCGCTAATCCGGATCTTACACCGGCGAGCGAGGTGAATAAGATACGGACTCGCGGGAGTGCGCGTAGGCCGGCTAATTGTTGTTTAACATGCAGGCCAACCGGCTAGGAGCAAGTTATAATACGGATTCCAATGCATGTTAAGAAATGGCTTCTGAGAGTGATATATACCACAGGGTTTCCCTACACTGTACCCAGAATCTAAGAGAGTGATATATACCACAGGGTTTCCCTACACTGTACCCAGAATCTAAGAGAGTGATATATACCACAGGGTTGTGGTAAAAATGTCAAAATAAACGTCAGGGCCCAACCGAGAGCCCCTTCCTCCCAGCACCCCCTGCTTAAAGTGACTTCCAGCGGCCCTGCAGAGAGCTGTCTGTGGAGTTCGTCACACGCAGGCAGAGAGCTGTCTGTGGAGCTCAGTAACACACAGGCAGAGAGCTGCCTGTGGAGTTTGTTACATGCAGGCAGAGAGCCATCTGTGGAACTTGTTACACACAGATAGAGCTATCTGTGGAGCTCATTACACGCAGGCAGAGGGCTGTCTGTGGAGCTCGTTACACACAGGCAAAGAGCGGTCGGTGGAGCTCATTACACGCAGGCAGAGAGCTGTCTGTGGAGCTTGTTACACGCAGGTAGAGCTGTCTGTGGAGCTCATTACACGCAGGCAGAGGGCTGTCTGTGGAGCTCGTTACACACAGGCAAAGAGCGGTCGGTGGAGCTCATTACACGCAGGCAGAGAGCTGTCTGTGGAGCTTGTTACACGCAGGTAGAGCTGTCTGTGGAGCTCATTACACGCAGGCAGAGGGCTGTCTGTGGAGCTCGTTACACACAGGCAAAGAGCGGTCGGTGGAGCTCATTACACGCAGGCAGAGGGCTGTCTGTGGAGCTCGTTACACACAGGCAAAGAGCTGTCTGTGGAGCTCATTACACACAGGCAGAGAGCTGTCTGTGGAGCTCGTTAAACAGCTGTTTGTGGAGCTTGTTACACACAGCCAGGTAGCTGTCTGTAGAGCTTGTTACACACAGGCAGAGAGCTGTCTGTGGAGCTTGTTACACAGGCAGAGAGCTGTCTGTGGAGCTTGTTACATGCAGGCAGAGAGCTGTCTGTGGAGCTTGTTACACGTGGGCAGATAGCTGTCTGTAGAGCTTGTTACACACAGGCAGAGAGCTGTCTGTGGAGCTTGTTACATGCAGGCAGAGAGCCGTCTGTGGAGGTTGTTAAACAGAGCTGTCTGTGGAGCTTGTTACACGCGGGCAGATAGCTGTCTGTGGAGCTTGTTAAACAGAGCTGTCTGTGGAGCTTGTTAAACAGAGCTGTCTGTGGAGCTTGTTACACACAGCCAGAGAGCTGTCTGTGGAGCTTGTTACACGCGGGCAGATAGCTGTCTGTGGAGCTTGTTACACACAGGCAGAGAGCTGTCTGTGGAGCTTGTTACACAGGCAGAGAGCTGTCTGTGGAGCTTGTTACACAGACAGAGAGCTGTCTGTGGAGCTCAGTCACACGCAGGCAGAGAGCTGTCTGTGGAGCTTGTTACATGCAGGCAGAGAGCTGTCTGTGGAGCTCATTACATACAGGCAGAGGGCTGTCTGTGGAGCTTGTTGCACGCAGGCAGAGAGCTGTCTGTGGAGCTCATCACACGCAGGCAAAGAGCTGTATGTGGAGCTCATCACACGCAGGCAGAGAGCGGTATGTGGAGCTCATCACACGCAGGCAGAGAGCTGTCTGTGGAGCTCACCACATGCAGAGAGCTGCCTGTGGAGCTCACCACATGCAGAGAGCTGCCTGTGGAGCTCACCACATGCAGAGAGCTGCCTGTGGAGCTCACCACATGCAGAGAGCTGCCTGTGGAGCTCACCACACGCAGGCAGAGAGCTGTCTGTGGAGCTCATCACACGCAGGCAGAGAGCTGTCTGTGGAGCTCGTTACACGCAGGCAGAGAGCTGTCTGTGGAGCTCGTTACACACAGGCAGAGAGCTGTCTGTGGAGCTCGTTACACGCAGGCAGAGAGCTGTCTGTGGAGCTCACCACACGCAGGCAGAGAGCTGTCTGTGGAGCTCGTTACACGCAGGCAGAGAGCTGTCTGTGGAGCTCGTTACACGCAGGCAGAGAGCTGTCTGTGGAGCTCGTTACACACAGGCAGAGAGCTGTCTGTGGAGCTCGTTACACGCAGGCAGAGAGCTGTCTGTGGAGCTTGTTACACGCAGGCAGAAAGACTGCTTCATCTCTACTGAACAAAAGCATCAACATCAACAACATGGAAAGGTTTACTTCAACTTTATTGTCCTGAGGGAAATTTGGTTTGCAGACTATTTAAAATACCAAGATACGATTAAAATAAGAACACATAAAACAACATGTAGGGAAACTTTACATGAATAAAAGACGTTGAAATCAACAACTAACCAAAATAAAAAGATCAAAATTAAAGGTCCTATCTGTAAGTTTTATGGGGTCCTCTCGCCATTCCGAAGTGTCGGCATTCAGATCATTGACTTCTATGCTTTCGGAGAGGCGGCCCTTTTTATCTCCAAAAATGGTTTCACCATTGCGAAAGATATTAGGTCCGCCATTCCGACATAGCATCTTGAGTTATTTAGCCTACAGGGGTGGGAGAGGTTAGGTTCTGGGCGAGGTTAGGTTTAGGCGTGGGGGGTGGGAGAGGTTAGGTTTAGGGTTAGTGTCTGCAGGAGGTTAGGTTTAGGCATGGGGGGTGGGAGAGGTTAGGTTTAGACATGGGGGCTGGGAGAGGTTAGCTCCAGCCGGGCCCCCGGGTTAGGGTTCTTTCGCAATGGCGAGACAGATCTCCATTCCGACAATTTTGTCGGAATGCCGGTATTTCGGAGTGCCGACATTTCGGAATGCCGGGGTGTCCCCAAGTTTTAACTATTACTGACACCGGTGGCAGAGTAACTGCAGGCAGCGTGTGAACGAGCTGGTGCGCGGGCACCATACTCGCACGCGCACAAGCAGCTTCCTGGCAACAGCAGAGTGTTGATTGCTTTGTAACGTTAACTCATAAAAGTCACTTGAAAACTGCAACCTGGACAATTTATCGGTCAGATCAGCCTCGAGATGCCCAGGAAGGATTCTGGATGAATTATCGGACGTTATTGTGGCATGTTTGGTCGTGTTTTGGCTTGCATTGGCTGCGGGGAAATGGATGAGGATATTCACGTTAGTGTGAGCCAGCAACTACCCTGCTTCCATTGTGTAGAAAAGGCTCCAAAAGGCCCTGAGATCAGGGGCCGGTTGCACCAACTGGTCTTAACTATGCCTGGTCGTAACTCCTACGTCGGTCTTAGTTAAGACCATGGACTTACGCCTGTTGCACCAACACGGCTTACTCTGGTCTTAACTACGCTGGTCATAGCAATGCGCGTTCATGTGAATTGTCGGGGAATGCCCTCTGATTGGCCCACATGTGCCTCGCGCCGTCACCCACTACTGTATGTGCGTCACTACACCCTCCCTCCTCCCACCCCCCTCCTCCTGTGGAAGCCCCGGGGGAAAATGGCGGCGGCGATTAGTGTCAGGGAGTCTGAATGAAATTGAATGTAACGTTCCCAATTCTATGTATTAAATTCTAAAAGAATTAACGCCAACATTTGGGAAGGCTAAGCCACACAAGTAGTTAGTTATAATCTAACGTCGTGCTTTCAAAGACGGCGAACTGGCGATGTTACGACGATGACGGTCAAAAAGGTCTCCGCGGAGATCTCTGTTACAGGCAGGCTCTACGCCTCCTCCTGACGAGGCGTAGGAGTTACGCCTGGTCTTAGTGAAAATAAGGCTTAAGTCGTCTTGGTGCAACCGGCGTAGCTGTAGGTCGTAAAGTTACGACCAACTTAGCTTAAGACCAGTGTAAGACCAGTTGGTGCAACCGGCCCCAGGCCTGTTCGAACCGGAGACGCGCCCGCGACCCAACGATGATGTCAGAGTTCCCCCTGTGAGGTCATCGGTGATGTCAGGGTTCCCCCTGTTAGGTCATCGGTGATGTCAGACGGTCTAGGCTGTCTCTTGACTGTGTGATGTCAGACTTGACCTTGTGAGGTCATCAATGATGTCATACCTCGAATGTGTGGGGTATAAAAGCGATGTTCTACTATGCTGACCGATCACCCGTAGCGAGCTCTTACCTAGGATCCAGCTAAACTCAACAACAACTTCCTTACACACTGTATTATACGGTACAGTCTAATGCCTGCAGTTGACCAAACTGAACAGTCAAACAATGTTCCATAAGCATAACAGTAACGTTAGGCATATTTATGACTAACGTAACGTTAGTTAACGGTAACGTTATTAGTTGAGCTGGGTGCTGATTTCTATAATGTAAATCTGCAAATCAATATTAGTTAGTCGCGATTAGCAGCATCAAGCTAACGTTATAATAATGTGGTGCAGTCTCACTGTAGCTAACTGCAGTCAGAGCCTGCTCTCCCGGGGCCGTCTAATGCCTGGCATTGATGTGAGCTGGACGGAACCAAACTGAACAGTCACACTGCTTCCATAAGCATAGTTAGGCATATTTACGACTGTTGCATTCATTATCAACACAAGACGGTAACGTTATTAGTGGGGCTGGGTGGCAATTTCTATAAATGTAAAACTGAGGCCCTGTTTACACGGCGACGCTCCCTGCATAAAACGGCAAACCTTTTTAGCGTTAGTGCCTTCCTTTTACACGGTGACAGCGTTATTGGGGGGTGAAAACGCCAAAATCTGAAAACAGGTCCCAGAGTGGAATTCTTGAAAACGCTGCCCCTTACTGTCGCCATATAAAGTGGAGAAACGCAATTCAGGTGATGACACACCCCCTTCGCCATGTTAGACAATGGTAGGCAATAGGAACATTGAACTAGCCCAATACAGCCTTATGGCACAGGCATAATGAGTCGCATTGACATTCAACAAACGTGATAACGATTTGCTAAAAACACAATCTGCGTTAAGTGCCTGCTACTAACGTTGCACATAGCCTATTAATCACTGTCTCCCGCATTGAATAATTAACAACTCACTGTCTGCGATGCATTTCCTCAAGTGAAGTCCCAATTGTGCTCAGGTCTTTTTTATGTTGCTTTACTGGGTTTTTATTCGGTAATCCAATCTGGAGCATAATCTGGAGCAGTTTATTAGGCTACCATTTGTGACTTCTGTTTCAGACACGTGGAAAATGCATTTAAAAACTTGAATCACAAAGCTAAATCAAGCCCGTTAGAAACAGACAGAATAGGGGAAGCTAGGCGTTTTTACCTTCAGAATAAAAGCCGTATTTTATAACTGGGTAAATAAAAATCAGGGTCGTCGACTCACTGCGTGTTAAAATTGACTTTTAGTTGTCTGTGTTCTATATGTCTTCTGTGTATTTCGGATCACACACAAAAAACGTTGCGACATGCATCAATAAGACTATTAGTTTATTTAATTACCATTATTGTGAAGGTTTTAACCAGAAGTTTCAATGTTATTCTGGCTCACTTGACACTTTTGCTGCTTCAGTCAGCCTGTAACCTCGCGTCACCAGGCTCTTCTCGGCGAGAAAGAGCCTGGCTTCCGTTCACAATTGATTTTGTCACCCTACCTGGTTCCGGCCTAGAGCCCGCCCTAGACAGGAAGGGCAGCGTTTCTAGCTCGTCAACTTTTACGTTAACTTGACAATTTGACACAAGTATCAGAACGGCAAACAACAAAACAAAAGATGGACGTACCGAACGAAGTTTTTGAAGAAGTTATTTTAGAAACATTGCGGATTCACAATCTCACATCTTTTAAGCCAATACAGAAGCTTTGAATCAGACAATCGAGGAAAGAGACGTCAAGCTAACGGCAACAAAGACGTTTTTTGGCGCACTGCCTTCCGGTGTTCATTCTGGTTCCGTGCTTTACGCCCCATGACAAAAAGCGGAGTGAAAGGTGCCCAGACTAGTCAGCCTGACAGTCTGCACGCAAATCGTTATCACACCAGCTGTGTGTAAATGCAAAATAAAAGGTGAGGACGCAACGCGACGGTTGTCGTCTAAACATGGCCTAAATCTATTAGTTAGTATAGCATCAGCTAACGTTATAATATTAGGCAGTCTCACTCGGCCAACACAACATTACAGCAGCTACAAGGTCCCTCCATGAACCCAAAACACAGCCCCGACTCTAGTTTCCCCCCGATGTCAGTCACATTGCTGCTGTCTGGCCAGACGGGCTTCACTAGATAAATATATATACTGTATATATTTTGTATGTGGACTTTTTGCTGGAGTCTGTGTTGTTTGTCCTTTGCTGACAGCTAGCGACGAACGTAACATCACTGCTTGTTAGCCTCCTTCTTCGTTGGTAATATTTCCGGCCGGAACCAGGACAACGGGCAGGCTCGTGAACGCGCAGAACGTCTCATCCACCAAATTTGCCCGGAAAATTTGACCAGTGACCCAGCAGAAAATCCTGCAATTATCTTTGCAATGGGTGAACGCAGAGAGACACGGCTGGGCTCATTTTTTAAGTTGCGGAACGGCGCATTCACGCATTGGTAATTGAAGACACTTTGTGAACGTTTATTTTCCGCCAAAACCTACGGATAGTACCTTTAAATCTGAATATTTTCTGGTTTCTTTACTCCTCTATGACAGGAAATTGAATATCTTTTGGTTGTGGACAAAACAAGACATTTGAGGACATCATCTTGGGCTTCAGGAAACACTGATCGACATTTGCAGCCATTTCTCAAACATTTTATAGACCAAACAACTACTCGATTAATTGAAAAAAAGAAAAGAAAAAGGAAAAAGCAACAGATTAATCAACAATGAAGTTAATACCTTTGAAACACTCACAGGCCCTCCTTACTCCAAGCATCTAATTTCTAGCTTTGTATGTTTGTTTGACAACTGGAGCACAGCCTCTACTGAGAGGATTAGAGAAGTATGGCAGGGGGAACTTGGCATTGAGTTATCTGATATTCTATGGGACAGGAGTCTGTCTGCGGTACAGCTCTGCTCAGTTAATAGTAGACACCAGCTGATCCTATTTAAAGTCACCCATCGTCTTCACTATTCTAAGCAAAAGTTGCACAAGATTTACCCCTCTGTCTCTCCACTGTGTGATAGATGTCAGGTATCGGAGAGCACTCTGTGTCATGCCTTCTAGTTCTGCCCTTCACTGGCGGGATTATGGGCCAAAATATTTGACTGGTACTCTAAGGCAGAGGTTCTCAAATGTTTTTCAGCCAAGGACCCCTTACAAGATAGAAAATATACAGGGGACCCCCTCATTCTGATTTGTGATTTGGGGCTAAGCTTAATTGTTTCCACGGTAACGTGCTTGACTTTTATTTTGATAGGTTTGTTATTAGAATGTAATCCATGAACCATTTTAGATTTAAAGCATAAACTATTTTCGTTGAACTATGAAGATTTTGCAAAAAAAAAAATATATATATATTTTTTTTATTACATTACATTTACATTACGTCATTTAGCAGACACTTGTTTTGTCCAAAGCGACTTACAATATCACAATTTGTCAACAGTACAGAAAACCACTATGCAACACAATCAATGACAGCCAATATATTTTGATAGACTAGCACCATGTAGGAAGTAGTTTGAGAAGGAATAATTAACATGTAGCATTTTATAAAAAAAAAAAAAAAAAAAAAAATTACTTGAAAACTTTTCGCGGACCCCCTGGCAAAGTGCCACGGACCCCTGGGGGTCCGCGGACCCCCATTTGAGAACCACTGCTCTAAGGCCTACGAAATAACCCTTCAGCTGGAAGCAGAACTCGCCATCTTCGACTGCTCTGAGTCCTCTCTAAACTGCACTACAGCTGTGCAACAATCTGTGACACTGTGGACTGTTACCAAAAAACTAATTCTTAAGGAATGGAAGTCCGCCTCTTCCCAATTGTGGTTGACATGATCTCTGTTATATGGATGGAGAGACTCAGGTTCCTGAGAACCAACTCACTTAGAAAATGTCTCATTATATCGGACCCGTTTTTAGCCTACCTCGATGAGGTTAGGGGTGACGGGTGACTCGCCCGGCTGGTTTCCTATCCACCTTATTTTTTAATGCTGCGCTGTAAAATGATTACAGGTGCAAGGTCCGGTCTAGAATGTGACTGATTGTTGCAGGTGGTTAATGTAGCCTACTTGGCCGAGGGTCTGCCTGCGGCGTTCGTGCTCAGTGCATTACCTCATCAAACTCAGTGAAAATAAGTTGCTTCTCACAAAGAAATAACACTCGTTTGACGACTTATTTGAGGGAATGTAATAATGTTATCTATCACATCCGCTAACCTGTTGCTCTTTGAACAACTCTGGATATTTATCAGCGAGATGTTTGGCCAAGCTGGACGTGATTGGCTCCCTTCGCCTGTAGCTTTGAAACATTGTTTACAGATGCAGACGGGCTCCGTGTCAGCAAAGTAATGTGAGGATTACAAGCAGAAGACGCTCCCATATTTCACATAAGGCATCATGGCAGCTAGAAATAAGGTGAATAGACCCTCTTGCGTGAGATCCCAAGTACATCGCTTACAAGCACATCAGCACGTTACACCACTGTAATGTTGAATGTTCATTATGTTTGTATGTTTTTGTTTTCTTGTGTCTGTTTTGTTTGTGTTCTATACAATTTTTAAAATAAAATATTGGAAAAAAACAACAACAATGAATCGTTGTTGCAGCACATCAGCCATCCGTAGTCTCACTCACCGAACATTAAAATAACAGAAAATGTCACTGAAACGGTCAAAGAGGGAAATTCAGCTGAGTAAAGTGAGAACAGAGATTTGTTTCACATCTAGCTGTCACTGGGTTGGGTTCCCAGTGCGTGGCTGAGGTCAAAGGTCACGGCTGGGTTAACCTCCAGACCAGAGGGCAAAACCTTGACTGACCCGTGTGTCTCTGAGGAGAGAGACTACATCACCGCACACACAAACAACCACCATCAACTGACAAAGAGGTGGAGCACTCAACTGACAAAGAGGTGGACACAGCAAGGTGGGAATTTCAAGCTAAAAACACATGTAAAAAATATATGTATCTGCAGCATATCGGCGCATCAGTAGGGATGCACCAATATCGATAACTAATATTGCTGTTATGGCCGATAAGCAATATTTACAGATGTCAATATGATCTGCATAAAAACAAGTTTCTATGATAACCCAATTTTGTACATACTGAAAAACATGTAAACACTGTCTTTCTTTATTTACAAATGTTTGGAAAAGCCCATGAATCTTATATATACCACATTGTTTCCTCTCAATATGAAAATTTTGGCCGATACCGATAACTGATATTAACATTGCTGTTATTTTGCTCATCGCACCGATACAGAGACCAAAACACCAAAGACCCAACTGCAGGAAACAGGGCCAAACAAACATGACAAAAACGTGATCAAAGGATTGAATTCCAAGTCATGTGAGATTGAATGGTGGCTGTGTAAACTGGGACGAAAAGCATCCCATTGGTGGCAACGCAAGTGTACGTAAACAAATAACCCATACTGCTACACTTCCAACTAGCCAACACCTTGTGAACTACCCTTTAAACACTCAGTCATCCAGTCACATAAGTGAAGCTCTGGTGAACTTCAGACTGGATGAAAGTGCAAAGGAAGGCCCCACATTTCCTCAACTCCGTCTGGGAAGTGAGGTAAGTGCAAACACGTCAAGATATCTCCAACACACAACCACTAACTAATGTCTAATGGTTTGCTGTGGAACACATGGGCAAACTAGAACAAAGTGAGAGACAAAAACATTATGAACACTGGAGGTAAGGTTGCAGAAAGCTTCAGTGAAAGTTATTAGTTATAGTTGTGATTTTCTGATGTGGGGTTGTACTTGCCAACAGTCAAGTGTACTAAATGCAGTTCAATCATGAGAGGCCAGTTGGTAGGATTAGACAAACTTTATTTAGCAATCGGCGTGCATGGCAATTACTTTGGCGCTTGACTCCATTGGCCAGTGGCGCTGCTCTTGAGGCAAGAGGAGGGCACCTGCATGGGCTAGGAGATCCCCCAAAAGGAAGATCTGATTACCGGAGGTTAATTGAGATCTGCAGGCGCCGGTAGTTGATTGTACTTTTCCCTTCGACCTTTTTAGCGACTTACAGCTATTTGCGGCTGGCGCTCCCAACTCGGTCGGGCACCTCGCGATAGCGCTTCCCAGCTTGGCCTACCTGGCCGCCTTGGCGCTTCGCGATTGTACTTTTCCGGCCTTCGACCTTTTTAGCGACTTACAGCTATTTGCGGCTGGCGCTCCCAACTCGGTCGGGCCTTCGTTCTTGGTACATGCTTTTCCTGCCTTCGACCTTTTTAGCGACTTACAGCTATTTGCGGCTGGCCCTCCCAACTCGGTCGGGCACCTCGCGACAGCGCTTCCCAGCTTGGCCTACCTGGCCGCCTTGGCGCTTCGCGATTGTACTTTTCCGGCCTTCGACCTTTTTAGCGACTTACAGCTATTTGCGGCTGGCGCTCCCAACTCGGTCGGGCCTTGGTACGTGCTTTTCCTGCCTTCGACCTTTTTAGCGACTTACAGCTATTTGCGGCTGGCGCTCCCAACTCGGTCGGGCACCTCACGATAGCGCTTCCCAGCCTGGCCTACCTGGCCGCCTTGGCGCTTCGCGATTGTACTTTTCCGGCCTTCGACCTTTTTAGCGACTTACAGCTATTTGCGCCTGGCGCTCCCAACTCGGTCGGGCCTTCGATCTTGGTACATTAAAGTTTAGCTTGGCGCTTCCCGGCTTGGCCTACTTGGCTGCCTTGGCGCAACTACCCTGACTTTCTCCGACTCTATCCCCCGTCCAGCAGCCGGTCCAGCCGGGAGGGCTTGGTGTGCTCCGGGGGCGTGGCGGATGCCAGGGTATTCGTCCGGGCGGGTTGGGTGGTGGTGGGGAGCACGTCGGCTTGCTGCGCGGGCGGGGGCGGGATCGGCTGTTGAGCCGGCTGGGCTGAGGCTAACGTGGGGGGAATGGGGGGGGGGGTTTCCAGGGCCCTCAGACGAGCTTCTACAGATCTGCTAGCATCTAGCAGGGACAGCAGAATGGCTCTTGACGACCCGTCGGCTCGGCGGAGCTACGAATGGGGCCGCTTCCGCTTCCGGGGCGGCGGCCTGGAGGTCAGTGCGACCAGGAAGTACGTGGCGTCTCGCGGCGGCCCCGCGGCCTGCATTTCCCAGGCGGCTCCCGGCTCTCGGGGCAGCTGCCTCTACTGGTCTTCGCCCGCGGCCTCTCGCACGTCCGCGCCGAGCGGCCTCTCCCTCCGGCACGCTCGCACGCGTTCTTGGGCGTCCACGGCGCGGCGCTTCGTCTTCTGTTACACGGGCCGTCGCAGTGGCGCGCCCCGTGCCACGGGAACGCGCGCTGGGCCTTCTCGTCGGGGCTATGCTGGCAGCCTGTGGTCCGGTCGCTTCGCCAACGTCTTCGTCAGACACCTCGGAAGGCAAGTACGCTCCGTGGCCGGTCCGGGACAGGGGACCGATGTCTAAGCTGCCGTCACAGTCCATGGGCTGCTCTGGCTCGGAACTCGACATGCCAGGAATGGGAATATCCACGGGTAGAGAAGGCTTGTGGGTGCTGATTCGGTCTGCGGATCTGGTGCAAAACAACGCTTCGGACGGCTTCGAGGGAGATGGACTGCCGTGAAGCTGCTGCTGCTATGATCGGCCAGAGAGAGAGAGGTGACGTAGAACCCTTGCTATATATATGAGGATTAACTGACGTCATATTTGACGTCATAGCAGACGTCATACTGGGACTTTGACTGACCACGTTATGCTAGGACTTGACTGTCGTCAGGGGATGATCGGATTATGCATGAGTGGCCTTCAGCTTGAAATATGGTCTGGAGACCTCACTAGAATACACCCGGCGTGGTCCTAGTTTGGAGAAATGGAGAGTGGAGACCAGTTACGTCAGGCAAGTAGAGAGTAGAGTGTGAACAGGGTCACAAGCAGGGTCACAGCAAAGTACACTACACTGATTGATTTTTTTTTTTTACATCAAAAGTACCATTTATTAAAAAAAATTGTTACCCAGGAAAGCAGCAGGGGGTGATCGATCGGCTTTTAAACTTTTAGATCACATGGTCAACCCGTTCAGTTTCTCCACAGCAGCGAGCTCTCTTCTCCCTCCCTCCTCCCTGAGCAGTTTGCTCACAGCGCCCAGCCAAAACAAAATATAAACTTCTGGTTAAAAACTTTCAAAATAATGTCATCTATCTATCTATCTATATAAAAGGGGAAAGTGGGCAATCTCTGTCCTCTGTTTCAATGTTTGTCCCACTGATGATGTCATAGGCATTGTGACATCATCAGCGATGTCATAAGCGCAAAATCATCTTATGACATCACTGATGATGTCATAGGCAGGCATTGTGACATCACTGATGATGTCATATACATTGTGACATCACTGTGATGTCATCAGTGAGTGGTGTCATCATGATGCAAAGTTGAGCAAATGTGCGCTGTGCATGCCAATAGAGCAAGCGAGGCCACACAGCGGCCGAGCGAGTGAGCCCCCGCAGCGGGTGAGCCCCCGCAGTGGGTGAGCCTAGATATCGAGCAGGTGTAGCGCGAGATGCCTAGTTTAAACAAAAGTAAATAACCTATTGATGATGGAGGAGAAAAATGTATCTCAAGGAACGAAGCAGCAAACCTTGCATTAAAATACTTGTGATGTTAAGATAACATATGGGGTGAAACTGTGGCTGTAAAGCATTACTCAAAATTAATATTAATGTAGGGTGACCAGATATTCTGGTTTGACCGGGACAGTCCAGATTCCAGGAGGAATGTCCTGAGTCCCGACAGTCACCAGATAGCTCTCGGGACACATAAGGTCCCGGTTTTCAACACACACTGCCAAATTGTCCCGGTTTCCACCACAATTACAATAATGATGTAGCGCAGTGATACTCAACTTGCGGCCCGGGGGCCAGATGCGGCCCGCGACAGGGTGCAGAGTGCCCCCACCCCCCCGACCATTTTCTAATAATTTCACGTTAGTTTTCATTGTGAATTAGAATCTAATTCACAATAAGAACTAACATGAAATAAAGTTTGACTGAGCTCCAGCTAAATTGTCAAATACCGACGTCTGCTCGCTACCCAGGCACTTATGTATGTACTTAACTAACTTAACTAACTATCCGGTGTGCACAACATTGTCAGACTAAACCCCGGCTGACACACCAAAAACCTACAATCCGCTACAGAAAAATGTATATTGTTTGTTTATTAACTGGCCCCTTGCCTCCTATCATTTCACAAAAGTGGCCCCTGGGCAAAGCAAGTTGAGTATCCCTGATGTAGCAGATGATGTACTTTTACATTCTGGCCGACTTGACGCCCGTGCAGTTAATGTTGATGCCTGTCCGAAAATCGCTCGTCTCAACCTAGAAAGAGTGCTGTGATGCATGTTTATTCACCATTCTTTTTTTGGTTGGCATATTCATTCAGTGGTATGTGCCAGATAAGGGGGGCAAATACATTAAATTGAGAGGAGAAGACAAATGCTTTGGAACACCCCCAACATTTATATGGCACTCACAGCTGATGTGTTAAACACCCGGGTCGCTCTAAACTGATCGGCTTGGTACCTTTCGACCGAAGAAAAAGACAGCAGTTTGTGGATATTAGTGGCTTTTTTGGCCAATCTAAAAGGAACTTGACTGTTGGCAAGTACATCATACAACCCCACATCAAATAAATCCAAACTGTCCCTTTAAAGCAGTTAAAAGAAAATATTTTGGCACGACACAAGTTTAGGGAATGTTTCCTTTACCTGTACTGAAACCTCTGTAACCTGTTTAAAGGATAAGGCTGCTGTTTTTTAATGCATTTCCTACAGTCAACAAATCCTATGAGAATCCCAAAACCAGCAATGAATGCAGCCATGTCCCAGCTGCCATAGAACTCACAGAGCAGCATATTTCATCATCACCATGTACCGGGCCAGACGTCTCTTTCCTCAAACATCTTCAGAAGCCGACTGTAAACACCTCTACCCACCTCAGGAAAGTAGTTCTGTAGCACAGAAAATAGTCCCCGGCGTAATGAAGAGTTTGTTCCCATTTGAATTTGATTTGGTAATAACAGCCTGACTTTTCATGGTTTAGCCATTTTTAAAACGAAAACTATCTTTGTGAGCTGTATTTCCTAGGGCTGTGCAATAAAATTGATACGGCAATATCGCAATACTTTTTCCCACAATCGATATTTCAGAAAAATATCGTGATATATCGCCATATTGATTTTTTTGCACAGCCGTGTGTTCAGTGACACAATAAAAATACTTTTTATTTCAGTGCGTTCAGTAACACACTCAACACTCAGTAGCTTTGACTCCATTTGTCCACTTATCAATATAAAGTGATGTATATATTATTACACTACCTGGGTGGTACACAGCAAATTTAATTTTCAGTAAATTATGTCGACTATTGCACTATATCGCAATATGTATTGTATCGCTATTGTAACGGGTTCGGTTCACGAAAAGGAGTTAGGCTCGTGTCTAGACGAACAGGACCCGCTACAAACCACAACAGAATAACTAAGCAAAAGGTTGTCACTTAGAAAGTTATCAAAATAGGGAGTGGACTCACCTAGCATGCCGCTCGGGCCCAAACAGCAGGTCGGGCGGTGCAGATAGCTCACTTGGACAGCTCAAGCTGGGGTGTGGAGGCTAGTTAGGAGTGGACCAGCTTCCGTGTATTTGCTTTGATGCTGGACAAAAAGTATCTCACACACACTCACACCCATACGTGAAAACAAAGGGATTAAGAAAAACTGGAGAACAGGAGCGATAAGAGAGAATACGTGGCTTCCTTCATCACCCTAGCAGAGCGAGTGCGCGCAGCTGAAATGCCACGTCATATAGCCTACTCAAGTCTACTCCCACTTCCTAGATGACAACCTTGGCTACGTCATAACTCACATGACCATATTAAACAGGGGTATCTGACAATCACATTAACGACCTGTGACACTATGTATCATGATACAATCGTATCGTGACCCATGTATCGTGAGGTCCTTGCCGATACCCAGCCCTAGTATTTCCCTTTCTTTTATTTTGCTTATTGGAGACAATGACTTCAGGGTTGATGACTGATTTTGATATTTTCGTACGATTTGTTGACAGTAAGCAATGCATTAAAAACACTACTCTTATCCTTAAGCTCTGTAGGCAAATGAGGATTCAAGGCTTTACTCCCATAAGTGGGATATGATTGAGTCATTTTAAGATACAGATGAAAGGCTAGAGATGTGCTGCCATTTATCAGCTGGAGATCTTTACAAATTGCACAGAAGGAAGATTTCTTGACTACGTAAACAAGTGGAAACTTTCTGCCGATTCTAATTTAAAGAGCATGGTGCAGGTTAGAGACCACTTTGCATTAATATGTGGGACTTTAATGTAGGCTATCAATTAGGATTCTCTTGTTTCCCCCCCCCCCCACACACATAGCTCCATATAGACTGGTTTTTGTAAAGCAGCTGGCACGTGCCCCTGAAAACCCACAAATCGAACATAATACATGTAACGCTCGCTCGGATCATTACCCCCGTACTCAGAGTGTCTGTTATCCGCCTGAGAACAGCCTGGAGTCAGGTTCCGTCAGCTGAGATGGCCGGTTGGGTGCGCGGTCTGTGGTCCTCCAAAACTATATTTCCAAATTAGGCCTTATTTTGCTAAACTGATTGCATATTGAGGTCTACTAGTTACGTTTGTCTACTAAAACTTCATAAAGTGCCATATTAACCATAGATATTCACCTTTATAGAGCCACAACTAAACTGTTGCCTTGGGGGAAAAATGACGTTGCTGATTTTTCTCCTGTTCCTTCAGTGCCAAAATGCATTCTGGGCAGTGTTGAATTATCGTACTAGAGGGTCAAAATAATCGTTCTTGGAGGTAAATTATCGTACAAATACGATAATTATCGTACGTCTGGTGTTTTGGAAAGTTTTCTGCTGTACACATTGACTGTATTATTATTACAGTAAGTACAGTAGCTGCCACAGGGGCTGCCCAGATGTTTTTTGTTTTTTTTTGCATGTGCATTATAATGCCACCTTCTTCTCCATATTTCTACCCTGGGGGCATTTTAAAATTTAGTTTTTGTCTTTTGGGTGTATTTTCATAAGAATCTTGAGCCCACACTGTAAACAAAAAAAACTGCACCACTCTTTAAACTGTAATGTGTCCAACTAATATTTGTGTCCTGAGATGAAGGAATCATGAAGAAAAAGATAATGTAGCCTACTTCTTTAACTTCTTTAATATGGCTGAAAACGCCCCTCCACCCAGATTAAAGTGAATAGTCTACAGTCATTTTACATTCAGATAATAACATGAAGCTCAGTGCATAATCAGAAAACAGCACGTAAAAACCTGCATGTTTACATCAAATCATCTGATATAAAGGTTTTGGTTTATTCTCGAGGTTAGGGGTCAAAGTTCGTCCCTCATCCGTTTACATGGCAACAAGCAGAGAACCTCCTGCCCGTGTGGTATGGTTCGAGCTAGAATGAGAACATCAAGGTCACAGACAAAGCTCGGACGCCTCTGCTCTTGTTTGTGTTCGAGACATGGCCGGTGAATGGCGTAAAGGTTTTAACTGAAATATATCACCATGAAACTTCCCCAGTTGATCACTTACATGAAGACAATACTTTTTGTATTACAAGTTTTCTGAAATGTTGTTTAAATATGAAAATGAGGCATTATCTACTTAAATATGCATGAATTTGCATAATTTCCAGAACAGAAAACAGAACATTGGATAAAGCCAGGTTCAAAATTCTTGTTTAATTTTGTTAACATATTAGAGCCAAAGGTTTTTAGAGAGGGAATTTTGGATATCTCTTTTTATCACTCCATAAATCAGAAAATACCATCAACAGTCACAAAAAAACATTTTTTTTTTTACATGTTTTTAGGAATCAAATGTTATATGTTATATAATATCTATCTATCTATCTATCTATCTATCTATACTCAACCCGAGGCTCTAGAGCCACATGCGGCTCCTTTATGGTTAGTTATGGCTCTTTTAAGTCCTACTTAAAGCAACTACGAGCAACATTTTCGCTTGTTATGAAACAGTCTAAATTTAACACATTCACTGCCAGCCGTTTTTTCAATACTGTAGGTAGGTTCTGCCAAGTTTTTTTTTTGAGGATTCTGGCTCATCTTTCAAGAGCCGAGGATTCTTTTCTGCTAAGATTTTGTGAACACAAATGATCTCAAAAGAACTAATAGAATGTGTGCTTTCTCTGTCTAAAAGAGTTAGTTTGTAGAATTAGTAGTTATGTAGGCATTAGCAGTAGAATACAGCATGGTTTCAGCGTCTGAAAATTTATTCTGAGATAAATGGCTTTTTGTGAAATTCGATAGAACAGTCACTTTAACCATTTATTTTTGGCGTAAGACGTCAGACATCTAAACAATAGTTTTGAACAGTAATTTCCTCCATAGCAGCAGGAAACCCCCCTCTCCTTCAAACTCCTCCCTCCGTGGGTGTGTCTCTGGTGGCTTTGCAGCGTTTGTCACAAGCGAGGCTCTGCCTGTCTGTGCTGCCTGGCTGCTGGCGGCTGCTCTTTGGGCGAGTCTGCATGAGTCGTTTCGGTTGTGAGCTCAGCTGCAATGAAGCTGCGTGCGATTGTGGGCTTTCTGCCGGTGTTTCAAAGTGTGTTGCATGCATAATCTATTATGCAAATTTGCAATCCCCCACCGCCAGCTCCCAGCGCGATAATGCGCGAAAGCGAAAGCGTTTTCGCCAATCCATTTTACAGTATGATAATGGTTTCCTCGCGCGTTCCCCTGCAGTTTTGGCTCGGCTTTTTCTAGTCTGGAGAGCACTGTCGCCACTTAGTGGGTCGGTGGAATGGGTTGTACACGTTCGGTGGCTCCAATATTTTTATAGGAGACGTGGGGGGCGTTGATCCACGTCCCACCGTCAAAATTCTTATTTTATTTTTTTTGACGTATCAACTCGTCATTGGCAGTCAACCGTTGGATTTTTTTTGACGTATCAACTCGTCATTGGCAGTGAACGTGTTAATAGTGATGCCTCACATCTTACCTATAACAGCAGATGAGGGCAAAGCCGAGTGAATTGGCGAATGCTCTAATTTTTTATAGAGTCTCTCTCCGGGACGGAAAGACGCGGAAGTGAAACGAAATGGTTTACGGCAGCATAACCACAATTTTTTTTTTTTAGAATATAACGAGAGATGTTCGCAAGAGTAGAAAGCCCCTGGAAGTAGCGAGGAAAGCTTTCTTGTTTAGGGTCTGTTGCTAGGCAGAGCGAAATGGTTACGTAAACCGCTTCGTTTAACTTCTGCGTCTTTCTGTCCCGGAGAGAGACTCTATAATCCACAAGAGAGCACTCGCCGATTCACTGGGCTTTGGTCTCATCTGCTGTTCTAGGTAAGATGTGAGGCATCACTATTACATTTTGAGTGTTTCATAACAAGCGAAAATGTTGTCGTAGTTGCTTTAAAATAAATAAATAAATAAAAATCTAAGAATAAATAATTGGAGGAAAGGGACTTTTTTGGATTGTGGCTCTTGCAAAGATTTTTTGAGGGTCAATGTGGCTCTTGAGTAGGGAAAAGGTTGAGTACCACTGAATAGATTCTATATCTATATATACACCCCCCTGTAAAAGCCTTCAGAATATAGATAGGAATACAACTGGAAAGTTTGGTGTATATAAGTGCTCCTGAAGCGGAGATTTCTCGCTAAGAGTATGAGAAAGAGAAAATGGCCTTTCTTTATCCTATTCACCTGCCATGTCTCACCTTAAAAGGATTTCCTTCCATCAGGAGACTCAAAGACCTTGGCTGTAAACAAAATGATGGCCGACTAGCTGCCAAAGGCTTCTTATGAAAACAAGTATCTCCACCAAGGACGTCAGGTGGTTTCCCTGAGCGTTTTGACAGGCAGTATCCTATGTGACAAACAACAAAATAAAGACGCACAGACTGACTGGTTGACTGTGAGACATTGACACTACAAAGTTACACTCATCCCCAAATCATTTGGGGATCTACCGGTAAGCACCCTGAGATCTACCACTGCCTTAAATCGAAGAACGCTTGCTGTGAGCAAAACCATAGAAATTGTTTTTTTTTCTAGATCTATGTACAAAAAGAATGCAGGTATGGTTTGTTTTACTGGGAAAGTTTTGACACCCAGCCTGAGACAGCACAGTGTAAAGTGTAACAAAAACTATCGTATCTCCTTCTTTTTCTTCCTATTTCAGCAATTTTGATTTTCAACAATCAAAATTCGATAAGATCAGAATATAAGAATTGAGTTCCTCCCCCCTCCATCAGCGAGTTGGAGATAAGATCTCGTCCTGAGAGTCCGAGTCGTCCCGTTCAAAACCCCCTTCTGTCCCGCTGCGTCGTGACCTCTGAGCTCCCTCTCCGGTGTGCTTGGTGATGTCGTTGATGTCGCTCAGCGGGACGTAGGAGTAGCCGCAGCGCTCGGCCCCCGCCCGCGGGCCGCGACACGCCCGCACCACGTGAGTGACCACACTGACCCCCAGCAGAAAGGCCAGGGTGACGGTAAGGAGCAGCCAGGTCCGCCTGCAGAGAGGGCCGGGTTTGGAAGTGTTTAATGACTTTAGAATGGATGATACAAAAGGTGACCATACTGTATGTATGTTGTGTCAGGAACATGAATGGTGATATCAGCCCCATGTTATTCTACTGTAGGAATCACTAATGAGACTCTTGACCATCACAGTTTCACAAACTCTCCATCCAAATTATTATTTTCTTTTTATAGGACTCTAATGTATCGATGATTTTTTTTAATTTCAAGTTCTTTCGAATTTCTATTGCCAATTGTACTTGGCCAATTGCTCCTGCTGTCCTGGTCGTTGCTCCACCCCCTCTGTCAATCTGGGGAGAGTTGTAGACTAGCAAAAGGCTTCCCCCCCCATACAAGTGTAGTCGTCAGCTGCTTCTTTTCACCTGAAAGCGAGGTGTTTCACCGGCAGGACACAGCACGTGGAAGGATGGAAGGATCACGCTATGTCAGAGCCTGTGAGCAAAGCACAGAGCCACAAAGTGTCCGAGGCACCAGCCTAGCCCAGCAGCTCCCCGGAATGAGCCTCTGAATGAAAGGCCCTCACTCTCCCTCACTAGCCTGGGTAAACCCAGCCTCCACGTGACCTGCTCTCAGCAGGTCTGAGAGCAGGTCACATGCTCTCAGTGACTGAGAGCAGGTCACATGCTCTCAGTGACTGAGAGCAGGTCTGAGAGCAGGTCACATGGAGGCTGGGTTTACCCAGGCTACTCCCTCGCTGCTGTAAATAAACATGCTGCTACCCCACATGCCTGATGAAATAAATAACGGGTTAAGAAAGACGAGGTGGTAAACGGTATAATTTTTTTTTATTCGTTTTTTTCCTTAATTCTTTTATTTCACCATCTCTGTATTTTATTACTATCTGTCTGTCTGTCTATCTATCTGAGGTATTTTCCTGTGTACTGTATATTTACCTGTTCCCCGCAATGGGCACTGAAACGTATAAATTGAATTAGCGTTACATGTATGCCCTGAAATGTTCAATAAACAAAACTGTGAAAAAAGATGAAGTGAAGAGAGAAGCAAAAAAAAAAAAGGGGGGGGGGGGGGGGGTGGAGTACTTCCCTCCATCTGTGGCCGGAGAGCCTCTTCACAAAGCGCTTGGCAGAAACCACAGCAACGACTAACTTGCACGTGAAAGGTAAGGAGGCTAATGAATGCATCCATTACATGTGAAGGAGCTGGCTGCCAAACGCAGGTCCTGAGAGTGCTTGTCCTGAGTGCTTGTTTTGTTGTTGTTGTTGTTGCAGAGGACAGACATCAGGGATGTCTGCTCGTCTTCATCTTTTGTTTTCCCATATCTACCTCATTTTTAGCAACGTCACTCCCACCTCTCTCTCTTTCTGAATTGATGTGTGAATTGACTCAAACCCCCAACTCGTATTGCCACCTCTTTTCCCTCTCTCTCTTTGTGTGGGTGTGTGCGCGCGCGTGCCTGACATTTCTTTTCATAAATATATATATACACACCCACACACACACACACATATATATATATATATATATATATATATATATATATATATAATATATCACACATATATATATACTGTATATATATATTAGGGCTGTCAAACGATTAATTTTATTAATCGCAATTAATCTTGCGATTAACTATAGTTAATCGCGATTAAATGCATCTTTGTATCGCATGTGTAAAATGCCATTATTTTGCATTTCAAAGCATTTTTAATTAGATATTAATCATTCTTACCAGTGTGTCGTGATTGGGAATCAAATGAATGCAAATAAACATACTTATATCTAGAACCGATACTTCCGCTGTGGAGCAGTCGAAACCCAAAATGACACAGCCGAAGAAGGCTGTGTCTGAGCTAAAAACTTCCATGTGAATAATGGCTCGGTATTGGAAACTGTGTATTGATAACGTGTATATCGCGTGAAGCCATTGGAGCCGACCTCCCAGTGGTTAGAGGACCCGCGCATCCGAGACTCTGAAGGAAGAATGAGTGATGAGTCTCGCGCTAGCTAGCTGGCTGCTAGCTAGCTGCTAGCTGGCCGCTAGCTACTTTTAGGTGATCGCCCGCCTCAAACTCGATGTACTTCGGTGATATTTTAATTCCGTTTTACACAAGGTGCAAACTACAGCTCTCGACTTGTCCACTGTGCCATTTGGGGAGTTTTTTAAAGTAAAACGAGCCATTTAGAAGCGTATTGCTGTTGTTCTCTTCCATGCCTGCACAAGCAGGAGACAGGAAACCGAACGGCTTGACTACAAGTACGGGTGCGACGAAGGGACAAAATAGCGGCATGCGATTAACGCGATTAAAAAAAAACGCGTTATGGTCGGCCCTTAATCGCATCGCGATTAACGTGTTAACGGTGACAGCCCTAATGGAGCCTGCTGCACGGCTGCACGCGCCCCCGTGGCCCGGAGCTTGCGGCTCGTGCATGTGCATACCAGAGGGGAGGCGGCCATCAGCGCCTGACTGGCCGGGAGAGAGTGCTTCCAAGTCGGACTGATAATATAAACAACATCATTTGAGCTTATCCAGGTAAGATATTAATAAAGTAATGACACATTCAGCGGGAAACTAACTATAACTAAGACGTGCCAACTTTGACAACATTTGGTCCAGTATTTTAAGAGCAAACAGGTTTTTTTAACTTCCTGAAAAGTTGGTGTTTTGGAGATTTGAGGTCCTGCCGCGACAGCGACGATATATATATATATATATATATATATATATATATATATATATATATATATATATATATATATATATGTACACATATATGTGTGTATATATACACACAGGACAAACAACACCATCATTAATCAGTCTTATTTTGAAATTTGTTTTTATTTGACAATTGGCCGGATTCTCTATGCCTTGACTTCCTGTCTGGTATGATCTGCTCTGTTCAGCTTGACAGATTCTCTCATGGCTCGCGGAAAAAATAGGACGCCGAACAGAAGCGCAGCAGAGCGCACAGCGTACGGCGCGGGCAGTGTGGATGGTCAGATTCCGCATCCTGTGTGTTTTGGCCGTAAGGAACAAGATAGGATGGCACAGTGGCTAGCACTACTGTCTCACAGCAAGACGGTCCCGGGTTCAAACCTTGGTCCGTCGTCCCAGGTCCTTTCTGTGTGCAGTTTGCATGTTCTCCCCGTGTTCGTGTGGGGTTCCTCAAGTTTACTGCCAGTGCAGCTCAGAGTGGAACAGCTGCAGCTCAACCACATGTATAACATCATAAATATACTGCCCCTGACTACCTGGGCTTGCAGATAACCATTACTGTGGAATAGCCTTCCACTTAGCATCAAACTCAGGATCCAGAAATAGGTGCAAAAAGTTGGGGGACAGGACCTTGACAAGCCAGATTCTGCCAATACATAAAATAAGGCTAGGTCGAAACATAGCATATGGCCAGCGCAGAAAAGTGTTGACGAGCCTGTTGGTTGTAGCAGCAGGCAGCGACATTGTTAAAGTGGAGGGCTGTCGGTGGCAAAAGTATGAAGGATATAATGGAAAATCAGTGTGGTAAGAAAGCGCTAGAAAATAATTATTTAATTATGTAGTTGCATTTAATAAAACATTTAATTATAATACATTCATGTGTGTGTGTATGTGTGTGTGTGTGTGTATGTGTGTGTGTGCGCACGCGTGTATTTATTGTGAATTCTAAAAGATGTGTATTTGTCGCATTAAAAGGACCCCACCCCTCTGTATAGCCTCATGGTGCCTTTTCAACTTCTATTGTTCTAATTACATCTCTCCCAGTTAGCAGTATCTAGCTAGTAGCTTTCAAAAAACCACGAAATAAGTTTTGAGCGGCACAGTCCACATGCTGTGTGCTGTGGTTTGGTGAAGTTTGGACAAAATTAGAAGGCGAAATAGCGATTTCTGTGAAATAGGCCCCACCCACAACACTTGCAAGTCGATTATATCACAATGGTGAGGTCTTTCAAAAAACAGCAAAACAGGTTTTGTGCAGGACAGATGTGGTTTGGTGAAGATTTGACAAAGTTTGAAGGAGAAATAGCAAAAAAATGCTTTTGGACAAAATTATAAATGGCGGAAAATCTAGTTTTTCCGCCCATAGTAAAAGGTGACTCTGTGAACCTACCTACTAAGTTTGGTAGCGGCAGGTCTTATGGTTTCTGAGTGGGACTAAATCGGCTTGCAAATTGGGTAGACAAACCCTGTTATAGGGCCTGCGCCACTGCGTGCGCTGGCCAAAGTCTCCTAAATTGTCTCCAGCAAGTCTCCTAAATTGTCACATGACTCAGACCTGCCAAAGGTCTCCCAAGTGGCCGTGTCTGTGGAAAACCATGCGCAAGACCCACATGATAAAATCAAGTGAGTTGAAGTTGGGCCGTCTTGCATGAAATCCCATCGTCTTTGACCAAACCAAAGCTACACACAGCTTTACTTTCTGTTCTGAAGTTCTGCTAAATGCCTGTAAAATGTGAACATTTAGTGTGAGACTGTTTAAAGAGCAGACATGAGAGCTGGACGGTGGAGGTCACTTGACTTGACCTTTGACACTTACTCTGTTAGATGAGGATCTGCTCTGTGAGTCTCCTCCTCTCTCCATGCTGTAAACATCTGGCTGGCCAGACAGTGTCCAGCTGTGGAGAGAAGATCAGAAGAGTTCTATTATCATCATTACATTATGTAATTTAGCAGATGCTTTTAGCCAAAGCGACTTACAATCGTACATTTCGTGAACAATAGTGAAATCAACTGCGCAACACAGTCTAACACGTTTAATCCCGTGCCCAATTCAGCCTGCCTATTTTTGACGCCTATGCGGAAATTGCATTCTTTCAAATGGCCAGTGGGGGTCGCAGTTTGTGTAGCACCCCCCGGGAACATCCATTCAACTCTATGGGAAACGAGCCAACTTCTCTCTCGGTCTATGTCTTAAATAAACACTTTCCAAATGAGTTTATGGTCTGAAAAAACAATTTAAAGTCTTTTTCATGCTCTAATGCGCTCCGTTTTCCAAATTATAGCCCCATTTCGAGGAAAATTGACGACAAACATCGGATAATAAGAACAGTAATACTTCCGACCGGTAGAGGCAGCAATGTGCCGCAAGGCATCAGGTAGCAAGTAATAGTTGAGCAAATTATCAGAAAATGGCGTTACTTTATAATATTTTAATAATGTTAGTAGACACACGTAACTATATAGATACCATACATCTAACGTCCATAACATGGCGGACCATTTAACGTTATCTATACCGTTAGATAAAGCCTTAAAGGTTCTCTGTATTCAGACTATTCAGACCATTGGATTCAGGCCAGAAACCGGAGTACGTTATAACGTTATAAATATAGTCACGTTATAAACAACTAACCAACGCTGGGGGTCCGCATGGAAACACTGTTACTCGAAATGGTTAAAAGTTAAATCAATTTGGTCAGTCAGTGCCGTTTTACTGCAATGTAAAGTAAGTAGCGAGACAGGGCAAATTCGGAAACTCCCCCGGCAGCCGCTAGGGGCAGCCGCCCCCTCTCCTCGTACTTCCGTGTAGCATTAATTCATTCAACCAATCAAACGAAATCAAACAATATCCGGAAGTGAGCTTCATTTTGCTGTGTCAAAGTCAATGAGCTCCGTTGGTCCATATGTCAATGGTTTAATCGCATGCCGCTATTTTGTCCCTTCGAGCACCCATACTTGATTTTGTCCCTTCGAGCACCCATACTTGATTTTGTCCCTTCGAGCACCCATACTTGGAAAACACAGATTCACAGCACGATACAGGGTGATACAGGGTTGGACATGATTGCACTCTTAGGGGAGAGCAGAGCAAGGAACTAACCATTCTACACTAACATGGATATTACTGTGAGGGGTATATATACCACTCTCATAACATGTGTGTATCACTTAGGCTGTCGAGTCATAGTCTATTTTTAATTTGTCTTTATTGAATGTTCCAAAACTGCATGTTTAACTATGACTGGGCTAATGATTATTTCCACCCACCACTTATTTAAGGTGCTTACTTTCTTCTCAAAAGTTTGGAAGGAACAATGCATGCTGGGGGAAATATGCAAATATGTTTGTCCAATGCAGTCCAATGGCATTGCTCTCTGTCAGAACTTGCTTGGATGTCCTGATGTTGGTTTAGTAGCAAAAGTAAACACAAGTTAATAGCAGCATTCACTATAGACTCTATAGTAGTGAATGTTTTCCACAAAATCATGAACAACGAAGAAAACCAGAAGGAATACAGTTCCAATTTTACCAAATAAACCATAATTGATGTTCTGCCACAAGATATATCATCCTGAAAACCCAAATATTTGAAACTAGTAAAATTATCAAATTATCTTTCAATGCAATAAGGTAAATAAAATAAGTTGTTGGTCCCCCATAGTAAACATAAACATTATAATGACATCTTCCCATATCTGTCAACCTGTCACAAGTAGGTGGCTGACTCCTACTGGAACAATTTGGTGTACCCATTACACTTAACTCATTAGAATATAATGCAACTTAATCCCCATCCCCGAACCCACAACCTCTGGCAACCTACTGCCAAAGTTGCCCCCTACCAGCCCACCCTAATGTAGCAGGCTAAAATCGGGCCTGAGGGCTGTACCACGAATGTTGTATAAGAACATCCAGGATCTGTCCCTTGATCTGGTTTGGCTAAACCAGATCATTGCCATCTGCTAACTCAATACCATGAATGTAGTTTGCCACTCGTTAAGTGGAACCAGGTTTTTCTAATCAAGCTGAGCGCTCGCGCACATGAAAATACCCGTGCACAGGAGCTCGTGCCCGAAAAATAGGCGTGGTTTTTAACAACTGCCAATCAGAATCAGAATCAGCTTTATTGGCCAAGTATGCAAACACATACAAGGAATTGGGCTCCGGTTAGCTTTGCTCTCAAGTACACAGAGTACACAAGTACAAGTACACGCAAGAATACTTTGTAAAAAATACTTTGTAAAAATACTCTTTTTACAGTGACAATGTGGTGACTGTGCTATATACAATGTAGTAAAGTGGCTATTTATCACAATGCAATATGGACTCCTCCAGCTTCTACAGCGCCAGACACGCCTATTTCCTCATTCATTCAAAGCGCAAATCGTGACGCTTTACTACTGTATGTCAGAATCAAAATCTGCGTTGGATATTATTAGTCCGTTCCGGAATGACTGTCTAAAGTTACCACTTTTATTCACATCAGTAATTTTTTTGAAGAGCAGTTTCAGCAGCTCAATTCACCCTCTCAATAAACTCAATATAACCTGCACGTCTATTTCCAAAATCCATAGGCGTTTTTGGGCCATTTAGGCTCAATGAATAATAATGATCTCATGATGTGTTTGGTCGCACTGATGAAATAATTCCTATAGGCTAATAGGTTATCAATAAAAAAATAATGATAATAAAATTTAAAAAGGCTGCTGAACTGAATCGACACGGTACGTGCGGGCATAGATTTTATTTATAAAAAATAGCCTATTTTGTGGTCACATATAGGCTATTGGCAGCAGAGTCGCATATCTCCATATTTCATACAAGGACTATGCTGAAAATAATAATTTAATAATAAGTTCAATCACATCATACAGGCCAAAAGCAACACAGTTGCAGCTGCAAAATGCAGGAGTAGCCTAGATATAAATCATCTGTGTGCAGGCGATCCCATATTAAATTGCTTAGATAGTAGTAGGCTATTCTGACATGTATGACCATGTCCAACCCAACATCAGCTTCAGCTCCATTGCGCACATGGCACCGTGCGCTTTGGAGACGTTTATGTAGCCTAACCTTTTTATGCCGGTTAATGATATTTCTCCACTCACGATCGGCGGGGTCAAACAACGTATCTACTTGAGAGCACAAAAATGAATACCGGTATATAAAAACATATTCCAAAGTGGTAAGTAGGGCTTAATTTAAATGTAGCCTGCAACAAGTGCAAGGCTAATCAGTCCTCGATTAATTCAACAGGAGCAAATTTTTTTCTTTTTCTTTTCTTTTGAATGCAATGTATTTTTCATATGGTGACCATATGAATGGTGACTCGCTGTTTCCAGAGAGCTGATTGGTAAGCAGGTGGGTCTTTCATGGGTTTTGATCTTATCCTCTGAACTTAACCTGCTACAAAGCAGGTTAGCCGTAGAGCATAAGTTGCTATGGTGATCTATCTCGGTAAGAAGTTAACTAGCGTCGTGGTACGGCAAACCTACAGTAGGGTTAAACCTATTGGGGACTACTGGGATTCTATTACCGCGGCCGCCATAACGTTACACCCTGCCCGGGGAGCTTCACACTAGCTAATGTAGCTAGTTAGCTAACTTCCCAAATGCTTGTGAATAAGTGTGCCTCTCCTAGCAAAGGCTACACGGACCAAACCAAAATGAGGACTTGGAGAAGTCAGCAAGTTGGACTAATGTTACAAGTTCTGAAAATGTGTGCCTTTCGTCATTCATCGGTTGTTCATATGTCTATAAGGCAGCTGTGCTGCTAGGCTAACATAATAGCAAGTGCTAACGTTACCCAGCCGGTAAGTAACGTTAGCGCTTCCTAGCAGCACATTGGACCGATGCTGGAATGAGACACATATTTTCAGAACTTACCACTTCAGTCCTACATCCTGGCTCACTTCCATGTCGTCTCCTTGTTTGTTGTTCCATGAGACTACTGTTGTGTTAGTCCCAGACAGCCAGGCTGGAGAGAGCCTGGTGAGTGGTGACGCGGGGTTAGGTTACTGGAGCACAGAACAGGGAAGAGAGGGGCAGGGTGAAGGCTAGGGGGCACGCGCGCGCTGCCGGCCCGGGCTAGGCATGACCATGGAAACAATGATGTCACTAGAACTATGATCTCACACAAATCCATGTGCTCTCGTCTACGAGAGTTCATGGGGGGAGGGGGGTTCATGGGGGTAACATTAAAACACTTTCACCTATTTATTTGAAGCTTAGCCCATGTTTGATATGACCATCCAAGATTAACAACATATATATGTTTATATATGATTAACTATAGTTAATTGCAAGATTAATCGCGATTAAAAGAATTAATCATTTGACAGCCCTAATATATATATGTATATGACGCATATATATGTGACACATACATACAAATATATATATATACACACAGTGTATATATATATATGTGTATATATGTACATACACATATACACAGTGTATATATATATATATATATGTGTATATATATGTGTGTGTATATATATATATATATATATATCTGAGCCTGCAAAGTGGGCGAGACCTCAAGGGGGAACCAATGAGGGACAATATGAAAAGGGCAGTGAGGTGGGGGATGAGGGCGGGGAGGCAGGCCTTGGTCAGGGGGTTGAGGGAGCAGGTGGAAGACTTTGAGGCGGTGATAATGTCGGTGATGAGGGAGGAGTCAACAGGGGAGAAGGCAGTGAGGGAGGGGGGAGGTCAGGGGGAGGGAAGATGATAGTGGGGGGGGGAGGGGCAGAGGGGTTGGCGATGGAGGCAGTCAGGGAGGAGTGGATTTTGGAGATTTTGCTGTTGAAGGCGTGGATAAATGAGTTGCAGAGTTCAGGGGAGGAGAGAGTGTTATTGTCCGGGGGTTGGAGGAGCTTTTTAAACACGATTTCAGACGGACAAGCCCGTCTTTATTGTCACACGATTACAATCAACACATGCACGGAGGGCCACAACACACACATGCTGACGGTGGCCGGTGAAATTTGTCCTCTGCATTTAACCCATCCTGGCTTTGTCCTTTCCTCCGGGGGGCAGGCCAGGAGCAGTGGTCGCTTTTTCTCGTACAGCGCCCGGGGACCGACTTCGGATGTTGTCGTCACTGGTCGGGTGACGATGACGATCTGATCTTCTGCATGTTTTTAATGGGGGGGGGGGGAGGAACCCCCCTGGGGGAGCACGGGGAGAACATGCAAACTCCACACAGACAGAAAGGCCCTTACGACGAGATACCCCACCTGGGCAGTAGGCACTGAAGATATGGGGGGGAACACAACCACAGCGCCCAAAGTGTCCCAGGTGAGAATCGAACTCAGGACCTTCTGACTGCGAGGCGACAGCTCTACCACTGAGCCACCGTGCCCCCACGTCCACCGTGCCCTCCACTTGTTTTTGACAGTGGAGAAGAGAGTGCGGGGGTTCCTGTTGGTGCTGTTGATGAGGGTGGAGAAGTAGGCAGATTTGGCAGCTAGGAGTGCATCACGGTAGGAGGAGAGGTGCTGTTTGAAGAGTTCGGCGTGGACAGTGAGGTGGGTTTTCTTGTGAAGTCTTTCCAGTTGCCGGCCGGGCTGTTTCATCGTGCGGAGTTGGGAAGTGAACCAGGGGGAGGAGGAGGTGAATGAGACTGTGGAGGTTTTCAGGGGGGCCAGGGAGTCAAGGGAGTCGGTGAGTGCAGAATTGAGGAGGGCGGCATAGTCGTCAGGGGAGGAGGGGGCGGAGTCAGGGGGGGGAGGGCAGAGGATATAGTCTGGGAGAGAGTGGGTAGGTTGATGGATTTGATGTTACGGAAGGAGATGGTGCGTTTGTTGGGGCAGCGGGGTAGGGGCAGCGGAGCAGAGAAGAGGATGCAGTGGTGGTCAGAGAGAGGGAAAAAGAGAGGGTGAGGGTTGGAGATGGGTAGAGAGGAAGAGCAGACTAGATCGAGAATGTGGCCTTTGGTGTGGGTGGGGAAGTTGATGTGCTGAGTGAGGTGAAAACAGTCGAGGAGAGAGAGGAAGTCAGATGTCAGAGGGGAGTCGATGTTTGTGTAAACATGTTGTTATATTGTCAAATTGTATTTTCTAAATGTAACTTCTTCCGGGATCCTGGCCACGGGTATTTAAACATGGCGTCCTTTCTCTGTCTTCATGTCTGAGGAAAAGCGTGTGTGCTCGAAACGTCACTCTGTCTTGCTGGATGGCTAAATAAAAGGTAATTGGGAGCTCGATCAGTGTGCAGACCTTCTCTCTTTTTACGTGATGACATATCCAAAAGGAATTTTACTCTACACTGCGCTGCACAGCACGGAGATTATGGTGCGCTCAAGCGCAACGGGGTATTTAGCGCGTAAGAGGTGCTTTTAAAAGCTCTTAGCGCAAAGTAATTGCCCGCTGCTGATGATAGGATAATGCCATCTATCCCCACGTTTTTGCGCTGAAACGGCTGGTTTGGCATGTGGCACGCCTATGTCCAGTACAATTATAACTGGCAAGCGCTTGTGAACGCCCCAATTTGCATTGCGCGCGGCGTTAAATGAGTGCAAATGCTAAATTACCACTTTTGCGAAGATAGGGCCCCTAGTCACCATAGACATAGAGGAGGGTGAAATGGACACACACACACATAACGCACGTGGCGCGCAAGTCAAGTCTCAAGTCTTCTCTTCACGCATCACGTCAAGTCTCAAGTCTTCTCTTCATGCATCAAGTCAAGTCTCAAGTCTTCTCTTCATGCATCAAGTCAAGACTCAAGTCTTCTCTTCATGCATCAAGTCAAGTCTCAAGTCTTCTCTTCATGCATCAAGTCAAGACTCAAGTCTTCTCTTCATGCATCAAGTCAAGTCTCAAGTCTTCACTTCATGCATCAAGTCAAGACTCAAGTCTTCTCTTCGTGCTTCAAGTCAAGTCTCAAGTCTTCTCTTCACGCATCACGTCAAGTCTCAAGTCTTCTCTTCATGCATCAAGTCAAGTCTCAAGTCTTCTCTTCATGCATCAAGTCAAGACTCAAGTCTTCTCTTCATGCATCAAGTCAAGTATCAAGTCTTCTCTTCATGCATCAAGTCAAGACTCAAGTGTTCTCTTCATGCATCAAGTCAAGTCTCAAGTCTTCTCTTCATGCATCAAGTCAAGTCTCAAGTCTTCACTTCATGCATCAAGTCAAGTCTCAAGTCTTCTCTTCATGCATCAAGTCAAGTCTCAAGTCTTCTCTTCATGCATCAAGTCAAGTCTCAAGTCTTCACTTCATGCATCAAGTCAAGTCTCAAGTCTTCTCTTCATGCATCAAGTCAAGTCTCAAGTCTTCTCTTCACGCATCACGTCAAGTCTCAAGTCTTGTCTTCATGCATCAAGTCAAGTCTCAAGTCTTCTCTTCATGCATCAAGTCAAGTCTCAAGTCTTCTCTTCATGCATCAAGTCAAGTCTCAAGTCTTCTCTTCATCCAGCAAGTCAAGACTCAAGTCTTCTCTTCATCCAGCAAGTCAAGACTCAAGTCTTCTCTTCATGCATCAAGTCAAGTCTCAAGTCTTCTCTTCATGCATCAAGTCAAGTCTCAAGTCTTCTCTTCATCCAGCAAGTCAAGACTCAAGTCTTCTCTTCATCCAGGAAGTCAAGACTCAAGTCTTCTCTTCATGCATCAAGTCAAGTCTCAAGTCTTCTCTTCATGCAGCAAGTCAAGTCTCAAGTCTTCTCTTCATGCATCAAGTCAAGTCTCAAGTCTTCTCTTCATGCATCAAGTCAAGTCTCAAGTCTTCTCTTCATCCAGCAAGTCAAGACTCAAGTCTTCTCTTCATCCAGGAAGTCAAGACTCAAGTCTTCTCTTCATGCATCAAGTCAAGTCTCAAGTCTTCTCTTCATGCAGCAAGTCAAGTCTCAAGTCTTCTCTTCATGCATCAAGTCAAGACTCAAGTCTTCTCTTCATCCAGGAAGTCAAGACTCAAGTCTTCTCTTCATGCATCAAGTCAAGTCTCAAGTCTTCTCTTCATGCAGCAAGTCAAGTCTCAAGTCTTCTCTTCATGCATCAAGTCAAGTCTCAAGTCTTCTCTTCATGCATCAAGTCAAGTCTCAAGTATTCTCTTCATGCTCTGTATACCTCTGTGTAAGGTAGAGTTGGCCTCTCCCTGGAACGAGACGCTGCAGTTTCCTGTCACCGGGTCACATGGACACTGACCGTCACACAGACACTCCTCAGCACAGGATCGACCATAGAACCCCAGAGGACACACTGAGAGAGAGGGAGAGAGAGAGAGGACAGATGAAGGGAGAGAGAGAGGGAAGAGAGAGGGTGAGAGAGAAAGGACAGATGGGGAGAGAGATAGGGAGAGAGAGAGTTATTCACATATTACTTTGCTTAAGCATAAAGAAACAAGGCTAGGTGGAAACCTAGCATAGGGCCAGCGCGGAAAAGCGCTGATGAGCCTGTTCGCTGTAGCAGGCAGCGGCATTATTAATGTTAGTGGCAAAAGTATGAAGGATACTTGTCAAACATATTTCATTGCAGGATGATGTTGTGTGTTGGTGTAGTAGGCTACACCTTAAAATCAAATAGCCTACGTGTTTGATTTTAAGATATTTTTTAACCCAAAATACAAATAGGCTATTTACCCCTGTTTAGCCCAATGTTTTTGTGTCTTTTAATCAATCACCTAAACACTATATATGATATGATATGATATGATATTATCATATATTCTCTTAATTGTATTAGGCTATATTATAGAATTTGATATCTTATAATCTATATTATAAAACGGCTCTCTCAAATCAAGCAATCTGATTGGTTCACAGCCATTGTATAAATCCAATAACCCACTCCAATAACCCATGGCCATGGGTTATTGGTTGCCATGGCAACTCTCTTACTAAAAGCCTTTGGTTACCTCAAAAACAAACAAATGGCGGAGACAGCTGTCAGATCCTTGTGAATCGATCTTCGCTTATAACTTTATTAAAGGTCCCAATTCGTGCAGCTGTAACCTCTTAAAAACGTGTGTCTCTGGTCCATAAAACATGATTCTGGATTAATCTGTCGAAAATATAGCAAGCCCGTTTGTTCTGACGGAGTTGTCACTTCCTCATCTTGTCGCTTCCCAAGAACGGCCTGTTTCTATAATATATTCAGAACTAACAGTTCCCATTGGCCGCTGAGGGAGAGCCCGCCCCAGGCTCCCAGCGGCCAATCAGATTAGCGTCTGTGGACCAGCACGCTAGGTTGCGAGTTATCGTTAACTAAACGGTACTAAGCTAAAGAGGACATCTCAAAATGCCTAGACTTACCGAATGCACCTCTGCAGTTGCTGGATCACGTACAGTTGGCGTCGCTCCAGCTAGAAGTGTTAATTTTGTGGCTATAGACTAAATGGTGCAGGTAGCTTGTGTGAGAGAGACCCGCGCAGTATGCAGGAGGAAGCTAGTGACGTCCCGATTCCCCCAGATTCCCCTCTGGGCAAACGAAGCGTTTGGGGGTGTGGCTTGGAGGAGACTGCAGAGGGACGCTGGATAGGGACAAATCCAACTGTGGCAGTTCTGAGCGTGTGACCACTCATTACAGGGAGGGCTGACAGCAGTGTAGCGGTTTGACCAGTCTTGTACTGTATGTTGTTAAGTCTAGTCACAACCCCACAAAGGAAACATGTATTAAATAAAACATGAACCCTTAATTAATCATTAAACCAGCATGAGACACAAGACAAATAATTCACACAACACCAGGCAGCTCAAATGCAATAAGTGTATTAGAAAAAAAACCCTCATGTGATCAACAGTTCAGTTCAGTCCGTTCCAAGTTCCATGTTCATTAAACAAGCGCATAAATCCAAGCCGGGCTTTCCCAGACACCGTTTTCATTGGAATCCCAGTCCACATGAAACGGAGTCCACTTCGGGATTTCCCGGCTCCCTGCATGAACAAACACGGAAATACTAAGCCAGCAGTTTGAAGACAAAATACAAACACCACAAAATGAAGCAACCAGTCAAATAAATTAGTCAAAAAGGATCAGCGTGCCATTTTGGCTGACTCACGTTTGCAATAGAAGAGGAGTATACTTGGGAGAGTCTCTGAAGATTCGGGTCCGCTGGTGTTAGATGAGATGACACCTGGCCACACGGATTTAACCTAGCACACCGCCTGGTTCGGCCAACGAAGCCCAACAGTGCAGACGGGGTTCAGCTCCTGCGACCGCTCCCGGCTCCTCGTCAAAGGCATCTGACTCCATATTGTTTTCCAGGCATGATAAAGGGACGTGGCAACGTAATGGGCTGGACTTGGGTAAGTCAGCGTAGCGTAATTTTACTGGCTGATAACACCAATGGGTGCGTGTGTGGTGTGTGTGACAGCAATGATGCTGGAAACGTCATTCATAAATGATTAGCATTTTGGGCGATCGCCACAATATGCATTTACAAGTAAAAACAGCTTTTGCACGGAATGGGACCTTTAATACTTTGCAGAAAATTATGTTTTGTACAAGAATAGATGCGGGCTAATGTCTTCTTTGCAAAAAAAAAGGCTGTTAACCCCGCATTTAACCCCGTAACGTTAGTTGGTGTCGGGCTTTGCAGAAAGCACTCAGCTTCTCAGCAAGCGCTGAGAATGCAGCGCTGCGCTCGAGCTGCCTGTCGGGGTTTCCAGAAAGCTCTCAGCTTCTCAGCAAGCGCCAGGATTGGCCAATGTCAACTTGGCTTTTCAAGGGGATATGGGTTGGGAGCCTTGTTTGATCAAACAAAAAGGTGAAATGTTGAGATTGTGGAACCGTCTATCTAATATGCCAGAGAGTAGAGTTGCAAAACAAGTGTTTAACTGGGATAAAGCACATAAGTATCCATGGTGTAATGATATTAATGATGTGTTCAGGGAAGCTGATCAGCAATTTATTTTCAGAAACAGTTTACGCTGTAGTGTTCGCTATATTAAACATAGGCTATTTCTTGATTATAAAGAAAAATGGGCCAATGACATCTGGCTCAAACCAAAACTTAGAACATATGTTCAAATTAAAAATATGTTCACTCCAGAACCCTATGTTACTTTACCCCTGGATAGATCCAGAAGATCTTTATGTGCCCAGTTGAGAACGGGTACCCTCCCTTTGGCTATTGAGGTTGGCAGGTTCAATTCTATTGCTGAGGAGGAGAGACTTTGTACTGTATGTGAATTAGGTGTTGTGGAAGATGAATTTCATTTTTTGTTTCATTGTACGCTATATGAGGAACCAAGATTATCTCTATTTCAGTTAATGCAAAATAAGAAACCGGAACTATTTTGGTCAGGAGATGATGCGAAGTTGGAATGGTTGTTCAGAGATGAAGTCTTCAGTTTGGCCAGGTTTATTGGGAGGGCTTGGAAACTCAGAATGGAGAAGCTGTTCATCTGAATATATAACTCTGTCTTGTTTATGTTTGAGCATTTTGTAGCTTGTTTGTTGATTTGTTTGTATTGTTGAACTTGAATGATTTGTGTCTTGTAAGCCCAGACGGGCTGGGCACCTTGAATATGGTGCATGACACAGAAATAAAAATATCTATCTATCTATCTTCAGTCTCCAGAACGATCCAATCAAATCACCCGCACGTCTATCTTCTTGCTAGAGGTCCCGCCTTACAGTAGTGTTTCAACTGACTCTATCAGAATACCATGCCAGTCGGACTTATAGTATTATTATTATATTTATATTATCATACTTGGAAACCGTTTTATAAAAGCAATATAGCACTCGAGCAGCGTGTGTTGTGGCAAATATATCCCGCTGATCAGTTGTTATCCCACTCGGCCTGCGGCCTCGTGGGATAACAACTGATCAGCGGGATATATGCCACAACACACTAGCTCTCATGCTATATTGCTTAAATATATCATCTATATATAGATAGCTTTATAGATAGCCTATATACAATTGGATCTGATCAGTGTTGTAGCTACATTACTGATGTAAAATGTTATTTTAGGATGTAAAAAATAAAATAAAATATTGAATACTAGAAAATGTGGCTCTCACAAACACAAAAAAGAAAACATCACCATGCAATCAAATCTGTCTGAAAAGTCTGTAGGTGATTGAGGTAATTATGTATTAGAAAACATTCTCTTTAGTAAACGTCTCCCCGCCCCGCTTCCCCCCAGATTCCCGACTGCTTGTCTTTCTTCGGTGGCACAAGGCACTCTGCGGTATTAGTGTAGTTTTAGAAGCAGCGCTGGCGCCATTTTGGCCTGAAAAACATTAGCCGTGATGCGCTGGATGCCAGGCGGTGTTGGTACGTTACAACCTGGATTATTTTGGACGAGAAAACGTCAAACTGGTGAGTAAAGTCAAGCTGGAAAGTGGAAACAGTTTGCCAACTGCTCTGGAAGGAGTCATGTTTCCTGCATTTCCTTGGCTATACCACAGCGTGCCACCCAAAGGCTCAAAGGCTTCCTCGGATTGGCGTGCAGATGACCAGATCGGCACGCAGATCGGCACGCAAATACGACTGGACATAATAGGCTCTACGGGGCGGTGCTAACGCTGGCCCAAAAACAAAGTAGAAGAGTAAAAAAACGAACTGTATATTATTGGTGGAATTCCCCTTTAAGGAGAAAAACACTGAAGCGAGTAGATTTCAGTGCTGAGGACATGGGTAAAGATGGGAGAGTGAGCAGACAGCATACAGGGCAGGGTAAGCCACAGTCATTTGCAGAATGAATTCAGGAGGATTATTCTTGGTCTTGACTTAGCATCTCCTGGATGCTAAATCGACAGACTACAGGCTTTGTGTTAGGGATCGACCGATATGGGTTTTTCAGGGCCGATATCGATATCGATTATCGGCAATGAAAGACACCGATAACCGATATTTTGGAACCGATATATGTTTGCAGTAAAAATTTAAATCTTGGTGTCAAAATTTAGAATAACACGACCCGTTGTTGAAATTCATTTTCTTCAGTTTATCCAACTACAATATTATTTGAAAATATTCACTCTATTAATATTGATATGAATCAAAGTGTATGTGTGTGTGTGTGTGTGTGTGTGTGTGTGTGTGTGTTTGTTCAATCTAGTGGAGACTTGGGCACATTATCAAGATAAAGCTGTGGACTTATACTTTTAACAAACTAACACCGACTCACTACAGTAACAAAATAATAGAGGGTTTCCCTCCGCTTACACCTGACACTAACCTCACCCCCAGGCTCTCAAAGGAGAATACTGAAACAAACACGTTCATCCGTGCATCCGCTGATGTAATGTCTCATCCTCGTTTATTCGGTTCCTTGTTTCATTCTAGAGTCCGCTGACGAAATGTCTCGTCCTAGTTTATTCGGTTCCTTGTTCCAAGCAGAGAGAGAGTCAGAGAGAGCCGCTCTGCTTGCCCAGACATGCCTGCCTGCCAATGTATTTTTCGGACAAGCAGCGCGACTGGATCAATAAAACAGCTTCGCTACTGACAACAACCATGGCCATTTGATTCAAAAAGAGCGACGCTACACCGTGGACACGCACGCTACTATGGAATTAAAAACTAGTGCCCCATACACTGCTTTGTGAGGTTACTAGGCTATTTTGCCCTCTTCAACAGCGGTGGACGGTGATAAGTTTGAGTTGCACTTGCACAGCAGGCACCAACGTTACTCAAAGATATATGCTATCAGTACACAAATAATCTCTGTTATCTTATCGTTATCACTGCAACAAAGTGCATGCGCGCATTTTCAATGATACTGCTTCATCTCTCTCACTTATAGACAGACCTATCTCCACACACTTTGCACTGTGCGAGGCTGCGCTTCATACGAATCGCTCATAAGATCGTGGTGTTTTTGAAATGTCAGCGTAGGTAATTATTATGTATATTAACTTTAGTACAACTTCGGCATGGCAATATCTGCAGCTTTACCTTAACACTGTGACTGTCACACAGTCGCAACAGCCAACTAGTCAAGTCCGCTCCACAGAGGCAGCACAGCTCAGACGGCCACGGCCTGCCTCTGTGCAGGCTGGAGCACTGAGGTGTCAGATTTCATCTGAGCAGCTCTCTGATAGGCTATTGCTCGATGTGTAACCAATCAGATAGCGCTGTGGGAGGGACATTGCTCCAGATCACACAGAGGGAACTACAGTACTGTAGGAGAGGCTCCTTCCAGCCGCAGCAGCTGCAAATTAGCGCATTTTTTTATTAAATTATTATATCGGCAAACAGCCAATGAAAATGCCGATACAGATAATCGGCAAAATGTTGAATATCGGCCATAATAATCGGCCAAACCGATAATCGGTCGACCCCTACTTTGTGTGCAGATTGGCTCGTAACACCTTGGGGTCAGTTTCTGTTTAGCTGCTCTATGTTGTCTTCACACAGTGTGTACAGTAGGGCTGGCACGGATCACGGATAATCCGTGACCCGTACGGGTCAGCCCCAACGGTTCGGAACGCGGTTCGGAACGTCAATGGTCCGCGGAAAACAACACGTGGGGCCACCGAGTAGCTTAACGTAGCATCATTATGTTTCCAGACTCACCCGGTCTGGTCTGTACCCGTGTCAAGTGACTACGTTGGCAAGCAACAGCCAGGAAGTTAGGTGCAGTGCCACCTAAAACAGGAAGTTGGGTTGTTCTGCCTTCAGAGTAAAAGCATAAATTGTGTCATGAGAAAAAAATATTTTTTGAGCTGTGAAGGGCAACAAATGGTTAGAGAAGTATAATAGTATTAAAAAATCTAATGGAAAATCTAATTTTGAGAGAAAAAATCTGATATAGCCTATATATATATTTTTTGCTGATCCGAAAAATCCGTGATCCGTGGCTCAAAATCCGTCACGCGATCCGATCCGTGGGTTTTCTGATCCGTGCCAGCCCTAGTGTACAGTAAATTAAGTAAAATCTAGGTGCCTGGAAACTATCCCTGGATGATACATCATGTGATGACATCATCACCGCGAAGATGACATCACAATATGCCAGCAGTGACATCAGACATTATGTGACGTCCGACCAACGATGTCATAGTCAGCTAGACGTCGATGACATCACAATGCAATCTGTGACATCATTGAGGCTGTGACAGGAGTTATGACATCAGCGGTGATGTCATACCTCCAAAGTCATGGCTTCGATATCCAGGATTGGGGAAGAGGACAACCAGGATGAATGGAACAGGAATCCAAGGCGGGCTTCAGACCAGCGGGTTATGGGACAGAGGGGCCTCCATCACACTCTTGCTAGTGTGCCTGCAAGATTGCGAGAGGGAAAGCCTGATTGCCACAGGTGGAGAGGGACTCTACGCTGTGGGATCCACAGATCCGTTGATGATAGGATCCAAGAATCCCTGGCTGCCTTTCAACCAACCAGGTCCTGCCAAGCCTCTCACCTTGAATGTTAACAAGAGTCTGGGTCTTTCAAACCCGTAATGAACTCTAAAACACTCAGTCTACACACTACACTACACTACATACTCTAAAAAGCGAAATGCAATGTAGATGAAATGATTGATATAATTTAGTGGTCAATAAATGGTCAATGATGATCTAGTCTCCATCAGAGACCTATACATGGATGGTCATTTTGCATCATTTGATCTTTTGAGGGGTAAATTTGACTTGCCCAACTCGCACTGGTTCAGATATCTACAAGTCAGAAACTATGTTCGATCCAAGATTTGTGATTTTGAAGTTATCCCAAATAAACATGCTTTTTGTTTATGTTTTGTCAATCCCCCCTCACTCCAGGCATCTTATCTCTAGATTTGTGTGTCTGTTTGATGACCGTGTCAGAGCCCCCACTGAGAGGATTAAGGAGGCGTGGCAGGAGGAACTTGGTGTTGACTTGTCTGAGGTTATATGGGACAGGAGTTTGTCTGTGGTTCCACTCTGCTCAATTAACAGCAGACACCAGCTGATCCAATTTAAGGTTACTCATCGTCTTCATTATTCCAAGTCCAGGTTGCACAATATCTACCCTTCTGTCTCACCACTATGTGATAGGTGTCAGGTGTCAGAGGGTACACTATCCCATGCTTTTTGGTTTTGCCCATAACTGTCTGGATTTTGGGCCAAAATATTTGATTGGTACTCTAAGGCCTATAGAATAACCCTTCGACCGGTGGCGGAACTCGCTATCTTCGGCTGCTCGGAGTCTTCTCTGCTCCTCAGTGCAGCTGTGCAGCAGTCTCTGACACAGGGGATGACTGTCGCCAAGAGACTCATTCTGAAGGAGTGGAAGTCTTCCTCTCCACCTTCTTTTAAGCTGTGGCTGACGGACATGTTTTCAGTTATACGTATGGAGAGACTCCGGTTCCTGAGGACCAGTAGACCCATTTCACGGGGGCCATTTTGTGCCGAGGCGGCAGGGTAAACACAGGTGCAAGCAACACACTAATGAGGGTTTCCAAATTCCAATCATGGAAGTTGGAAACCCTCATTAGTGTTTTGCTTGCACCTGTGTTTACCCTGCCTTTTTGACACAAAATGGCCCCCGTGAAAAGGGTCTATTCTCTTGTGAAATTCTCTGCTATTTGGGACCCATTTCTGGCCTACTTAGATGAGGTTGAAAGCAACAAGTGACTTTCCCAGCTGACTTTTCATGGACCCCTTGCATGGGATTCCGTGCACATCTTTACAAGCACAATAAGCACTTGATGTGGCTGATAGCACAATGCTGTAACATTGAAATGTTGATATATATATTTTTTAGTTTAGTTTTGTTCTGTTTTGTCTGAGCCTTTTTTTGTTCTGAAAATTGTAAAAAAAAAAAAAAAAAAAAAAAAGTTCAATGATAATAATCTCACACACGTGTGTGTGTATGTATGTATGTATGTATGTATGTATATATATATATATATATATATATATATATATATATATATATATATATACACACACACACACACATACATAGTTTTCCATAAGCGCCGGCTGCCGGCTAATTAGCCACTCATTAAACAATTTTGAGCCGAGTACTTTTTGACTGTAAATTTTTGAGCATCAATTTCTGACCGTCACCCTTTTTCACTGTCACTTTAAATCCCTGGAGCCTGGAGGCTAAGCTGCATAGAGAGGCAAAGTGACCGCCTACTTCCTGCTTCAGCACTGTACCAGAGATTTTCATCCGCCATTTATTTTCTCATAGACATTTCGTAAAATGCTTATAACAAATAGTTTTACTTGTTCAAACCAAACGGTTCAGATATATTTAGAATCGGGAGAGACCATAGACCATTTCACTCGGACCAAAACAAAAAAACATAGAAAAAATATTTTCTTTAAATCCGCAGTTTTTTTACGTTTTGGTCCGAGTGAAATGTTATGCGGTCTCTCCTGTTTCTAAATATATCTGAACCGTTTGGTTTGACCAAGTAAAAGTATTTTTATAAGCATTTTACGAAATGTCTATGGGACAATAAATGGCGTCACTCACGTCATCACAGTCAGACACATGGACCAATGTTTTGGCTTTGCAACGATGTGCTGCTAACGTTAATGTTGACTGGATAGCCCTCATTTTGATCATCATGTGGCTCTACCTTGTTGGCAGGAGTTTCCGTGGAAGCCGGGGAGGCAGGAGCAGTGTCCGTGGACGGGTTCACACCATCCTCCGTTAACACAGCCGCACATCTGATTACAGCTGTCACCATAGAAACCAGGCATGCACTCTGCAAGGGAGGAAGGAGATCAACGTTATAATTAATGTTCTGTTTTCACATGCAAAACTCAATCTCCAGTGTGTTTATGTGGACAAAGTGTGGGCAAATGAGTCTTCTCATACAGAACTAAAGGGCAGCTGTGGCTCAGAAGGTAGAGCGGGTTTTCCACTAATCGCTCAGGATACCCAACGTGATGGTACAACAACATTTGTTGTTGTAAGACGAGTTGACGTCTTCTATGCAGTGTGTTTATGCGTTAACCTTATTAGCAAATAGCCGAAATGGACATGGAAAAGGAAGTGACGGTGGCTTTTCTGTCACTTGCAAACCCAATGCTGTGGCATGTATGGGCAACAGAAGACGCAAGGTACCAGTAGAGGGTATGCTTGGCGTCCAAACTACAGTATAAAGACAAAGCTGTTATGTTATTTTATCCTCTTTTTTTATTTTCTTATGTCATCCATTTTATGTGAAGCACTTTGAACTGCATCTGTGTATGAAATGTGCTATACAAATAAACTTGACTTGACTTGACTTCCTTTTCTGCGTCCATTTTGGCTATTAACTAATAATGTTGAAACTGCATCGAAGACGTCAACTCGTCTTACAACAACAGTGGAAGATTACTGGAAAGTCGCGGTGCAAGTTGCTATTTAGACTGTAAACAGTGGAACACGGACACAGAAAATGACGACGTTGGCAGGAGAGGCGCGCTGTACAGGAAGCTGGGAAAAACGGTAGGGCTGTCCCAGATTGACGCGGACTAAAACCAGGAAATAGAGCTCCTTCCAGATCTTTTTTTTTTGCTGTTTGGCGCTCATCCCTCGATGGTTTGAAGGTATGTGTGTGTTTATTTGTGTTTTTATAGCATAACCCCTGTGAAACTATCAGAAAAGAATGTTTTATCCCTGCGTTTGAACGGTTTACCGGTGCTCTCTCCACATACTGTAAACACTACATCGCTCGACCACATAAACACAGAACACAGCAAAACAATGTACCATCACGAAAATACACAGGGCGCAGCGTCTCTCAACATAAACACACTGCCACACTATTTTATATGGGCCAGAAGTGATTGTTTTGAGGTAAAACCTTTGTATAAATTATGTTTTTTTTAATGAAATAGTTGCATAATATACCTTTAATATACTTAGGCAACCCTAAGTATGTAACATACAACATAAAATGAATGGTAATTTCTTAATTTAATGTCGAATGCAAAGGACATGTAGCTGGCTCGTTAACTCGCATTCCAGGAATATGGTTATTTACCGCAGCTCATCGCAGCTTCAAGGCGGGCAGCCAGCACTCTCTCCCTTGGGGAGGAGGAGGCTGTGTGATGGAGGGATCCAACTGCCGGGTCCTCTGCTCTGTGTGCAGTGAGCCAGCCAGCGAGCACGCGGTGCACAGGGCTGTATTTACATTATATTGTGTTTGTTATGAAACAGGACCGGTAGGTTTCAGATTTGTCTGGTAAAATACATTTTGCGGTGAACTGCTGTCTCGCTCTGCTCTGAGGCACAGAGCACTCGCCTGCATCGCCCCTCGCATTCAGTCAGTCAACTCCAGTCCTTCCTCCCAGACATGCCCCCTTTCCTCTCTACCCTGTTTCAATGGGAATATGGCATGATAAGGAATCACATCACCTGGAAAAGTCATTTCATTTTGACTTTAAGAACATCTTCCAATATCAATATATCTCACATTTGTTTAGGTATGACAATTCATAAATTGTGTCGTTGATGTTCATGACACTGCACTGCATGGTAATGGGGAGTCAAACTGGAACATTTTGGTGATTTCAGCTGGCTTTCTAAAATACGTCACAGTCACAGATCATTCTGGGAGAAATGTGACTCAGTAATGCTTTGTGTTGTCTATTCAGACAACATGTGTATTGTCAGAGCTGGAATGGCATTAAAGCAGGGGTGGCCAAACTTTTTTGGTTGTGGGCCGCATACAGAAAAATAGAAGGAGTCGCGGGCCAAACAATATTAAGCGCGGCAGTTTTCGCGGCAAAAAAATTGGACCAGAAAACCCTTGTGCCATCAAAATTGAATGTCTACCTAAATAAATATATGACACATAGTTTATTGATGCGCTCACCTATTACAATGGGTATTTCTGTATGTTATCAAATTTTCTTTTCCTGTGCCAACAGGTTAAGACAGAGATAATTTAACATAACATTAGTATTAAACATTAATTCATTTTTTTTTTTTTTTTTTAATAAATAGACCATGTCAGGGTGCCCAAGTATAACCCATTTTCAATGGTTTTAAATTGAAAAAACGAAATGGGGGGAATCCGTTTTTTTGTTTTTGTTTTTCAGTTTCTTTTTCTTAATGTTTTTGTTTTTCCGTTTTTTCCCCCGTTTTCGTTTTCGTTTTCCGTTTTAAACTTTGAAATAGAAAAACGGAAAAACGTTTTTAGCAATTTTTTTTTTTTTTTTTTTTTCTTCTTCTAAATTCATGGCGGGCCACTTAAAAACGGGCAGCGGGCCGCAGTTGGCCCGCGGGCCGTAGTTTGGCCACCCCTGCATTAAAGGGTTACAGTGGTGAATGAGGGCAAGAAGGTTTTTATCTTCCACTTCAGAACGGGTTCAGAGTCTGTGAACTTTGACCTGTAAGAACTACGGTTATAACCCCTCAACGTGTTCCGCAAAGACCTTCTGCAACAAATGATATAGACTGTTTCAAACTGGAGAGAGACAGACAGACAGACATAATGTGTGTGTGTGTCCAGATGATTACCTTGGGTGCAGTTCTCCCCTCTCCATCCAGGGTCACAGACACAACCATCTGTAGCAAAGACGGACAGAGAGACGTTTTCTAAATGTGCTGACATACATTTGTCTAAACAAGTAGTGCAAGGCATTACGGTTCCTAAATCCAGTAATTACATTAGAGTTACTAATCAAACACTGAAGTCGTTAATTGCGTTACATAAGTTCTTACATTTTCAGCAGGATCGTGTCTGAATCGGCAGAATTATGGTGAAAACATCACACGCGTTTCATTCACTCTTGGGTAGGTTTTAGGCATGAGGAGTGACGTTTGGTTCGTCCCTCCAGCCGATCCATTTTAGGGTTAACTTCCTGAAACTACAGTGTCCGTAATGGTCGATATCACTGTAAACAGAGTGACAGCATGGGGAAGCAGTCTACAACTTTTGACGGGTGGATTATGCACATACTTTGAATTTGTTACATGAAAGAACAGGAATGTGATGGTAAAGTGGAAACTTTGCCCAGGCCAGAAGCAATTTATCCACCGCTGGACATGAAATCTTTCCAAGCACTGGAAGGCAACATGCTGCTAATGACACAAAGCTAGCAGCTAAAGGGACGCACGCTGAGTCGACCTGTGTAGCAGCAGGTAAAGTGAAAAGCAGAGATAAACAGGCTTGTTGCATTGTCAGAGGACATTTGCCAGTGTAAGCTATTTCTATGGTGAAGGCTGTGATTCACGTTATTTTCTAGATAGCTTTTATTTTGAAGGCTGGCTATGGAAGTGTTGTGATGTGTTGATGGCGGAGCACCTGATGTGCACCTGGTGTGAATAATAAATCCTAGCGTCTTGTGTGGAGTCCTCCAAAGTTGGAGTTGTCTCCATCTTTCAGAAACAAAGATCTTGTGTATGTCCTCCTTATTAGGATAGGGACTTGTGCTATGTGGGCATATGTAGCGTAAGGTTTAATATTGTTAACTGACAATGCATCCGATGTTTAGGAGTAACGCAAAATTAATGTAATGAGTTTTGTAACTAATTACTTGCCCCCAAGGAGTAATTAAGTAAAGTATAATATTATAATATAGTGTAATATATTACTTTTTTGAGTAACGAACCCCAATACATTATCTTGATAGTTACTAAAAAGATGACAACAAAAGTACTGTGATATGCTTGAAATAGCTACTTAAAAATGAATTATCATAATGTATCAATCACAAAACATTTTTTTAAAGTTTCTTAAAGGATGGCTTTCCCGTGGGGAATATGAATATATATTAAATCTCACGCGCCTAAGGTTTTCGAATCCGTTGAAATTTTTGAAATTGGTTGTTTACAGCCAGAGCTATCAACCATCTCTCACATTATTTCCATGACGCTCTGACGCAAAACGCGTCGGGGCGACAAGTCCAGCCTTGCGGAAGTCGAGCACCTATGAACTACACTACTTGTGGGCCTGTGGGCCATGGTCCCGCCTCTAGAGGTCCTCCACGCCCCTTCAGAGGTCTTGAAGAAAAACAAAAGGCAGCCATATTTTTCGACCGCCTAGCCTACGGTAGCTAATATTAGCTTCCCATAGCTCCTTGCAAAGAGACCATATCTCGGGAACGGAAGCACGTTCAGACACGGGACTGGCGGCATTGGAAAGCTCGTCAAATTTTACATCTAGTAGTAGGTGCGTTGAAGTAACGAAATCAACGCTGAGCAATGTACCCGTTTTTACACATTTTTACATGAAATAGTTACAACATCAGATGCGCGTAACTCCTTGGAAAATGCCTTAAAATGCATGAAAATTTTTTTATGAAGACATCTCCCGACATATATACTTCGGTTTAAATTTGGTGCAATTTGGAGGCAATTTGATTTTTTCTTCTTCTCATAATGTTTTTATGTCGAAGCCTTCTTCTTCTTCTTTGAGTTTTATGGCGGTTGGCAAACATATATGTGCATTACCGCCACCTACTGGAGTTTGATATCAGCCAAATGACTGAGGGGTGGGCGTGGAATCTAAGGCCACGCGAGCCCAGTGCATTGTGGGAACTGTAGGATTTCGGCTCCCCGCACCCGCCCCTCCCCCCCACCAGCCCCCCCCCCCCCCACACAGAGTGGATTCTGGTTGATATCTCTGGCTGTAAACAACCAATTTCAAAAATTTCAACGGATTCGAAAACCTTAGGGGCGTGAGATTTAATATATATTCATATTCCCCACGGGAAAGCCATCCTTTAACTCATTGAGTGCCAGCCACTTTTGGAGAACGGACGCTCCCAGTGCCAGAGTTTCAGAGCGTTTTCAGTGATTTCTCGAGGCCCACAGAATATTGTGTGATATTACTATGTAAACACCGAACACGCCCAAAGAACGATGAGACTCTCTTCTATCATCAGCAAAAAAAAGTTTATTGATATCATTTTCCGTTCTTTAGTTATGAGCCGGAGAAGATAGGTTGATTTCAGCAAAAAGAGACGTTTCAAATTAGAAGCTGAGATAATTAGCCTTTTGTGAAATGAAGCATTTCAAGCACATGACTGACTCTGAAGCTAATATTTTCTGATGTAGTCACACCTCAAAAATAATTTCCTTCAATAAAACAGTGAAAACAAAGGAATTTTGTTTGGCAAAATAATATTTTTTAGCTGCAACCAGCAGCGCTGGCCCCTGCGTGCGCTGCTGGTTGCAGCTTCTTGCTGGTCTTGATTTACTGCTGGTGGGCATCAGATATTCTAGCTTGCGTTTGCCAATCCTGTCCTGCTGTCTGGGTCAGTGTTGTATGCTGCCCTGCGTGCCCCACCCCGCTCAACTGCAAACCCCACCTCCGTGGGAGTGTCTCTGGTGGCTCTCTGCTGCGTTTGCTCTGTACTGAAAAGTGCGCTACATCCAGCTTTTTTACAGCGTTCCGCGTGTATTTGTCACCGGCTCCCATGCTTCCAGTTGAGAATAATAACAACTCCACAACTAATCATGCGGATGGGCTATCGCAGCGGACACAGAGGGGCTCAATTGTGGCAGCAGATTGGCTGCTGCAGGCACAGCTAACGTTATGCTTCATGCATATCGATGCATACGGATGCGATTTCCGTTTCCCCATGACTTCTTCTCTGTTTTTTCCTCGCCTTTCTGTAATCTGGAGAGCACTGTCGCCACCTAATGGGTCTGTAAAATAGCTTTTACACATTCAACATCCACCATACTTTCACAGGAGATGGATCAGGCTTTAATCCACGTCCCACCGTCAAAAAACGCAATTGACGACTTTAGTCGTCATTGGCACTGAACGTTACTATTTGAATTGACGACTATAGTCGTCATTGGCACTCAATGAGTTAATAAAGAAAATTATAGAAGCTTACAGAAACCAATGATTCTCAACATTTTTCATATCAAGGACCCCTAAATATGTTATTGTTAGATATGATTTTGCGCAGAATTCCATGGCTAATTATGATCAAAACAGTCATCTTCACATCCAGATACTTCACCTGTTATATTATGGGACTGCGCTAAAGCCTATCTTAGGGGGCGTATAATTTAATTTGCCTCTGCAAAAAATAAAAAAATAAAAGCTGAATTAGAAGAAAAAATAAAGCAGTATAAGCTCATCCAACTGCAATCTTATTAGCTCCTTTAAAGGAAGCACGCAGATCATTAGATTCATTGCTCTCTAAAAAAATCGAGGGCCAGCTGAGATTTGCTAAACAAAATTTTTATGAGCATGGCTCTAAGGCAAGCAGACTTCTAGCTTTTCAATTAAGGAAGCAACAGGCTGCCAATGCTGTCCAAAAAATAAAGTCATCAAGGCCAAATCATTTTTTTACTAAACCTCAGCATATACGTATCAGAGGCCTTTACCGACTTCTGGGCATTAACTTGACTGAACTGCCCAAAAATGTGGCAGACGAATTGGACAAGCCAATAGCAGAATGGGAACTCGATGATGTGATGAAAACTTTAAAGAATAACAAAAGCCCGGGCCCAGACGGCTACACAAATTAATTCTATAAGACTTTTAAGTCAGTACTATCACCCCTGCTATTGGACACCTACCAGTACTCCCTGGCTAGAGAGATCATTGCCCCTTCATGGAGAGATGCAACCATTATAGTTATACCAAAGCCAGGGAAGGATCCAACACAGTGCAGCTCATATAGACCGATTTCTCTCCTCAATGGAGATCATCGCATCCTTACTTCTATATTGGCCAAGAGAATGAATAAAATGATCACTCGCATTGTTCACCCAGATCAAACTGGGTTCATTGCAGGCCGATACTCGGGTAATAATATTCAAAGGCTTTTCAATACCATCACACATGCACAGTCTAGTGGAGAGGAGGCTATGGTCCTGTCTTTAGACGCAGAAAAGGCATCTCCTGGAAATTTTTATTTCAAACCCTAAGTAGGTTGGGTTTTGGGGCCAACTTTATTAATTGGATTAGAATGTTGTATTCAAAACCACAAGCTTCAGTGAGAGTAAATGGACACACTGCGGACGCGTTCAACCTAGAACAGGGGACACGGCAGGGCTGTAGCCTCTCTCCATTATTATTTTCTTTGTGTATTGAACCATTTGCACAGATGATAAGGGATAATAATAGAATCCAGGGGATTGTAGTTGAGGGAGAAGAACATAAGGGGTCTTTATATGCTGATGACGTCTTGCTCTACCTTACAAATCTTTCTGAAACGATACCTGCTTTAAAAGGGTGTATCAAACAGTTTGGCTTTTACTCTGGGTATAAGGTAAATTTGGACAAGACAGTGGCCATGGACATAAGTGGTGTGATTTCCCAAGTGGTTAAAGACGGTAGCGGATTCAAATGGCCGGCGATAGGCATTAAATATTTAGGAATTATCATCCCCCCTTCGTTAGATAGGCTATACCAGGCCAACTATGACAAATTGTTCAAAGACATCAGAAACGATCTAGACAGGTGGCATACATTGCCCCTTTCCATTCTGGCTAGAGTGGAGATCATTCGTATGAATGTGCTCCCAAGACTGTTATATCCTTTCCAAATGCTGCCTGTCCAAATACCTAAAAGTTAATTTAGCACGTTAGACCGTCTTGTGTCCCGTTTCATCCGGCAGGGGAAGCGACCGAGGGTGAGATATAAAACACTGCAACTTCCGAAGGGGGATGGAGGCTTGGCACTCCCAAACTTGCAATTGAATTTTTGGGCAGCTCAATTGAAGCCAATAACTGTATGGATAAAAAATGACGTAGATACTCAGTGGTTAAATATGGAGAAATCCACATGTCAATATGGGTTAGCAGATCTACCTTTTATGGGAGCATCCCTGAAAGATTGTAGAATGAACAGGTGGACTAAAGTTACAATGCAAATATGGAAAGGTGTACAGAAAACATACGGCCTATCCCTCTCCATATCAGTACTCTATTGGGTCTGTAAAAGACTTTAGACCCTCCCATCTGGATGCAGGGTTTAAGAACTGGTCAAGATTAGGGCTAAGTTACCTGCACCAGTTTTTTGACTATCTGAGGCTAAATCTGAAGTATTTTGAGCAATTAAAGGAAGAATTCAAACTCCCACAGACAGACTATTTTAGGTTTTTACAAATAAGACACTTCCTATATAGCCACGAAACTCTCGAAAAGATCAAATCCCCTAGGGCAATTGAAAGGCTGTTGATCAGTCTCCAAATTAATAACTCAGTGGACAAACCCATATCCAGCATGTACACGTCGTTTTTAACAATGGAACAGACAAACTCTGTAAATAAAATGGGAAAATGAACTACAACTACAAGAACCAATTTCCACAGAAACTTGGAGTGAAATTTGTTCAGAGGCCCATATGGTCACCAGTTCAAACATATGGAGAAAGTTCAGGTGGAAACTTATTGTACGTTATTTTAGAACACCACATATAATACAAAAAATGAATGCAAATGCGACAGGTGCATGCTGGAGAAGCTGTGGGGAAATATCAGCTAACTATGTCCATACATTCTGGTCTTGTCCAAAGCTCGAGTCCTACTGGCAGTGGCGTGCCGTCCATTAGGCGAACTAGGCAAATGCTAAGGGTGCTTGAGCCGTTAGGGGCGCCAGAGAGGGTAAAACATTTTTTTTTTTTTTTTTTTACAAATACTTTTTCATGATAATAGGCCTACTATTATTTTACAATAGTAGACAAAAATAAGAAGAACAACGTCTTAAGTCTTTAAATAATAGTGAAATCATTTTTCTAATTCTGGCTTTCTGGCTGCCCGGGCTGTAGCACTTTCACCATGGTCCCTAATCCATACCACCCCACCCACTGCGCGGCCGCGCCCCCTTCTACCTGCTCGGAGCTTTTTCCCAGAGTGGGGGAAGGGAGCTGGAAGGTGGGTGCTGAGGGTGCTGCAGCACCCCCTGGTGGCAAGAAATGGATTTTCAAAATTGTTGGATTTGGCTGTCTTGTGTTTATACCACCAACAAGATGCATTAAAAAACAGTTTGTGCTTCCCAGCTCTAATCTTATTTCATACGCTCTCTCTTCAAAAGTGTTTGATTTTCATCATAATCTGGTTTTCCATAATAATAATAATAATAATAAGTTCAGTGTTTATGCCTGTGTTTCTGTCTGTTGTAGTGTAAAACGACTAAAGGGAGAGCAGGTGCTTACATGAAAGTGAGTGAGAAAAGGAGAAGATACTGAATAATGACATCACAACAGTATAATCCTAATGTTAATTTAAAATTAAATATTCTTCTAAATATGGATCAAAGTCCAAAAAACGTAAAACTTTCTTCAGCGCTGCCCTCGCGGGCAGCACCGAGAGACCCTTCCTTACAGCACCCCCTACCTAAAAGTACTTCCAGCGCCACTGGGGAAGGGCGATTCTGAGCCTGCACTGCAGTGCTGGATTAGCTGCGATATAATTTTTATTATATTTTCTTTGGGGGAGGGGGGAGAGGGGGGGCACCAGCAAAAATCTTGCCTAGGGCACCAACTTGGTCAGGCACGCCACTGCCTACTGGGATGAGGTGTTCACAACATGGAATGAAGTTTATGAAAATGACATACCCAGGGAACCCATGGTAGCATTACTAGGGGTGATACCAGAATGTATTGTTGGACGATCACATATTTACCTTCTTCAGATACTGTTGGCCGCTGCCATTAAATGCATCACCATGCGATGGATAAACCCAGAACCTCCTACACAGGGGATATGGCTACAAAAAATCTGGGATTTGTATGTAATGGAAGAGATTACACATTGTTTACGTTTACAGAAACACAGTTTTGTTAAAAAATGGAGCCCAGTAAGGAGAATACTGTCAGACAGTTGATAATTATATTTGTATCCCTGAATGAGAAATGCATGTGCATATGGTTTTTGGGTGATATTTTTATTTTATTTTTATTTTTATTTGTTTATATGTCCGACGGGCGATATCGTACATGATAAATTAGTTGATATGAAGGTTAATCTTTCTAATTTAACTGCTCTCTGAATGGGAATACATATCTTATAAATACTCTGGTTCTCAAGGCTAGGGTACCGCCCTGTTGTTGTTGTTGTTTTTGTGTATGTTTGCTGATGTCTTGTATTTTTTCTGTTCCATTTGTGGAATAAAAATTATTGAACCAAAAACAGTCATCTTCTACATTCTCTAACTGTGTTACCCTCTTGTAAATGAAATAATGCTGAAGTTTAACAATTCATGAATTTGACTGGGGACCCCCTGGTGTATGTGTCTATCTGGGTTATCACCAGTGTTGGGTCAGTGTTGTCATTCTGCTACTGCTATTATTTTGGTGAAAGTAATGCAAAAGTAGTGTAATAAGTAACGAGTTACTCTACACAGACAGTCATTTTGTAAAGTAACTTATTACTTTAAAATGAAAGTAACTAGTAATATGTAGTATATTCAGGGCCGCTGCTGGCCATTTGGGTGCCCTAAGCGTAATTGTTTTGTGGTGCCCCCCCCCCCCCCCGCAAAACTTTCAATAACTGTCAAACGAAAGACTGCAAAATCATTAATTATGAACGATACTAGTGTATCTCACATTACATTACATGTGGCAAACAAACAATTGTTAGAATTACTGTACATGTCAGCAAACAAGCGATTGTTAAACTGTACATGCAAGCAGGGGCGGACTAGGATCATAATTCAGGCCAGGCATTAGATACCAAGCAGGCCAGGCCAATACGGGCTGACGTGTGTGCCGGCGTCCGAAGGGCGGCGGCAAATTTTTTGGGCTGTTTGAAGCCCAATTTGGGCCATTTGAAGCCAGATTTGGGCTGTTTGAAGCCAGATTTGGGCCATTTGAAGCCCGATTTGGGCCGTTTGAAGCCAGATTTGGGCCAGTTGAAGCCAGATTTGGGCCGGTTGAAGCCAGATTTGGGCCGTTTGAAGCCCAATTTGGGCCGACTCCAATTTTACAATGAGATGCACCCACTTTAACCCTGAATAAAGTAATAAAATCAGTAGGCAGCGCCTGGCCTGCTGTTCAGTGAGTGGCCTGACTGAGGGCACCAAAAAAAAATATATATATATTTTTTTTGGTGCCCTCAGTCACATGATGCCCTACGCAGTCTGCGTACTCTGCGTAATGGGGTGCGGCGGGCCTGAGTATATTACATTTTGAGAGTAACTTGCCCAACAATGGTTATCACAGTGATCACGGTCATAAACACTGGTGCCGCAGTACAATCAGAAACTGTGATGTAAAAAGCTCAGTAGCCATTCATTTCACGCAAGCACACCACAATGTCTCCCAACTCAGATATGTGGGCATTGAACATGTTACGGCCCCTAGGCGCGGGGGGAACATGGACAATCTCCTTCTAAAGAGAGAATTATGGTGGATTGACTTTTTGGGCACCATGGCACCTATTGGACTCAATGAGGACTTTGATGTCAGACCTTACTTGTGAGACCTCTGTGCTGTACTCAGTTTCCAGTTGTTTTTTGCCTTTTATTTCCTTTTGATACAAGACTGTATAGATGAATATTCTCTGTGAGATACTTAGAGGGCCGAGCTGATTGACAGCGTCCATTTCTATAAAAAATGTCTAAAAATATGTCTAAAAAATATGTTCAATATGTTCAAAAAAATATATTCTAAAATATGTTGTGCATATTAGTGTGCAGTGATTGCTGTGTAGAGCTATTGTATATCCATTCAGATAGGTTCTGCTACCATTTTCCTTTCCCTTAGAATGTGATTTATGTTTTGTGAAACTGTTTTGAAGATTGTACCTGGGTCTGCCTCCACACCACTAGGCGGAGACAAAGACCCACGAAAATGCTATTTAAGCACTTCCTCTGTAAATGTACCTTTCACTTGACACTGACGAAGGCCCGAATTGAGCCGAAACTGTTTGTTGGAATAAATGTCCGCCACGGGAGCTATCTAAAACTTGTGTTGCGAGCCTCTTTTTTTCGTTTATAAACACTGGTGCCGTCATAACCTTTTCTTTTTTGCGGTGATATATTAACACCAGTTATTGTCTGATCCCTTCCTTGACACAATCCCTCTTCATAGCCAAACACCTGAGTCCTGGTACTCCAGCTCAACACTCACTGGCAGTACAGACTCCATGGGTGCCGCAGGCTGACTGGCACAGCAGGGTGTCACAGGCAGCACCCTGCCAGCCCTCCAGGCAGAGACAGTGTCCATCCACACACTCCCCGTTCCCACTGCAGTCTGCCAGCTGGCAGCCCCGCTGGTGCACGCACAGGATGGTGGAGACGCTCCGGGCACAGCGCCACCTACTGTCTGAGGGACTGAGAGGAGAGGAGGGGGCAGGAGACAAGGAGAAGAGAGGAGATGAACAAGGAGTAGGGGATATGAGAGGAAGAGAGAGGAGAGGAGGGGAGAGCAGCGAGGAGAGAGAAGAGGAGAGCAGAGAGGAGAGAGGGGTGGAAGGACATTCATCACTTTATAGCTGCATTAGGTCTAGCTTCTCAGTATAAATCACAGCAGGGCAGCAACACAGAAGAGTGTCCCGTCCGCTAACTGAGACCTTGACGATTCGTCACATTTTTGCCAAAATTAATTCCATGTGTCGTCACATAATCACTGGCAGTGTGTCTGTGTCTCTCTTCCTCTCTGGCTGCTACTTGGCTGTTCCAGCTCCAAAAATTTCTTTTTCCAAAAATTTCAACATGGCGGCGACCATAAACACAATCTGCAGGCTTCAAAACAACCCTCTAGCCAGTGGGTCTACGGTTTGGTTAAAATCTGAAATATTTATATATATTTATATATGTGGCAGACAGACAAACAAACTAACAAACCAATCACCCAACTAATGGAAGGACACTGTTGTGGGTGGAAACTAACCAACGCGATCAGTCAAAAGCGTGCAAATATTTATTTTTTTACTATTGTCCACATTTTAGAATAACAGTAACGACATCAAAACAATGAAATACAATACAAATGGAATGATGCAGTGACCAATAAAACATCAAAACTAACTTAGACGTTAGATTCCCTAAAGCAGCCGCCCTTTGCATTGATGGAAAGGTGTCTAAGAAACTCATTTCAAGCATCTACAGTATTATAAGCAGAAGCCTTTAGATCCAAATGGGAATGAAAAACATAGAACATACAGTCAGGTAGGTGCAGAATGTTGAATGGTGGTGTATACACTAACTACTGTAACTAACTAACCAACTAATGACTTCAGCCAAAATCTGTTATGGAAATAGCCTGGTTAAAACCATCCAGATCCATTACATGAACTCGCATTCTGTTACGTTAACCGTGTGCCATATCATATCGTTATCAACATATCGTTAAAATTCAATATCATATCATCAAAAATGTATATCATGATATCATCATAATAGCAATATTCTGCTTGTTCATGTAATGACTTCAGACCGGGAGCCTACATTCACACAGGACACTGAACGTAAGCAGAACTGAAGCTTGAAGCAGGCACAAGCTGTACGTACGCCTTGTTGTTAACACAAGACGCCTTCTCTCTTCCTCTCAGCGCCTACTCTCGCGCCTTGAACCCGCCCACAACTCTCAATTGACTTCATGCCTTACTCACGGCTTCAGCGTCACGCTTGGGAATTCGGCGTCAGGCCTGAGTGATCGCTTCGGTGTGGCGTGAGCGTGGCTTCGGCACGGCGTCAGCGTGGCACGCGCGTGGGTGGTGTCAACAGCTTCGCCTGTTAAAGGAGAATTTCGGTTTTTTTTTTAACCTGGAGCCCTCTCCTCACATTAATTATTATCTGACGACTCACCCATATGGAGAGCCGGGACTGCCGTAACAACAAATAAATGAATAAATGTATAAATGAGCAGATAAATACATATATATGTATCATAAATATATGTAGAAATAAATGTAGATGACATAAATGTATATATATGTGTATTTTCCTATTTTTGTACGTTTTATATATTTATTTAATGATTTATTTGTGTATTTATACATTTATACATTTATTTATACATTTATACATTTATTTATACATTTATTTATACATTTATACATTTATTTATACATTTATACATTTATTTATACATTTATACATTTATTTATGGCATTTATTTATGTGTGTTTTATTTTATTTATGTCTGTTTTATTTACCTCCCATTTATTTATGTGCCTTGTATTTAGTGATGTCTCCTTTGTATTTAGTGATGCGTCCTTGCTTCCTTTCCTTTTCTGTGCAACTGCAAATGCAAATTAGGGGGGCGGCCCGTGCATTTATGCCCCACTCAATGCAGATTAGGGGGCTGGCCGTCATGGGCTCAAGTCTTTGCCTATTGGCTCGAATGCACATTGTCCTATCTGCTCCAAACTTGTCATGCATGATAAGTGTCCATGCCTGAAGATATCTGCACATCAATATCCATGGTATTTACACTCATAGCGCCACCTACTGGCAACAGGAAATGACATGTTTTACACTTACATGAACTGCTCAGAGTGGGTTGAACACATCCACCTCGGATGTGGTCAGAAAATCCTTTACCACCCAATGCAGCTTCATTGTGATGATTATGAGTGCTCATTGACTGGCGTGGGCGTGGCGCCATGGCGAAGGTTGATGTTTCGCCGTCACACAGGAAGTTGGAGTAACTTCATTGTAGATTGTCCAATCTGCTCCAAACTTGTCATGCATGATAACTGTACATGCCTGAACACATCTAGATGTCAATATCCATTTATAGTCATAGCGCCCCCTACTGGCAACACAGAAAGTGCTTTGTAACTTGGCCCTACATGCTCACACGTGCACCAAACTTCACATGTTTGATGAGCATCCCAGCCTGAAGACATCTAGATGACCATTTGGAGTTAGAGGCAGAGCGCCCCCTACTGGCCACACAGAAAGCGGTTTGTAACTCGGCCGTACATGGTCACACCCGCAACGAACTTCACATGTTTGATGAGCATTCCAGACTTCACACATGTACATGCCAATATAGCATTATAGGCAGAGCGCCCCCTACTGGCAACACATAAAGTTGATTGTAACTCAACTGAACGTTGTCCTATCCGCTCCAAACTTGTCGTGCATGATAAGTGTCCATGCCTGAAGATATCTGCAGATCAATATTCAGTGATAGTTACAGCGCCACCTACTGGCAAAAGGAAATGACAAGTTTTACACGTACATGAACTGCTCATAGTGGGTTGACCACATCCACCTCAGATGTGGTCAGAAAAGCCTCAAGCTCTCGATTAACCTTCATTGTGAGGATTATGAGTAAGACATTGATATGTCAATATCCATTTATAGTCATAGCGCCCCCTACTGCCAACACATAGATCGTTTTGAAACTCGGCAGTACATGGTCCCCCGTGCACCAACATACACATGTTTGATGACCATCCCAGCCTGAAGACATCTGGATGACCATTTGGAGTGATAGGCAGAGCGCCCCCTTCTGGCCACACAGGGAGTTGGAGTAACTCCATTGTAGATTGTCCAATCTGCTCCAAACTTGTCATGCATGATGAGTGTACATACCTGAAGACATCTAGATGTCAACATCCATTTATAGTCATAGCGCCCCCTACTGCCAACACAGACAGTGGTTTGTAACTCGGCCCTATATGCTCACACGCGCACCAAACGTCACATGTTTGATGAGCATCCCAGCCTGAAGACATCTATAGGACCATTTGGAGTTAGAGGCAGCGCGCCCCCTACTGGCCACACAGGAAGTTGGAGTAACTCCATTGTAGATTGTCCAATCTGCTCCAAACTTGTCATGCATGATCAGTGTACATACCTGAAGACATCTAGATGTCAACATCCATTTATAGTCATAGCGCCCCCTACTGCCAACACAGACAGTGGTTTTTGTAACTCGGTCCTATATGCTCACACGCGCACCAAACGTCACGTTTGATGAGCATCCCAGCCTGAAGACATCTATAGGACCATTTGGAGTTAGAGGCAGAGCGCCCCCTACTCGCCGCACAGGAAGTTAGAGTAACTCCATTGTAGATTGTCCAATCTGCTCCAAACTTGTCATGCATGATCAGTGTCCATGCCTCAAGCCATCTATATGTCAATATCCATTTATAGTCATAGCGCCCCCTACTGGCAACAAAGAAAGTGGTTTGTAACTTGGCCCTACATGCTCACACGTGCACCAAACATCACATGTTTTATGAGCATCCCAGCCTGAAGACATCTAGATGACCATTTGGAGTTATAGGCAGAGCGCCCCCTACTGGCCACACAGGAAGTTGGAGTAACTTTATTGTAGATTGTCCAATCTGCTCCAAACGTGTCATGCATGATAAGTGTCCATGCCTGTACACATCTATATGTCAATATCCATTCATAGTCATAGCGCCCCCTACTGGCAACACAGAAAGTGGTTTGTAACTCGCTCCTACATGCTCACATGCGCACCAAACTTCACATGTTTGATGACCATCCCAGCCTGAATACATCTAGATGACAATTTGGAGTGATAGGCACAGCGCCCCCTACTGGCCACACAGAAAGCGGTTTGTAACTCGGCCGTACGTGGTCACACCCGCAACAAACTTCACATGTTTGATGACCATCCCAGACTTCACACATGTACACGCCAATATAGCATTATAGGCAGAGCGCCCCCTATTGGCAACAGGAAATTACATCTTTTACACTTACATGAATTTATTTTTTTATTTTTTTATTCTTCTCCGGTAAAACTGTATGTACAGCAGAAACTGTAATGCTCAGCATAGCCAGACTGGGCACATAGATTGGAAATGTGCCTCACTACTCAGAAACAAAAAATTACCCATACCGGCCAGATGGTGGCGCTATAACAGACCATTTCGCGTTATGTTCCATATCTTCTGAACCGTGTGTCCTATACTCAAAATTTCTTTCAAATCAAATCACTTCTCAGGGATTCCTTGGATCAATATGCATCTATCTATGTAGGCCGCGCCCATTTGCGTCTGCCTAGATTTTCCACCATTTTGAATTTGATCAAAACCCTACTTTTGCTAACTCCTCCTAGACCGTTTGGCCAAATCACACAGTTTTGAAATGATAAATCTCTAAACTTTTAATGAAACACACCCGACACTAAATTGCCCACAACTCATTAACCGGTCAATTACAACTACTGCTGCTACTACTGCTACCAGTCCCACTACTACCAACACTACTATTACTACTATTCCTACTACTGCTACTACTAGGCTACTACTACTACTGCTTGGAAACTGTCAGGTCACCGGATCTCAACCAAATTTTGTTTACTTGTGCACATACCAACTCTGAATAAATGTGCCTTATTTTGTGTTTATTATGTCTCATATATCCCCCATGTCACCGGATGCTTGGACCCCGCATCGCCGCTTGCGGCTATATTTATTAGGGGTCCAAGCACGAAGTGCGTGGATCCCTATTGTATCTGTTCCGTTTATTATTATTCTTTTTATTCTCCGCTAAAACAGTATGCACGGCAAAAACCGTAAGGGGTACAGTAGCCAGACTTTGCACATAGGTTGGAAATGTGCCCCACTACTCAGAGACAAAAAATTAGCCATATTGGCCAGATGGTGGCGCTATAACAGACCCTTTTGCGTATTGACCCATAACTGCTGAACCGTGAGGCGTAGAATCAAAATTCCACATCTGCTGGATTCCCTGGATCAATACGCATCTATCCATATAGGCCACGCCCATTTGCGTGTGCCTAGATTTTCCGCCATTTTGAATTTTATCAAAAACCTACTTTTGCGAACTCCTCCTAGACCGTTTGGCCAAATCACATAGGAATTATTCTGGGTCATCTATGGACTACCCCGACCCAAAGTTATTAAAGGATTTTGGATACGTGAAACCGTTTTGAAATTATAAATGTTTAAACTTTTGTGTATTTACTTTTGTTCTTTTCCTGCCCTAAAAGTGTGTGGATCTCAGAAACCATACACCCCCCATCACCCAAACTTTCCACACAGGTTCATGACATCACCCACTACTCAGAGTAAAAAAATTACACCAATCCACCAGATGGTGGCGCTATAACAGCCAATTTCACATTTGTCGGTCCATAACTTCTGAACTGCGAGCTGTAGAATCAAAATTCCACATCTACTGGTTTCCCTGGAGCATCATGTATCTAACCCACTAGGCCACGCCCATTTCTGTGTGGTAGATTTTCCGCCATTTTGAATTTGATCAAAAACCTACTTTTGCGAGCTCCTCCTAGAATGTTTGGCCAAATCACACAAAACTTTTTCTGGGTCATCTATGGACTACCCCGACCTAAGGTTAGTAAAGGATTTTGGATACGTGAAACCGTTTTGAAATGATAAATCTCGAAACTTTTAATGAAACACACGCCAACACTAAATTGCCCACAACTCATTAACCGGTCAATTACAACTACTGCTGCTACTACTGCTACCACTCCCACTACTACCAACACTACTACTACTACTATTACTACTTCTGCTACTATTACTACTACTACTACTACTACTACTACTGGAAGTTGGAATGTAGCATTTTGGGTGGGGTTAATGTGTTTTGGGGTTCTGCATCTGCTGTAGCATAATACATAGTTGGTTTAGATGTCACACAGTAATGCCCGATCCACAAAGACTTGACACCCACGTTTGAATAAAAACAAGTTTATGCCATAATAAGGTTATATCCGTGCCTTGTCATTGCTGTGGAAGGATGGTGTAGGGGTAAAGTAGCAGACACCAAAGCTGGAGGTCCTGGGTTCAAACCACGGCCAGGTAACTGTTTTATTTTTTGAAAATGTAGAATAAAGGTTAATCTGGATATAATTATGTATAACGCTGCTGAATACACACTGTGTACATAGCAGAATAACTGAATATGCCTATTTATGGTAACGTCATATTTCGACGTCCTCTTGACATTCCTGTGTAGATGTCTAAATGATCCCCAAATCGCCTGTGATTTGGCCTAGTCCTGGACGTCACTGAAAGATGATATCAGAACATCATCATGATGTAATTGTGTTTGCTGGGAGCCTTCTTTCAGATATATGAAAGGAAAAACATTCCAATACATTATTGTGTCTTCAGATGTGAAAGGTCCAAAAAGAGAATTAAATCTGAATTATCCTTGTCACTCATGTGTCCAGCTCAGTTGCCTTGTGGTCTGAATGTCCGCCCTGAGACTGGGAGGTTGTGAGTTCGATCCCCGGCCGAGTCATAGCAAAGACTATAAAAATGAGACCCATTTGCCTCCCTGCTTAGCACTCAGCATCAAAGGGTTGGAATTTGGGGTGTTAGATCACCATATGATTCCCGAGCGTGGCGCACGCTACCGCTCCCCCAGGGGATGGGTCAAATGCGGAGAACAAATTTCACACATTGTGTGACAATCAGTGGGACTTTACCTTTACTTTACTTCCATTGTAACAGCACAACCCACACCAATTAGTTCAAACACCTCCATTCAGGGCAGACTTTTAATGTAAAGTGGTGGATTATGTGTGTAATACAGACATGTCCTTAATGGTAAATGGACTGCATGACAAGCTGCAATGCAGGGTGCTGGCTATAGTCATCAAAAGCAATTTCAGGGATAAACCCCATCAACCTTCTGTAGTGGACGCCACTACGCCCTATGGTTTGATGTGTGTGTGGGAAAGACACAATGACAACTGAAAATTCTGATTTTAGAACACAAAAGCTCCATCATGAGACAAGAACTAACCTCTCCTGTTGCAAAACACGTTCTTGAACACAGCCACGCAATCTCCAGCTAACATTTCCAAGATATTGAAAAAGTTCATGAAACACCGCAAAATAAGGAGGCAGCATGTGGGGTTTTAATTACTGTTACTGACTTACCTGTCTGAAGTTGAAAGTTTTTCATCCCACGTGGGGTTTGAACTTTGAGCGGCAATGGTCTTTAGTTAGCATAAGTCACGTGCTTTACCAAGTGAGCTATCCAGACTGTTGTATTTAACTTTGTAGACCATATTATATGTATCTGCAGAGCCAGAGAAGTACTTGTCGTATTGACAGTATGTTCTACCCAAATACCACTTTCTGTCCAGATACTTAAAGGGATATTGTACACAAAAACTGCTTTTTATCCAAGTATTACTTCAAGTTTCAAGACATCACCCACTACTCAGAGGAAAAAATTACACCAATCTACCAGATGGTGGCGCTATAACAGCCAACCACCACTACTACTGCTGCTGCTGCTACTACTACTACTACTATTGGCTACTAGTGGCGGCTGTGGCTCAGGAGGTAGAGTGGGTTGTCCACTAATTAGAAGGTTGGTGGTTCGTTCCCCGGCTCCTCCAGTCCGCACGTCGAAGTGTCCTTGGGCAAGACACTGAACCCCAAATTGCTCCCGATGGCTGTGCCAGCACCCTGCGTGGCAGCTGGCCGCCTTCGGTGTGTGAATGGGTGAATGTAGGCACATTGTAAAGCGCTTTGGATAAAAGCGCTATATAAATGCAGTCCATTTACCATTTACCATTTACTATTCTTAGTACTTCTGCTGCTACTACTGCTACCACTCCCACTACTACCAACACTATTACTACTACTGCTACTACTACTACTACTAGTACTGCTTGGAAACCGTCAGGTCACCGGATCTCAACCAAACTTTGTTTACTTGTGCATATACCAAGTCTGAATAAATGTGCACTATCTGACATATACCCCCCAAGTCACCGGAAGCTTGGACCCCGCATCGCCGCTTGCGGCTATATTTGTTATTATACTTACACTTTGCGTGCATTTTTGAGGGTCTAAACATGCACAAAAAGTGGCCAAACTTTGCACATCCGTCACAAGTGGCGAAAATTTTCAGATTTCAAGGTTTTTGGCCAGGGGCGTGGCTAAATGCCTCCATAGTGCCTCCTATAAACGGAATAGCCCTCGCACTAAGTTTCACCTACAGCTATGAAAATTGCAGGGCACATGTATCATGGCCAGACTGATGGAAAAGTCTCTTGGTGCCAGGATCCACACCCAACCGGAAGTCAGCCATTTTGAATTTACTGTGCAATATTTCAGACATTTCACCCATTTCCAGGGGTCAGACTTTAACGAACTCCTCCTACGGGGTTCATCAGATCACCCTCAAACTTGCACAGCAGATAGAAGAGACCCCAATGATGAATAGTTATTAAAAGTTTGCATTTACCATGGACGGCGTGGGTGTAGCTACGCGGCGAAGATCGATGTCTCGCCATGACACACGAAGTCGCTGTCACTCGAATGCACATTGTCCTATCTGCTCCAAACTTGTCATGCATAACTGTCCATGCCTGAAGACATCTATATGTCAATAACCATTTACAGTGATAGCGCCACCTACTGGCAACAGGAAATTACATGTTTTACACTTACATGAACTGCTCAGAGTGGGTTGAAGACATCCACCTCGGATGTGGTCAGAAAATCCTTTACCACCCAATGCAGCTTGGGCATGGCGAACGTTGATGTTTTGCCGTCACACAGGAAGTTGGAATAACTCCATTGGAGATTGTCCAATCTCTGCCAAACTGCACGTGCTTCATACGTGTCCCAGCCTGAAGACATCTATATGTCAATATCCATTTAGAGTCATAGCGCCCCCTACTGGCAACTAGGGGGCGCTCTGCCTATCACTCCAAATTGTCATGTAGATGTTTTCAGGCTGGGATGGTCATCAAACATGTGAATTTTGTTGCGCGTGGGACTGTGTAGGGCCGAGTTACAAACCACTTTCTGTGTTGGCAGTAGGGGGCGCTATGACTATAAATGGATATTGACATATAGATGTCTTCAGGCTGGGACAATGAGCAGTTCATGTAAGTGTAAAAGATGTAATTTCCTGTTGCCAATAGGGGGCGCTCTGCCTATAATGCTATATTGGCGTGTACATGTGTGAAGTCTGGGATGGTCATCAAACATGTGAAGTTTGTTGCGGGTGTGACCACGTACGGCCGAGTTACAAACCGCTTTCTGTGTGGCCAGTAGGGGGCGCTGTGCCTATCACTCCAAATTGTCATCTAGATGTATTCAGGCTGGGATGGTCATCAAACATGTGAAGTTTGGTGCGCATGTGAGCATGTAGGAGCGAGTTACAAACCACTTTCTGTGTTGCCAGTAGGGGGCGCTATGACTATGAATGGATATTGACATATAGATGTGTACAGGCATGGACACTTATCATGCATGACACGTTTGGAGCAGATTGGACAATCTACAATAAAGTTACTCCAACTTCCTGTGTGGCCAGTAGGGGGCGCTCTGCCTATAACTCCAAATGGTCATCTAGATGTCTTCAGGCTGGGATGCTCATAAAACATGTGATGTTTGGTGCACGTGTGAGCATGTAGGGCCAAGTTACAAACCACTTTCTTTGTTGCCAGTAGGGGGCGCTATGACTATAAATGGATATTGACATATAGATGGCTTGAGGCATGGACACTGATCATGCATGACAAGTTTGGAGCAGATTGGACAATCTACAATGGAGTTACTCTAACTTCCTGTGCGGCGAGTAGGGGGCGCTCTGCCTCTAACTCCAAATGGTCCTATAGATGTCTTCAGGCTGGGATGCTCATCAAACGTGACGTTTGGTGCGCGTGTGAGCATATAGGACCGAGTTACAAAAACCACTGTCTGTGTTGGCAGTAGGGGGCGCTATGACTATAAATGGATGTTGACATCTAGATGTCTTCAGGTATGTACACTGATCATGCATGACAAGTTTGGAGCAGATTGGACAATCTACAATGGAGTTACTCCAACTTCCTGTGTGGCCAGTAGGGGGCGCGCTGCCTCTAACTCCAAATGGTCCTATAGATGTCTTCAGGCTGGGATGCTCATCAAACATGTGACGTTTGGTGCGCGTGTGAGCATATAGGGCCGAGTTACAAACCACTGTCTGTGTTGGCAGTAGGGGGCGCTATGACTATAAATGGATGTTGACATCTAGATGTCTTCAGGTATGTACACTCATCATGCATGACAAGTTTGGAGCAGATTGGACAATCTACAATGGAGTTACTCCAACTCCCTGGTGGCCAGAAGGGGGCGCTCTGCCTATCACTCCAAATGGTCATCCAGATGTCTTCAGGCTGGGATGGTCATCAAACATGTGTATGTTGGTGCACGGGGGACCATGTACTGCCGAGTTTCAAAACGATCTATGTGTTGGCAGTAGGGGGCGCTATGACTATAAATGGATATTGACATATCAATGTCTTACTCATAATCCTCACAATGAAGGTTAATCGAGAGCTTGAGGCTTTTCTGACCACATCTGAGGTGGATGTGGTCAACCCACTATGAGCAGTTCATGTACGTGTAAAACTTGTCATTTCCTTTTGCCAGTAGGTGGCGCTGTAACTATCACTGAATATTGATCTGCAGATATCTTCAGGCATGGACACTTATCATGCACGACAAGTTTGGAGCAGATAGGACAACGTTCAGTTGAGTTACAATCAACTTTATGTGTTGCCAGTAGGGGGCGCTCTGCCTATAATGCTATATTGGCATGTACATGTGTGAAGTCTGGAATGCTCATCAAACATGTGAAGTTTGGTGCACGTGTGAGCATGTAGGGCCAAGTTACAAAGCACTTTCTGTGTTGCCAGTAGGGGGCGCTATGACTATAAATGGATATTGACATCTAGATGTGTTCAGGCATGTACAGTTATCATGCATGACAAGTTTGGAGCAGATTGGACAATCTACAATGAAGTTACTCCAACTTCCTGTGTGACGGCGAAACATCAACCTTCGCCATGGCGCCACGCCCACGCCAGTCAATGAGCACTCATAATCATCACAATGAAGCTGCATTGGGTGGTAAAGGATTTTCTGACCACATCCGAGGTGGATGTGTTCAACCCACTCTGAGCAGTTCATGTAAGTGTAAAACATGTCATTTCCTGTTGCCAGTAGGTGGCGCTATGAGTGTAAATACCATGGATATTGATGTGCAGATATCTTCAGGCATGGACACTTATCATGCATGACAAGTTTGGAGCAGATAGGACAATGTGCATTCGAGCCAATAGGCAAAGACTTGAGCCCATGACGGCCAGCCCCCTAATCTGCATTGAGTGGGGCATAAATGCACGGGCCGCCCCCCTAATTTGCATTTGCAGTTGCACAGAAAAGGAAAGGAAGCAAGGACGCATCACTAAATACAAAGGAGACATCACTAAATACAAGGCACATAAATAAATGGGAGGTAAATAAAACAGACATAAATAAAATAAAACACACATAAATAAATGCCATAAATAAATGTATAAATGTATAAATAAATGTATAAATGTATAAATAAATGTATAAATGTATAAATAAATGTATAAATGTATAAATGTATAAATAAATGTATAAATGTATAAATAAATGTATAAATGTATAAATAAATGTATAAATGTATAAATACACAAATAAATCATTAAATAAATATATAAAATGTACAGAAATAGGAAAATACACATATATATACATTTATGTCATCTACATTTATTTCTACATATATTTATGATACATATATATGTATTTATCTGCTCATTTATACATTTATTCATTTATTTGTTGTTACGGCAGTCCCGGCTCTCCATACACCCAGTGTTCTCCGCAGCGATTTGGAACGTCGTAGGCGTTGTGATCTAAATAGTACTCCAAGCCAGTCCTTGAATGCGCTCCGTCGGGGCCACATGGCAGCGTGCTGTTACTCCATGTAAATAGACAGTTTTCTTCCCGTATTCTACCCATATCGTCATTATATGATCCCTAAAGAAACATCAGACTGCTATTCACCCCCGGGCTATTTCCACTAGTCTTCACAGGGATCTCATTTCCTCATTCGGGGTGAGTTTCACCAACTCTCGTCAAGTCCCGCGAGACTTTCCTGCCGGCTGGACTGTGTACTGACTCGCTTCCCACTCCCAGGAGCCACCATGTCGGGGGCACAGACCCTCTCACTAATGCTAACATTACTTTTGTCAGAAACCACTTCGATTTGCATAGTTTTAATGAGTTTTCAGCCTAGGGATAATTCAAAAACATTTTATTGATCTATTTACGTGAGACCATCGACACACACACACACACGTGAGACACACACATACATACAGGAATTAAATGGGGGGGGAGGTGATAAGAAAAATAAAAAAAAATAAACCATAATCAAAAAACAAAACAAAAAAGGAAGGTGAGTTACACCTGCTGCTCGGCTGGAAGCCTCTGGAGGCTCTTTACATGAAAGAAAGGGTTCCCATCTATCAATGCATTTTACAACAGCTCCTTTTAGTGAGAACACTATTTTTTCTAGTTTAAGGAAACTCATCATGTTATCTAACCATGAAGCTGCTGATGGGGGACTAGGTGATTTCCAAGATAGTAAGATTCTCCTTTGTGCGAGGATGGAGGAAAAGGCGATTATGTCTAGGTGTTTGGTGCGCAAATTTAAAGTAATACCAGGAACGCCAAAAATAGCAATCAGGGGACACGGCTGCAGCTCGATTCCTAAGATGTTGGATAGGGTTTTAAAGAATATGTCCCAAAATTAACATAAATTGGGACAGAAATAGAACATATGACTAAGGTTGGCAGGGGCATGGCTACATCTGTCACATCTGTTATCTACATTGGGATAGATTTCTGACAGTCTGGCTTTAGAATAATGGAGCCTGTGCAGCACCTTGAATTGTATGAGACCCAGCCGAGCACATGATGTTGTAGAACTAACCCTATCAACTGCTCCAGCCCACCAATCATCAGAGAACTCAATACCTATTTCCTCCTCCCAGGCTGATTTAGCTTTCATAACATATTTGTTATTAAATGACATAATGGAGGAGTAAATCTGAGATATAAGTGATCTCTGATCGAGTGAAAGATTAAGTAATTCCTCCCAAGGGAGTAGAGTTGGTAAAGAAGGGAAAGAGCGGAACTGAGAGGTTACACAGTGACATATCTGAAAATATGTGAAGAGATGTGAACGTGGCAAGTCAAATTTATTTGAAAGGGATAGAAAATTAGGAAATATGTTATCCTGATATAAATCACAAAAGGAGGTGATTCCTTTGGATTTCCATAAAGAAAAGGGAGAGTCTAAAGAAGCGGGAAATGGATGGTTAGAGGTTAGAGGACCTAAAGTTGAGGCAGAAGAGAAATTGAAATGACATGGGAATTGATACCACATTTTAAAAGAGGACAGGACAACTGTTTTTTTTGTGTAACTAGGGATCTCGCGCGTTACGCGTGCTCAATTCCTAGGCTTGCCTATGCGGGCTCGCCTGCAGCTCGCCAAGCTGGCCCTGCAGCTCACATTCGCAGCGGCCTTGCCCGCAACTCGGCTGCTGTGTGGTCAATGAGACCAGCATCACTGATGTTAGATTTATGACATCACTGATGATGTCATCAGTGGGATTTATGACATCACTGATGATGTCACAGTGGGATTTATGACATCACAGTGGGACAATCACAGTGGGACAGAGAAACACTAGGCTCTTTCACACCGGCCTTGAAAGCCGAAAAATGCACGGAAAATAGGATCCGCGCCTCCGATGTGAAAGTCATGAACGCGCGTTGGTGGGTAATTCTTGTACGCCTTTTGTCCCGGGAGCAGACCTTGTCACAGCGCCGGTTTAGCAGGCAAACCGCCTCCACTTGAAAGCGTCGGAGCAGCAAGCCGGAACAGTGCGAAATTCTGCGAATGCTTCATAAAAAGATTACAGGGGAAATCACCTCATGCAGCAACAAAGACAGTGAAAGTAAAAAAAGTAGCCTATACAATCATGCGCCAGGAGGAATGCTCCGTGCCTGTAGTAGGTTAGGCTTGATAGGGGTAAACATCAATAGGCTTTATGCTCAAACGATGTTGACATTATTAGCCTAGGTAAAATTAACGGATATAATAATACGCTTCAGAGGACTATAGCTCTCTGTGGCGAGTTGGTCTGACGATATTCCCTCTGGAAACCAGCTCCAGAACTGCAATCTGTCTAGCTAGCCACTTGTGCATTCCCTACAAAAACTACTAACGTTAAGTAGTCATGTGCATTTATAGCCTATACTATTCCCCCAACGAACGTTATGCAGACTGCAGCTGTTTGATATGCGCGCGTCGTCTTTCAGAACGGAGTACGGACGCTAATTAGGCTACTTAATGAGAATAATTTGCTTTAAACTAAAATGGAACCAAAAGATAAGAATTAGCCTTGTACCTAATAGGCTACATGATGGTGCATGATGCATCCATAAAGTCGATCAGATGAATATTGAAAGCCTGGTTACCATGCTGCATGTGGACAACACTTTCGTGTTTTCTGCACCTGCACAGCTGCACCTCGTTGGCTGGCATACATCAGCGATGTTTGGTTGTTGAATGAATTACACAAGGTGACACCATATCGATATGCTTAGTCAGTGAATTTACTTCTATGATGTGTTGTATAAATAAAGTTGGCTTTCCTTGAATGCAATTCATGCAACACTTCGCTGCCAGAAAGTCGGCAGATGCACTCCACGGCGGAGCCCGTTTTGATATTAAGCCGAGTCCGCCCACCATGCGAGTGCACCTATCCTCCCTGCTCAGCGGACTAGCAGAAGGAGGGAAGTCTTGGTTGTTGAATGAATTCGTTCATCATACAGTAGGACTACACTAACCTATGAAAATATTAATTTGGGCTAGGAGGAGCTGGAAATCCCTCCGCTCGCCTTTCAATCCGGGAGTGGTGGCTTTCACCAGAAAGCACACCGCAGGACGAGAATGTGGCGGTGCTGCTTGGCTCTGTGTGAAAGCAATTTCTGTGGCGAGGCGGCTGGCTTTGCGGGACTCCTGAACTGCAATTTTGCGCGATCTGTGTGTGAAAGAGCCTAAATAGACAGAGCCCCAGCTCCCATTTATATACTGATGAGAGAGAAATTGGATAGGAGGAACATAAAAGGGCAGAAAGAGATGTAGATGAAGTGCATGATTTGGCCTCAATCCAGCACCAGGGCGTGTTAGCTGAATGGAACCAAAATAATAACTTATGAGAATTAGCTGCCCAATAGTAGTATAAGAAGTTTGGAAGCGCAAGGCCACCAGCCAATTTGCATTCCTGTAGAGCAGAACTACTAATTCTCGGATGTTTACCAGACCAGATAAAAGTAGAAATCAACTTATTTAAAGACTGAAAAAATCAATAGTGGAATCAACCGTGGGTGTTATCTGCAGGGAATTCAGATTTATATAAAGTGGAGTAAAAAGTAGAAAAAGTAGCATTAATGCCCACAGTGTCAGACAATAAGTTATCAAAACAGTCTTTAATCTGAGAGATCAATCGAGAGGCGGCTTGCCGCTTCAATTGATGTGCAAGCAGGTGGCCAGCCTTTTCACCAGACTCATAGTAATTAACTACTACTACATACTCATAGTAATTACCATGCGATTGTAGAAGCAGGTGTTCTGCCTGTCTGGTTGAAAGAAGATCAAATTCAGCCTGCAAACTCATGCGTTCTTTGTATAATTCAGGGGTGGGATTAATAGAATACTGGTGGTCTAAATTAAGAATGGTATCCGTAAGTCTACTTTTTTTGGCTTTATGTATTTTGGTTAAAGCAGGACTAAACCGCCCAGATTTCTGGCAGAACGGCATGCTGCTTGATTTGAAAAAACCTATGGAAAACCAAGAAATGAACGTCTCCTCTTGTCTCACTATAGTCTTTGGCTGTGCTCAAGCCAGAATTTTTTTTCCGGAAATCGACGCCATGACAGTTTCCCCGCAGTTTCCCCAAAACATCACAAGACAAAGTTATGAGAGCTACAAAATCTCCCATGTACAGTATGTGTATGCACGATACACGACCGCACGCCAGTCTTCTCTGTATCGTTCCAATTTAGTAGGCTATACTAAAATTGGAACGATACACTGGCCAGCCGGCAGGAAAGTATCGCGGGACTTGACGAGACTTGGTGACCGAGATCACGAATGAGGTAATTTGATCCCTGGGAGACTCCAGGGAACAGCCCGGGAGGAAATATCAGTCTGGTGGTTGTTGCGGGATGAGATTATGACGATATGTGGCGAAAACGGGAATAAAACTGGCTATTTAGATGCAGGAAAGACAGGCTGTCACTTGGCCCCCTTTTAGCTCCATTTTAGGACTGGCTTGGACGCTATTGATCTCAAAACAACGCTAGGACGGCCAGAAACGCTGCGGAGATCGCTGGGTGAGTCGTCAGATCATAATTAATGTGAGGAGAGGGGTCCAGGTTAAAAAAAAACAAAATTCTCCTTTAAAAGAGCCTGGTGACGCAAGCCTCGTTATCGCAGCACAGCACAACAGTCAGGACAAACCCCCCGCTCTCAACACATGTAACTCATGTAATCACAATGGGAGATTTCTCTACGTTATTCCCTTGTCCAACTTGTCATATACACCGCCATGTTTTTTGCCATTTCGTTTCTCCCTTTTTCGTGATTCTTGTCAAAAGGTGTAGTGCATCTCTGCTTTTCCTCTCGAGCGCAGAGCTGCAGCGGGGCGCAGAACATTCTCCCCCTCCCTCCTCCTCAGACCCCAGCTGCTCACAGGCGAAACAGCCTCCTGCTTGGGGTGCTCTGTAGCCCTCACAAAACAACAACAAACAAACACAAACAAAAATCACTGGTGTGCGATTTTTCTGCAAATTCTTTTCTGCACAATCAGTGTCTGAAATTGGGTACAGGATTGCGGGAATCCTGCATCTGTTTGCGCGAACCGCTGCATACGACTGGACAAGCCGCTTTTCACAGACAGGGGCACAGCGTCAGTGCAGCTGAGTAGCCTATAAGTCGGAGGTGAGTGTCACTTCACCATGCCTTCTCCTTCCCGTCAAAAGTGAACCAGGAAAATACATTTTAGGCTGTAGGCTGCTTTTGTGAAAAAGGGGCACAGAAGAGTCCTCCTCTCTCTCTTCTCTCTGCACAATCAAAGTGGTTGAGTGGTTCTCAATGTGGGGTCCGGTGACCACCAGTGGTCCTTGAGAGGATTCTAGGATTCTCTGTTATCTCTCAACCTAATGGAATTCTGGACAAAATCATATCTAGTCTACATAAAAAAAAAAAAAAAAAATCAGATTTGCATCTGAGAGACCAAATCTCATCATATGGGGGTCCATTGCCCCAATGTGAACTAAATTAGGGCTCCTTAGTATGAAAAATGTTGGGAATGATTTACAGCAACACAATGCCATTTCCTTCCTTTTACAGGTGATTGTAATCAATTAACAGGTGATTAACAGGTCAAGTGACACAAACAGCCAATGAGCTGTGTGTATTGTAGCGCCATATTGGTAGGAAAATGCTTGTGACATCATGGAAATAGGCTTGGAGTTGTGAGGAGCCGGGAAAGGGTACAGGGGGATTAGGGGAGTAACTATCTTGAAATCCCATAGTCTTTGGTTCATCGTGACGTCACGATGTATCAAATCTCCCATTCATTTGAGGGCAAAAAAGCAATATTCAACCCATTCACTTATGCAGCTGAAAATGATACAAATGGTCCAATAGTAACAGTTTGGTCTCAAATGTGGAAATTTTGACCAGAATTCTTCACACACCACCTCCAAAGTCATATATATTGGTTAAAAGCTGAAAAAAGTGTTTTGGGGTTTAGTCCGAGTATGAAATAATTGGACCTCTGAGATAGGCTTTTAAAGACTCCCACATTAGAGAGTGTGAAGTAATTTTGGTTGCATATGAGAAAAGTATGATGGAGCGGCATGCAGACAGAGTCTGTGCCAGTCTGTCATGCCCTGGTCATGCCCTCGGGGGGTAGAGGAGAAAAAAATCCTCCCCTAGGGCGTTTGATTCCCATGGTAATTTATCTCATGCAAAATATTATTGGTTGAAAACACATGCATTTGACAAGGAACAGTGAAATTATGTGTTTTTCAACTAATCATATTTAGCTGGAGCATAACCCGCCCTCACCAATCAATACCAAACAATGAATTTATTCAACCTAATTGGTTGTTGATTGGATAGATTGTTAAGATTGACATTGTATCGTCCACTGATGAATGAGTCTCTCAACGCTGAATCAAGTTCACTATCCTACTAGGAAGTGAAATCCACTTTGCTGTGATGACCTGACAGGAATGATTTACACGACACTGACGACAGTAGCAGCATATTATATTTCCCCCTTATTTTTATTTACTTTTTATCAAGCAGTAAGTGTTCACAAGCCAGACAGTCGTTGCATTGGATTACGAGCCAAAATGAGTTTCGAGTTGCGGGCTGCGGTACGGCAGGATACTGGGATATTTGCAACATCATAAAACTGGGATATTTGTTTCAAGTTTCAAGTTTCAATACTTTATTGCCATTCAACATCGTTGATAGGAATTTGGTTTAGTGAGCTCAATCACAGAACACAACAAAACATGAAGACATACAATTCCCCTCACATACGATGCACACATTCCGACAAAAGAAGAGATAAAAGTGACAAAATGCATAAAGTACAAAATACAATTTTACCAAAGTAAAACAACACTCCCACAGGGAGGTTACAGAACCACGACCAGCTGTGGTAAGTTAAGATAATATACGTTAAAATTAAGTGCTGTCACACAGAATATCTGTCTGTGTCAGACTTGAATAGAGCCTGCAGCACATTAAGAGTTGAGAGCACGGACAGCCTCGGGGTAGGTGCTGTTACAAAACCTAGCTGTTCTGCTTTTCATACTTCTCAACCTTTTAAAAGAAGGAAGAAAATTAAAAAGATAATTGGCAGGGTGAGAAGGGTCCCTTTTTTGCAACGTCTCGGCTGCATGCGGTTACACTACAGACGGCATAGATATGCAAGTAAGTCAATTAATTTCAAGTTATCCGGGCCTTCTATTAAATTTGGCGTGGAAATGGTTCACCGAGCAGCGCTATTTTTTTCGTATTTATTAGGGATGCACGATATGGATTTTTTCAACCGATACGATAACCGATAAATATCTACTTCTCCTGCCGATAACAGATACCGATAATTATTATAATAAAAATAGATATATAATTTTTGTTTTTTGTTTTTAACCTGTATTTTATGCACACCTGGGGTTAAAAAAGGGTTAGGGTAGATGTAGGGATGTAGTGAGCATAGCTCTGACCTAACCAAATCTAACTGACATCACTGTGAACGCAAAACAAAGAAAACCTCTGATATAATATGATTGTTTTAATAAAGTGTATCACTCAATTATAGTCGATACAAAAATAAAGGCTTTTATAGAACGGAAAGCCAAGCTGCTTAGTCTGCAGATAAAACACAATGACAAAAGGCATAGTAATTTAGACTTATTTAGACTCTTATTGTCATGTTACTGATCTGTTCAAATTTTGCATTGGTTCCATTTCTCAGTGAATTGTAGCCTGGGCCCAATGAATGGGGCAGGCACTATAAACCATCTGTGTCGTTTCACTTTTTACTGAAAAATGCTGCCACCAGATTAAAGAAAAGACACTATGTGATGTTGACTGACTGATGCTTTTTATGTAGCCTAATGTGCGCGACTGCACCTTTGTTTTCATTATTGGTTCTGTTAGATGGCTCTGTCTAGCAGCTAACGCTAACTAGCGCGGTTAGCTTAACGTTAGCGAGTGGTTTTTTGGAGTTAATACACAATCCCTGGATGTTTCATTTCGGGTAAAGGGGTTTCCATTAGTTTCTATAAGTTTACGCCAGCTCTGTGTATTAAGTGCTTTTGCGGGACTGTTCGATCACAAGCCACAGACTGTAAATGTCACAGTTTGTCTGCCAAGTGGACGAGCTTGCAGGGTAGGCCGCGCAACGAGCTATGCTAACAAAACTCGCTAACAAAAACAACAAACATATCCGCTGCATCATCGCCAGCTTTGGTTTAACGTAATGCCAGCTTAGAGGTTTCCCCTCCTCTCGGAACCTGTGTGGGACATGGATTGCAAATTACAGTAGCTTTCTGATCATTCTGAAACTGAAAAACAGCAACACACTGGGAGCAGCCATGTTTGCGTCGCAGCTGTGATGTCACGTGTGCGACAACAAAGGCTCCGCTTCAAAATAAAGCATGATTATTATCGGATGATAATTTATCGGAAAAAGGCCATTATCGGAATAATAAAGAATAACGCAAAATGGCCATATCGGCCGATAATTTATCGGTCCGATAATTATCGTGCATCCCTAGTATTTATGTTTCATGCTGTCATTTCTCCTAATAAAAACCACAACCTTAAATTCACACATTTTTAAACTGAATTTGGCCCGTAAATCCATCGCTGACTGCGAGCTCGTTTTTAAAGCGTGAGTGGTAATCTTTATACCATATGAAAGTAGAAGAAATAAGGAATCGATTGGGACTGTCATGGGGACACCCATGCCCTATAGAATTATACTGTTGAGTTGGTGTTTGCTTGTGACATTTTATTCATTGTACCGGTAGTCTGTCTCACTACAGTGGTGCAGTTGGTGCTAATTAACACTTGAGAATTCTTCATTTAGGCCTGGTGTGTGAAACGGAGGCGGAAGAGAGGGGTAGTGGATTGTACCAAGTGATTTAACATTTAACATTCAATGTCACTATCCTTATACATCAAAAAAGAAACATAGACCAAGATTATGTGATATTGCACCAGCCCTTTACAAAGAAACATTACCCTTCACCCAAATAGTTGAAATGAAAAAAGTTAATATTGCACCGCTGCCCTAGAGAATATGAAAATGGTGTTGTGCACCATACAGATGCTCTGCAATGCATTATCTCTTACTGTTGAGTAGTTTGATTGACAATGGAACAAAATAAAATGTATACCTGTTCAGTTTACAGTTTGGTAATACCTTCTGCCTGATGGCAGCAGCTCATACTCTGTGTGGAGGATGTGATTTGGGTCGCAGGTGATTTTAAGGCCCTGCTTCCTCGCTGTCTCCTCGAAAATCTCTTGCAGAGAGGATGGGGGCTGCATACCAATAATTTTACCAGCCCTCTTAACTCATTGAGTGCCAGCCACTTTTGGAAAACGGATGCTCCCAGTGCCAGCCCTTTCAGAGCATTTTCAGTGATTTCTCGAGGCCCACAGAATATTGTGTGATATTACTATGTAAACACCGAACACGCCCAAAGAACGATGAGACTATCTTGTATCATCAGCAAAAAAAAGTTTATTGATATCATTTTCCGTTCTTTAGTTATCAGCAGTAGAAGATAGGTTGGTTTCAGCAAAAACAGACGTTTCAAACTAGAAGCTGAGATAATGAGCCTTTTGTGAAATGAAGCATTTCAAGCACATCACTGACTCTGAAGCTAATATTTTCTGATGTAGTGACACCTCAAAAATAATTTCCTTCAATAAAACAGCGAAAACAAAGGAATTTTGATGGCAAAATAATATTTTTTAGCTGCAACCAGCAGCGCTGGCCTTCTTGCTGGTCTTGATTTACTGCTGGTGGGCATCAGATATTCTAGCTTGTGTTTGCCAATCTGTCCATCGAGCCTGCTGTCTGGGTCGGTGTTGAATGGTGCCCTGCGTGCCCCACCCCCCTCAACTGCAAACCCCTCCTCCGTGGGAGTGTCTCTGGTGGCTCTCTGCTCTGAATTTTCCACTGCACGTTTCAAAGTGCGCTGCACCCAGCCTATTTTCACAGCACTCCGCCGTTTTTGTCGCCGGCTCCCAGCGCTTCCAGCTGAGAATAATTTATCTTTTCAGAAAGACGCTCGTGTCGGGTGCTCCTTTTCTGGCAACTAATCATGTGGAGGGGCTATCGCAACAGACAGAAAGGCTCAATTGTGGGAGCAGATTGGCTGCTGTTCACAGGCACAGCTAACGTTACAGCATGCATCGGTTTCCGTGTGCCCACTGCCCACGGCTTCTTCTCTGTTTTTTTCCTCACCTTTCTCTAATCTGGAGAGCACTGTCGCCACCTAATGGGTCCGTAAAATAGCTTATACACCTTCAACATCCCCCATATTTTTACAGGAGATGCATCAGGCTTTGATCCATGTCCCACCGTCAAAAAACGCAATTGACGTCTTTAGACGTCATTGGCACTCTACGTTACTATTTGAATTGACGTCTTTAGACGTCATTGGCACTCAATGAGTTAATTAGGTTTTGAAGTTGTGATTTGAGTTTAACGGACAGGTTAACAAACCTTGTGGTGATGCCATAGCGGATAATGGTTTCAATGGCTGCCCTGTAGAACAACAACATGATGTTTTTGTCCACTCCATGGACCCTAAGCCTTCTCAGAAAGTGCAGTCGCTGGTTAATACGAGAACATACAAAATCAACTTGTATGGATCAACGCAATGTATCAACTTTGACTGGATCCAACGCTGATTTGCTGAAGGACTGGATTTGGCGACACTGATTGGCTGAAAGAGTTGTCTGTCAAGGCAAGTACTTCGACACAATGAAATAACTGTGCACAGCTTGGAGTCCAGACACCGCAGAATGAAACAGAATGTGAGTTCACAGATCCGGATGGTTTTAACCAGGCTGTGATGGAATCAGAATCCCTTTATCTGAGTTTAATTGGCTCACCAGTGGTCAGAGGGGTAGCTGGCCAATGAGCCGTTCCTCACATAGGTGGAAGACCCGCCTCCGTCCAGATTGATAGCGTTGACCACTCCATACTTCTTCAGGAACTCTGCCACCTCCCAAAGATTCATACTGTTCAAAACAACACAGCCAAATATAAACATGGAGAAGTGGATGAAAAACAGGCAGGCAGCAGATTCCCACCCAAACCACATGTGACACTTCCTGTCGCTAGGGACGGCCTGTTTCAGTTTTCCACTAGGCCCTAGTGGAATGAAAATGAAAAATGAAAAAAACTATTTTTTTCAAGAAATAGACTTTAGATCCCCCTAGTCTAGGGGGATCTAAAGACTTATATAACTTATAACTAAATAACCTGTGAAGCGCAATTCAAAGCATGCGCGAATAGGAACTGTTGTTGAAGTTGAAAACGAGAGGAGAGATAGAGAGAGCAGCAGCAGCCAGCGGGGAGGGGCCGGGGGACTTGGGGTGTGTGTGTGTGTAGTGGCTTTTAAACATGAAGTCTGGATCATCTCTGGCTAGCCAGAGCAGGATATTTTACGGTTTTACCTTTTTAAACATGAGGGGTCTTTGTTTAGAAACAGCTGGAAATGGTCAGTATTCTCTCTGCCAGTGGGCGGGGGGAGGGGGTGCGGGAGCATGCACGTTATTCCCTACAAGGCAAATAGTTGTCGTGTGAGTCCAACCAAACTACATTAAAAAACATGCCGTTTTAACGGAGTCCATTCCGACCACGAGGGGTGGCAATGTGCCAAAAATGAGCGCTTCCGCCTTTGTTAGGCTACATAAAGCCGCCCAGTCAAAATAGTGGTCGGACCGTCGTCAATCACTGTGGGTGATTTATTTTACAAGTGGCATTCAAGTCATATCTGACTAGTTTTCAATGTATTTCTAAAGTTAGGCTTTTTCTGACATGGGAGCAAGCAAGCAGCGCAGCAGTAAGCGTCCTTCCTGATGCACCGGACCTGCCTGCCTGCATAGCTGAAGCGCGTTGGGATCCCTCTACCAAACAATTCAAGCCGTTTTTGCAGCACTTGAGGAAACCGTGAGTTTGCTTGTTTGATATAAGCGATTGCCCGAACGATTCATTAATTAATAAACTACGTGAACGTGAAGTGCCACCACCCGCCCACATAACAGCTAGCCTACATGATCAGGATCATGAGCTGCCAGAGTTAAACAGCAGCTGCTTTTGCGCTAATCCGGATCCTACACCGGCGACCGAGATGAATATGATACGGACTCGCGGGAGTGCGCGTAGGCCGGCTAATTGTTGTTTAACATGCAGGCCAACCGGCTAGGAGCAGGTTATAATACGGATTCCACTGCATTGAGTGCCAGCGACGCCATATGGCGTCATTAGAAATTTACCGTAGGCTGCCAGCGACGCCAAATGGCGTCAATAACTCGAAATTGTTTTTTTGACGGGGGGGTGTCGATCTATGCCTCTTACATCGCCTCTTACAATATGAGAGCTATTGAATGTGTCTAACCTATTTTACAGAACCCATAGGTGGCGACAGCGCACTTCAGATGAGAGAAAGTGGAGTAAAACACACAGAAGAAGTCGTTGGGGAAAAGGAAATCGCATCGCATCCGTCCGTATGCAGCTGCTTCATTGAAGCATAACGTTAGCTGTGCCCCTGCAGCAGCCAATCTGCTCTCACAATTGGGCACCTCCGTGTCCGCTGCACAGCCCATTCGCATGATCAGCCGTGGAGTCGTTATTATTCTCAACTGGAAGCATGGGAGCTGGTGACAAATACACGCGGTTGTAAAAAAGCTGGATGTAGCGGACTTGTCAGTGCAGAGCAAACGCAGGCAGCAGAAAGCCCCAGAGACACTCCCAGAAGGAGGAGTGTGCAGTTGAGGGGGGGGGGGGGGGGGGGGGGGGGGGGCACGCAGAGCACGCAGAGCAGCATACAACACCCAGACAGCAGGACAGGATTAGGAAACGCAAGCTAGAATATCTGATGCCCACCAGCAGTAAATCAAGAACAGCAAGAAGCTGCAACCAGCAGCGCACGCAGGGGCCAGCGCTGCTGGTTGCAGCTAAAAAATAGTATTTGGCCAAACAAAATTCCTTTGTTTTCACTCTTTTATTGAAGGAAATTATTTTTGAGGTGTCATTACATCAGAAAATATTAGCAATGAGTCAATGATGTGCTTGAAATGCTTCCTTTCACAAAAGGCTGAATATCTCAGGTTATAGAAAAAAAGTGGCTGTTTTTGGTCAAATCAAGCTATCTTCTCCGGCTCATAACTAAAGAACGGAAAATGGGATCAATAAACTTTTTTTTGCAGGTGATAGAAGAGAGTCTCATCGTTATTTGTGCGTGTTCAGTGTTTACATAGTAATTATTAAAGAAATTATATGACTGTTTTAAAATGCATTGCGGCCTATGTGGCACAGTACAGCACCTTTTGCCCAAGGGCCGTGGCACTCAAAGTGTTAAGAAGTGGCTTGTGTGTGTGTGTGTGTGTGTGTGTGACTGTGTGTCCACTCCAGCACAGCTCAGAACCACAGAAGTAAGCACATAAACAAGTTACGGTACATATTTAAAAGCCAAGCCCGACCCTGCCAATACCAGATGGCCTTAAGTGTTAGGTGGCTTGGGGTTTGGGTTGCAGACCTCTATTACACAGATTCTTAATAGGGATGGGCATCGAATTTCGAATTTTCGAATAATCGTTGTTATTATCAAGGTCGACTTTTATTATTGAAATTCGAAATTCGTTTATTGAATTTTTTTTTTCTTTTTTTTGTGAGTGAAATGTTGCATTGTCTCCCCTGATTCTAAGTATAGTCGAATCGCTTGGTTTGAGCAAGTAAAACAATTTTTATAAGCAACCTCTCCCTCTTCATGGGATTTCATCCGCCATTAATTTTTCCATAAACCTTGCTTAAAATGCTTATAAAACTTGTTTTACTTGCTCAAACCAAGCGATTCGACTATACTTACAATCAGGGGAGACAATGCAACATTTCACTCACACACAAAAAAAAAGAAAAAAAAAAAAGAAAAATTTTACATTTTTTTTTTTTTTTACTTTTTTTTTTTTTTTTTCGAATTTCGAATTAAATTCGAATTTGGCCAGCGAATTTCGAATAGTGTTTTTGCTAGAAATGCCCATCCCTAATTCTTAACTGGATGTGTTGATGCGAACAAGCGAGCGAACACCAGATTGTTTCAGTTTTTTTAATAAAAGATGTCCTGCTCCGTGCATCAGCTGAGCCATGTGTCTTAAGCCATCTTTGGTTAATGTCCAATCGATTGGTGCAGAAAAGCAAGCATGTCAATTCCTAAATCATAGGTTCAAAAGCTGTATGTGATTATAAGGCTTCCAGAGTCCAGCTTGCTGTTTGCAGGCACACTGCACACGGCCCCTCCCCAATGCGAGACAGACAGAGCGTGTTTGTGTGGTCGAACGAGGGTGAGGAGTGAATGAGGAGATCAAGCGGCGCAAAACGGTGAAATGCAGCGATTAAATGTTTTTTTCTGACAGCGGTTATCTATCTATCTAGGAGGCATTGTGACATCATCACTGATGACGTCATCAGTGATGTCATAAGACTGATGGTGTCATCAGTGATGTCATAAGAGCCTAATATCATCTTACATCATCAATGATGATGTCATAGGCACTGATGTAAACTTAAGGGGTGGGCACAGGCACACACACACACATGCATGTAAACTTAAGGGCAATAACATTTTGTGAGCAACACACACACACCTGCGCACGCCAATAGAGCAGGCGAGGCCACACAGCAGCCGAGCTGCGTATGCGAGCTGCAGGGCCAGCTCAGCAAGCCGCAGGGCGGGCAAGGCCATGCAGCGGCTGAGCCAGCAAGCCCACACAGCGGGCGAGCCTAGGAATCGAGCGCACGTAGCGCGCAAGATGTCTAGTAGGGCTGCCCTCGACCAAAGATTATCCTGGCCGAACAGAAATCCACCACAGCTCCGACCAATCGGGGTCTAAAAAAAATAAAAAATAAAAAAATAAATAATAATCTGTACTGACTACTGAATGCACTATACCCGATAGCTGATAATTATAAATAAAAGCTATTTGCAGCATTGTAACGTTACCGGAATGGACAGACTGATCAGCGTGCCATGCAACACCTGGCCACCTGCTCAGTTCAGAGAAAGCCTGTGCGATGGTTATGTAACGTTAGCACATGTGGCATGGTTAATTAGTTGGTAGAAAGAACAGCTATAGCTTTTGCGATTTATTCCAGTAACATGTTATAACAGCCTGTCTAACATTACTGGAGTTGGAGTGTACTGTATGTATTAACTGTGAACTGTGAGTGAAAGCGGCTGGACGTCCAGTCTCACTGATGACTCAGTCTCATCTCATAAGGTACTGCGCTCGTTAACAGCTGTTAACAGCTGATGGTGGCTGCGTGCTGAAGGCTGAAACGTGTCCATTGTTTGCGCTGATAGCTGAGCCAGCCATTTAATTGTTAATTCCATCGCTCTGCTGGTTGCTCTCCTTTCTGCTAACTGTGGTTGTCTCTCTCTAGCCTGGATCACTCCCTGTGTGCTTCTAGAAAAGGTCCGTGTTGCAACTTGCTTACGCGGCACGCTACTTCGTTCCGGATCGCTTTTATTTTTATGAAATTGAATTTCTCCTATGAAATTATTAACACCAGCGATTGTTCGACCAACGTGAATCTCGTTGACCAAGAGCACGTCGACCAAAACAATCGACCAATCGACCTGGAGGGGGCAGCCCTAATGTCTAGTGTTATAAAAGCACAAATACACACACACCTGCAAACCATGGAGGAATAAGCTCCAAAAACCTTGCAAAAGGTGCGTGTTTTTTGTTTGTTTTGTTTTTACATGCGCATGTGCGAATATATCATCAATCGCCGATTGATGGGCTGACGGTGGCCGGTTGGAAAATTTTGACCTATCGCCCAACCCTAGTGTAAACATGCCTTTATAATGCAAATACTTCACATGATTATGGCTCCTCTAACTATGAGCACAATCATATGAACATAATCAGTGTGTATTTACATGGCTGCGCATTACTCACATGACGGCATTATTATCATTTGATTATTGGTGTAACCAACAACGCTGAGGAAGGCCTCTGACATTTCTCCTACTTCTGGACTCTTCGCTTGCCCTGCACCCGAGTGAGTTTTTCATCTATTTTTGAGTGTGCTCGCTACCTCAACAGCCTATCCAAGAGCCCATGAGCAAGACTCTGACTGTCTGCCTGCTCTCTCACAGTCAGTTGTTCTGGATAAGAGCATTTAGTTAAGTCAGTGGGCCTCAACGTGGGGTCTGAGGACCACCAGAGGTCCTTCAGGGGTGTCCCGAGAAGATTGATGACTTGTTACACTTCACCACCATTTAATTTACAAGAAATGAACACAATAGAGAAAGCAGAAGAATGACTATTTCAATGATAATTTCACTGTTATCTCTCTACCTACAACAAAGATAGTCGTGGAATTCTGGACAAAATCATATCTAACAATATAACCTATTCTCAGATTTGGGTCAGAGAGAAAATATATCATCAAATGGGGTCCGTGACCCTAATGTGTCGACCACTGAGCTAAATGCCTAAACTCTGACAAGTCTGGTCTCTGAGGGTCTCTCACCCCCTCTGATTGGTCTGTCCGTCCATGTAGAACAGGATGACTCACCCCCTCTGATTGGTCTGTCCGTCCATGTAGAACAGGATGACTCACCCCCTCTGATTGGTCTGTCCATCGATGTGGAACAGGATGACTTTCCCCTCAGAGTCGTGGCCCACCGCCGTCCGGCCCGACACCACGTCCACAAAATGGCGGAACTTTCCTGTCAGAGAAGAAGAAAGACATTTTGAGTTCAAAGTTCAGTAAAAGATCCACACAAGGCTTGTTCAATCAACTAAATAAATCAGTCTCAAACGGGTATGTGTGTTTGACGTGGAAATGCAAAAAGCAAATTATACTCCTTTAAAAAGAACTCTCCATCTTTACTTCAGACAGCAGAATTGTGTCAGGTTAGGTATCTCAAAATCCTTATCACCATATGATTCCATTAAGAGATTATAATAAGGCAATAAGCCCCAAGTAAAATCACTGTAAACCACAGCCTCACGGGTCTTTTATAAAACGGTTACTACGTACAGTATAATATCAGTTTCCTCATCTGGTGCTGTCTTGTGATTTCTTATTATACTGCTTGTGATTTCTCTCTTGTACTGCTTGTGATTTGTCTTTTGTAATTGTGAGATCTGTTTCAGAAAATGAACACACGCTACAAAAAAAAGAAGCAATATCGATAACAAATAATTGTTCTTCTGGCAAGCCATGTACTCCTTCAGCCGTGACATAAGCAGAATGTTACATTACAACATTACAGACACAGCAACACAGATGCTGTTTGGTGCAGTAATGCGGTCACTCACAGGTATGTATTAGAGCAGGTGTTCCCAACTGTTCTGTCCAAGTACCACTACGTACCAAACCACATTTCACAGGGACCACTTCCACTGCGCTATTCCAACACCGCCCCCCCCCCATAAAATGAAATTGGCTGATTTAACCATGCAATTGCAGCAGAAAGGCTAAATGACAAGATAAGGCTACTACTAGCTGGTTCAAAACGCGCACGCACACACACACACACACACACACACACACACACACACACCAACATTAGGCTGTGGAAAAAGTTTGAAAATGTTTTTTCCCCCCTCGCCAAAATGTTTTTTTTGTTATTTAGCTGCCTTCCTTCCTGAAAAACTAGCAGGACATGGTTGGTACAAATCCATTCATTAGGTCTTCTAGTTTCATATGATACCAGAAACTTCACTCTGGCTTTACTGAGCCTGCTGCAGCCTCTGAAAGTAAATGTTCAAAATTGTGATATTTCCCAAATATCGCGATATTTCCGAAAATTGGCCCAATCCGGCTACTCTTCAGGGTTGATGTGTATTATGTAAAAACTGTTTGTAAAAAATAAATAAAAAAATAAAAATAAAATGCAATTCTCTGGCGGACCACCAGGCGGGGCCGTTTGGGAACCAATGTGTACAGTAGTGATGTGCGGGTCACCCAGAACCCGCCGGGTCCCGCGGGCTGGCCCGCCCCGCAGGCGGTCTTGGGTTGGCAAATTATGAAAATATTGCGGGTGCGGGCGGGGCAGGCTCAGAACGTGACAAAGCAACATTATAATATCATTTAGTTACAGCAGTGAAACACGCAGAGTAACCCTTTATTACGCTTAGTTCACACAGAGAACCTACGCCTTGCCTCAACCCACGCCTACGCCTGCAGACCTTGAGCTGGGCGTGAACCTATTACACGCTTTTGCGATCACACCGCACGCCTTTGCACGCTGAACCTGGAGCCGAGTCACAAGCGCCTCTCCTCTCTCCCGACTGTATTTTTTCATGTGTGGTCCCGAATTATCATAGGTAAAATAAATCTGATATACCGGTATTTAATGTTCTATTGATGCTGGATATGTATAACCAGGTCTGACTATAGTCGGACATTTTAGAGAGGTGATCTTGCAAGAATATGTGCTGGCACAACAACATTGTCCATCTTGCTTCTTCGGTCGCTATTCTCTCTCATGAAGATTTGTTTGCAGACAGGGAGAAAGCCCCACGTGATAGCCACCCGTCAATCTCTCTCTCTCTCTCTGCTCAACACTGTTGTAGTAACTCCATTTTATTTTGAAATTCAGTTGACTTTGCCATTTCCCACGGATATTGTCGCGTTTTTCTTTCATGGCTTGACAGAAGAAGCCTGCCTACACGCGCCTTGTCGGCTTGAAAATAGAACTCACGCCTAAACGATAAAATCGGCAAGGCACAGGCAAGGCGTGGGTACACGCAGGGTTCACGCTCAGGCGGCCGGTGTACACAGCCTCGTTGACTAAAACGGACGCCTATTTAAAAGCGTGGGTAAAGGCAAGGCATAGGCAAGGCTTGGGTCGCTGGTGTGAACCCAGCCTTAAGACGTGAACTCTCTCACACGTACACACAATCAGCGAGTCTGAAGCAGTCTGCAGTGCACCTGCTGCTCTAGTAAAGAAACGCTTCAAATGAGGTAGCCTATGTGCTCTCAAAACAAACATTTTGCAAGGATTATTCGCTGTAATTATTATTTGAAGTGTCCATAAAACGGACCCAGGCCCAGGCAGACATGGTTTGCGGACCTGGTCTCCCTGGCGCAAGATCCGCCCTGGGCGTTGCCGGTACGGGCCGATCTCCTATCCCAGGCGGAGGGGGAGGTGTTCCACCCCTCCCCAGGCAGGTGGAAGCTAGCAGTCTGGCTCCTGAACGGGACCAGTTGCTAGCCCAGGGCTTGCCTGATAATGTGGTATGCACTATGCAGCAAGGGCGTGGATCCAGTGAACTGCAGTGTGCGACCAGTTCTCTGTTTCCTTCAGAGCCTGCTTGACGCGGGTCAGTCCCCGCAGTCGTTTAAGGTGTACGTAGCCGCGATTTCTGCTTGCCACATGGGAATTGAAGGGAGCCCCGTGGGGGCGTACCCTTTGGTCTCGCGCTTCATGAAGGGGGCGCGTAAACTGCGCCCGCCGTCGCGGTGCGTTTTTTCCCAAATCGGACCTGGTTACGGTGCTGGACGGGCTAACGGGTCATCCGTTTGAGCCCTTGGACTCCGCCGATTTAAAGGTTCTGTCTTTAAAGACTGCGCTGCTGCTGGCCTTGTCGTCAGGAAAGAGAGTTGGTGACCTGATTGCCCTCTCAGTGCAACAGGCCTGTATGGTTTTGGGAATGATGGGCGCAGGGTTACGTTGCGACCTAACCCGGCTTACCAACCTAAGAATATTAATGTCAGCTTTAGGTCTATGGTCATAGACTTATCAGCATTCTGTCCCCTGCCGTTCAGTTCGGGTGAGGAGTGACGCTTGCACATGCTGTGCCCAGTAAGGGTGCTCTCGGCCTATGTGGCCAGGACGCGTTCATTACGCACTCCAAACCAGTTGTTGGTCTGCTTTGGCAGAAGGCCCAGGGTGGCCTCCTTTCCAAGGATCGCTTATCACACTGGATAGTGGAGGCGATCGCTTTGGCATACTCTGCCATGGGTAAGATACCCCCGGAGGGTATCAAGGCGCATTCTACGCGGGGTGTTGCGACATCCTCTGCGTTGTTGCGCGGTGTTCAGGGGAGGACATGTGTGCCGCGACCTCATGGTCCTCTCATCACACTTTTGTTAGGTACTACAGTCTCGACGTGTCCGGTTCGCAGTTCGCACACGCGGTGCTGTCGGTGGCAAGAAAGTAGTATCGTTTCCACTCTAATATGTCAGACGGTCAGGCATAAACGTTGCCATATGGCCGTGGTTCACTGGTGCCTTTCGGGTCGCCCTGTGGGGTGCTCCCGGCAGCAAGGTCGGTTGAATTAAGGCACTAGTGAGAGCTTGAGTTCGAAACGAAGTAAAACGTTAGGGTTGTGCTACAACCCAGGTTTTACGAGTGAGAACGAGAGCTCTCACTACCCAGCCTTGCTGCGTCGATGCGTCACGGGGTGCGTCGGATCTCAGCTGGCTGGAAGAAATGTAGAGTGGTTATCCCTGGGCTGACAGGACGTGACGTAGTCACGTGGATCCGTGTCAGCCCCAGGGGGGCACCACGCCACCTACGGGTGGGTGGTCGGTTTTAATGAAAAGTAATTTTGGAGCAAAATGACAGTCTTCCATAGGGCTGCGTACGCAGCGTTGTAGGCACTAGTGAGAGCTCTCGTTCTCACTCGTAAAACCTGGGTTGTAGCACAACCCTAATGTTTATTTGAATGGTAGTTACTCTGAGATGAGAGCTGTGGATATTGGGGTGCCGCAAGGAAGCTGTCTTGGGCCACTTTTATTTTCTATTTTCACAAATGACTTGCCGTTGGTTTTGAATTCTGCCACCATGGTTATGTATGCTGACGATTCCACAGTATATGCTTCAGCAAACACAGTAGAAGAGCTGGAGGAGGTGTTAAATAAAGAATTAAAGTTAATTAAGGAATGGGTAACAGGAAATAGACTAGCTCTTAATATTGAGAAAACTAAATCAATGGTTTTGGGTTTTGGGTCAAAATACAAGCTGAAATATGCACCAGCTTTGAACTTAATTATAGGAGATAAACATATAGAACAAAAGACAGAGGTGAAGTTATTGGGATTAATTATTGATAACAGAATGTCGTGGAACAGCTACATTGATCATAAGGTGAAAAAAATGGGCAGAGGCATGGCAGTAGTAAGACACTGTAAAAAATGTATGCCCAGATACCTGATCAAACAATTAACTCAGGCGCTAGTTCTGTCACATCTAGATTACGGTGCAGTCATCTGGTCCAATACAACACAAAGTAATTTGAACAAGCTACAAGTAGCCCAAAACAAAGCAGCTCGTATAGCTCTGAATTGTCCATATAGAACAGGTGGCACGGCAATGCATAATCAACTCGCCTGGTTAAATGTCAAAAGTAAGTTAAATTACTCACTTGTGTCTTTCATTAAAAATATTATTTTACATAAAATCCCAGAAGTACTCTATAATAAACTAACATTCTTTTCAGATGAACATCAGCACTATGTACTCGGCAGCATCAGAGGGTGGATTTAGGCTGCCTCCATGCAGAACAAATGTAATAAAAGGAACGGTTCACTACAGAGCAATGGTGGCATGGAATTCATTACCAAGCTTTTTAGTATCAAATAGTAACAGAAGTTGCTTTAACAAAAAATTAAAGATGTATCTGTTTACATATGGGATACTCTGAAAACAATTAAGTGCTTCTCACTGGTGAATTGAACTATCTTATGATCCCAAAGGTAAGGAGAGTTATGTTTTTGTCTCTCCACTTTTCTTTCTGTATTGTTTTTATTTATTTATTTATTAAGTTTTCTTCAACTAAGAAGTAAATAATAGAGCTACTGTATGTATGTATGTATGAATGTTATGGAAGTTGTATTGTCTGTATTGTGTTTAAGATGAAAAAATTGTTTAAAAGTATGGTATGAGGACCCCAGGAAGAATAGCTACTGCATATTTGCTGTATCTAATGGTGGATCCAAATAAACAAACAAACAAACTTGTCACCATGGGGCATCGGTCAGGATGCAGAAATATAATAAGTGTCAAGAAACAGCTTTGGTCCAATTTATTTGTCCAGCACAAAAGAAAAAAAAGCTGTTGTAAAGCTAGGGAAAGAAGTGAGGTAAAGGAAGTGAACTGGGTGAGGAGAGGAAGTCATAAATGCAGTATGGATTATACCCATTATACTGGACATGTATTGGAAACTTGGCGTCTACCTACCGGTATTTGGTAAGTCTGCTTGTTTTGTCTACTGCAGTGCTGGTTGGTTAGCTTGGTAGCTACGTTAGCGTGCCTTCTACATTGCTTTGCTGGGAGAGTTTCTTTCCAATGAAACACAAACAACTGAATGTGTGAGCGGTAGGCTAATGTTACTTGTTTAAAATATGGTATGGCTGTTTGGCAGAGGGAGACGAGGAGAGCAATGAACTGATACCGTAACGTTGGATGATGATGATGATGACGATGAAGATGAAGGCTTTCACTCAGTTGTTTTCGTTCATTCCAGTCCGTTGTACAATACTAGGCATGTTCAAAACTGCCTGTACCTACCCTCTTGTGTATACTAAGTACTATCTCACTGGTTTAAATGAGCAATTTGATACTTTCCGTTTTTGCTGAGCAGGCATTTCTGTTAAAAAAATAATAATCGCCTGGCTCAATTATGTCAAAATGAAAATAACCGCCTCACTCTAATTGCCGCCTGTCTTCCTTTTACCGCCCGGGGTCCAAGTTGATTTAGCATAATAAGCGCCCGGGCTCTTATTGGCCGTTTTACGGTAATCTAGTAAAAATGTGTAGTTGATGTATGTAAACCTATGTTGTATGTAGATATATGATACACAATAACTGTGATGATGCCATGTAAAGCCCTTTGAGACATGCTTGTGTGATAAGGGGCTATACAAATACCGGTAACTGAACTGAACTATCTGTTTTCTAAACCATAACATGGAACTATAGCCCAGTCCTAGTATCTACTACATCAGATCTGGTAGTTGTGTTTTTATTTCCAGCAGCAGGTGGCAGGACTGTGGCTGAACTGCAGTTGAACTGGACACAGGTGTGAATAAGTGGAACACGGTACTGGAAGAGAGAATGACCTCAGTTGACTTTGCTGCATACAGTAAATAAAGCTTACAAAAATGACACACCCGTTCCCATCCACAACCGGATCTGAACCACTCTGGGGATTTGCAGATGCATGCATCGTACAATTCACTAACAGCTAGGCGTGGTTCGCTTCAGGTTGCACTGTGCTTTTCTTGTGTTCAGGAAGCAATGGAAAAGTACACTAAAGTACTAAAAGTATACTACTGTATATGTTCAGTTAATATGTAACTTTTGACCCATATTTATACCTTAAAGTCCCTGGAAACCAAAATCCACAAAAACTATGTTATTTAGGGTCTTATGTTAGTAATTGTGTGCCTCAGAAATTATGATACATTACTTTCAACCCAAAGCCTTAAAATCGCCACTTTTCTACAAGGTCTGGATTTCCATTTCCTCATTGAAGAGAGCGGAGCGCACGGTGCTAGAATGCAGGAGCTTATCACGTCATAAGATTTAATCGAATCACACACACGCATGCACGCACACGCGCACACACACACACACAGTAGCGCTGTGCACTCGCCGCACAGCGGCGAGTGTGTTCGCCGAGCAACGCGCGAACACACACACACACACACAGTCCATCTCTCTTTCCTTCTCTCTCTCTCGCTCTCCGTTAACGGAGAGAGAGGTCTCCTCCGAGAGAGAGCGAGAGGAAAATACCTGCTGCAGACGGACACGCCCACACAGTCCGCGGGAGAAAATACACTCTAAAATGTAATTGATTCTCATGACTTTTGCCATGACTGTCAAACCTAAATTTATATACTTTGCGACGTTCATCATCGTTCAAATTTGGCCGGTGGCTTATTAACATAGGTTCCTGTGATGTGATGAACTCAAAATGCTAAATAATAATAAAATATTTCTGGTTTCCAGGGACTTTAAGTGCCTGAAACTCAATAATGAATCTGCTTCACCATTATAAGATTAAACTCTTAAGTAACATCTTGTGTGTTTCTCACAGAACTGTGAACCTGGAATGTGCAAATGTCCAAATCTAATAGAAAACACTGTCAAAATAATAAAGTGGTTCTCAACCTTTTTACACCAAGTACCACCTGAGAAATGTGTTGGCTCTCCATGTACAGTACCACCATATGACCAACGTCTATTCAGCTGCACAGTTTACGCAGGAGGCACATTTATTCCTAATAACATTATTTATTGTTAACTAACAATGAACCGAATAATGCAAAATATTGGATAATAAGCGCAAATTCCCCCCCAAAAAAGACCACATAATGCAAATTTCCGAAATGCAGGATGGGCTAATTCGCCCCCCGCCTCCTTCTAGTCAATTGGCAGGCATGAACACAGAAACGCTTGACCACCATGCCAAATTCCAGCCTCCTAGGGTGAAAACTATGCCCGCCAAAGGGTGGTGAACTTTTTGTGGAGCGACTGACCCACAGAGTGATCTATAGATCACTATAGAGTGATCTATAGAGATTACTATAGAGTCTAGATCACTATAGAGTGATCTATAGAGCTGCTGGTCGACCCACAGAGTGATCTATACAGCTGCTGACCCACAGAGTGATCTATAGAGCTGCTGACCCACAGAGTGATATATACAGCTGCTGACCCACAGAGTGATCTATACAGCTGCTGACCCACAGAGTGATCTATAGAGCTGCTGACTCACAGAGTGATATATACAGCTGCTGACTCACAGAGTGATCTATAGAGCTGCTGACCCACAGAGTGATCTATGCAGCTGCTGACTCACAGAGTGATCTATACAGCTGCTGACCCACAGAGTGATCTATAGAGCTGCTGACCCACAGGGTGATCTATAGAGCTGCTGACTCACAGGGTGATCTATAGAGCTGCTGACCCACAGATTGATCACAGAGTGATCTATAGAGCTGCTGACTCACAGAGTGATCTATAGAGCTGCTGACCCACAGGGTGATCTATAGAGCTGCTGACTCACAGAGTGATCTATAGAGCTGCTGACTCACAGAGTGATCTATAGAGCTGCTGACTCACAGGGTGATCTATAGAGCTGCTGACCCACAGATTGATCACAGAGTGATATATAGAGCTGCTGACCCACAGGGTGATCTATAGAGCTGCTGACTCACAGGGTGATCTATAGAGCTGCTGACTCACAGAGTGATCTATAGAGCTGCTGACTCACAGAGTGATCTATAGAGCTGCTGACCCACAGAGTGATCTATACAGCTGCTGACCCACAGAGTGATCTATAGAGCTGCTGACCCACAGAGTGATCTATAGAGCTGCTGACCCACAGAGTGATCTATAGAGCTGCTGACCCACAGAGTGATCTATACAGCTGCTGACCCACAGGGTGATCTATAGAGCTGCTGACTCACAGGGTGATCTATACAGCTGCTGACTCACAGAGTGATCTATACAGCTGCTGACCCACAGGGTGATCTATACAGCTGCTGACCCACAGAGTGATCTATAGAGCTGCTGACCCACAGAGTGATCTATACAGCTGCTGACCCACAGAGTGATCTATAGAGCTGCTGACCCACAGAGTGATTTATAGAGCTGCTGACCCACAGAGTGATCTATACAGCTGCTGACCCACAGAGTGATCTATAGAGCTGCTGACCCACAGAGTGATCTATACAGCTGCTGACCCACAGAGTGATCTATACAGCTGCTGACCCACAGAGTGATCTATACAGCTGCTGACCCACAGGGTGATCTATAGAGCTGCTGACTCAGAGTGATCTATAGAGCTGCTGACCCACAGAGTGATTTATAGAGCTCCTGGTCGCAGCTCAAACCCACAGAGTGATCTATAGCAGTGGTCCCCAACCACCGGGCCGCGGACCGGTGACCGGTACCGGGCCGCAACGCATTTGGTACCGGGTCGCGAGCCGGTCCAATTTTTTTTTTTTTTTTTATAAACATAGGCTATAATATTATAGGCTGTGTGTGGTAGTTGAAACATAGTTTCAAGTTGACGTTTATTTCTGTTTGTAGTTAAAACAAAAACATAAATACTGTATAGGCTACATATAGTACAACACAAAAGGCTGTTATTTACCCTTTGTCGCCACCTGGCAAGTAAATATATATGTATATATGAATAGCTGTGCCAATTTTTTTCCATTTGCAAGTTAAACTGTCAGCTGAGCTCTGTTATTGAAGCTTTGGCTAAAGCCCTGAATTTTACAATGATGTTTTGAAATAAATATGTTTAAAAATCGATTGTATGTTAACACATTCACTGCCAGCCATTTTTTTTTACTGTAGGTAGCTTCTGCCAGAGGGTTTTTTTGAGGATTCTGGCTCATCTTTCAAGACCCGAGGATTCTTTTCTGCTAAGATTTTGTGAACACAAAATATCTCAAAAGAACTACGGTAATAGAATGTGTGCTTTCTCTGTCTAAAAGAGTTAGTTTGTAGAGTTAGTAGTTATGTAGGCATTAGCACTTGAATACAGCATGGTTTCAGCGTCTGAAAATTTAAGCTGAGATAAATAGCTTTTTGTGAAATTCGATAGAACAGTCACTTTAACCATTCATTTTTGGCATCAGTAAGACGTCAGACATCTAAACAATAGTTTTGAACAGTAATTTCCTCCATAACAGCAGGAAACCCCCCTCTACTTCAAACTCCTCCCTCCGTGTGTGTTCTTCTTGGCTGCAGCGGGCGTGTCACAAGCTCGTTTCTGCTGCTGCTGCTGCTGCTGCTCCTGTCTGCTGGCGGCCGCTGGGCGAGGATGGGCTCGCTCGTTTCTTGGGGTTTCGGTTGAGAAACCCCAAGAAACGGGGTTTCTTTTGCGATTCTGGTCTTATTTATGCTGCGTGTTTCAAAGTGTGTTGCACCCATAATCTATTATGCAAATTTGCAATCCCCCACCGCCAGCAATCAGCGCGAAAGCGAAAGCGTTTTCGCCAATCCATTTTACAGTATGAGAATGGTTTCATCGCGCGTTCCCCTGCAGTTTTGGCTCTGCTTTTTCTAGTCTGGAGAGCACTGTCACCACTTATAGGTGAGTCAATATATGGTTTAACCCCAAAAAAATTGAAACAAAAGGTTTCTCAATGGATTCTAGTAGTACTGGGTCTCCTAAATAACATACTAAAAGTCTACCAAAATCTACCTCCCAGAAAGCCGCCGTTTCCAAGATGGCGGCCCAGATGGCGGCGAGGAGCTTAAAATGGCTATATCTCAAATTCAGAAAATGATGCAAAGGATTTTTCAACTGATTCTGTTACCCCTGGACATGCTTACGAACATACTAAAAATCCAGGAAAATACACCTAACAGAAAGGCTTAATTTTCAAGATGGCATCCAAAATGGTGTCCGACCAAGCTTAAAATGGCTATATATCTCAATAGAAATGAATTATACAAATAATTTTGTCACTTGATTCTGGTACCCCTAGACATACCTAGGAACATACTAAAGAACTAGGAAAATGCACCTTCCAAAAAGGCTTCATTTTCAAGATAGTGTCCAAAAAGGCGATCGGGGAGCTTAGAATGGCTATATCTCAAATAGAAAAAAATGTTACAAATGATTGTTTTAACTTCTGGTACCTCTATACATTAAGAACAAGCAAACAATCTAGATAAATATATCTGCTAGAAATGTGTCATTTTCAAAATGGCTGCCAGTAGCTTACATTGGCATATATCTTAAAAATGGTTACTATTCAACCTAAAAAGCTGGTTTTGGTGTTGAACACAATAAATTGCACACTTATTGTGGTCTTTATTCATCATCATCTTCAAGATCCACTGGGTGAAACTTGTTATGTGGATTGTCACATTCCTGAAGTTGACATGGTCCACAGACAGTTGTACAAGGTAGTCCATGTTTCCTGCATGAGCAGCGGAGTGTCTTGCAGGCAGTGGTACAGTTACAATGAATGACCTTCAAGAGGCTGTCTGGAGCAACATTCATTGTTGACATGAGTCGGACAAATCTATTGTCCTGCAGGTTCCACCCCCAGTCTAGGGCATCCATACCATCATCTGTTCCCATCCAGACCATGACTTGGTAGTATGCTCTACGACAGTGAAATATGGTAGCCGATTCAGTTGGTGGTAGACGTTCAGGCGTTACAGTTGATGAAGCTGAGACAACCTTCTTGCTGAAAATGTTATATCGCATTGTCGCAAGCGAATCTGTGCACTTCCCACCAAAGAGGACAGCCATTGCTTGGCACCCAAGGTCATCGATCACATCTGTTGTCTGGTTTGGTACAGTGAATGCATTGGCACAAGCCCGAATGACAGGATCACCTTTTACAAGTTTCTGGAACGCAGTCTTTTTGCCAACTCCGAAGATCCGAGAAGTTGTGTCACAGCCAGTCACAGCGTGGATGAACATCAACTGAGAACACACTTCATATCCGAGTACTTCTTTCAAATGGTTTATGGCATACACTTTAAAACTGCCATCAGCTTTCGACTTGTCTGATCTGAAATAAAGGCCCTTACTATCTCTCTGTGCATAGTAAAGGAGTAAGACGAGGAGATCAGTATCTTCTCCAATCAGCGTAGTGGTGTGAAGAAGAGATGATCCCACTGCGGCCCTTACTATGTCTACATCAGCATCTCCAAGTGAATTGACCACAGTGCAATTCCGTTCTTTCAGTTCATCACTTATCCTTTTGATCAGTCTCTGTTTATTCAGATCTCTTGACAGGAACTCCTCTTTCTTACCTGATAACTCTGTCTCAGCAGTGAAGTTGACAATGGGATGAATATTGTTTCCTCTTCTTTGATGTGTGTTGTCTTTAACTCATTGAGTGCCATGGACGAGTATGTTCGTCATTTCGTTTAGTAACGTAGAGTGCCAAGGACGAGTATGTTCGTCAATTGCGTTTTTTGACGGTGGGACGTGGATCAAAGCCTCAGGCATCTCCTGTACAAATATGGGAGCTATTGAAGGTGTATAACCTATTTTACGGACTCATTAGGTGGCGACAGTGCTCTCCAGATTACAGAAAGGTCCGGAAAACAGGAGGAAAAAGCCGTGATCAAAGAGAAACCGATGCATGCTGCAGCCAGAGCCATATAGATTGCTCTGTCTGCAGCTGACGTTGTCTGCGAACCGCAGTCAATCCACGCACACAACTGAGCTCCTCTGCCTCTGTCTGTCTGTCTGCATATAGTTTCTCCACACGATTACCCGCCAGAAAGGCAGCACCCGACGCCGAAGGGCCAAACCTTTCCCTGCAGTCCGGTTTGCCATTTCCTTGTCGCGCTGGGAGCCGCCCGGCGCACAAAAACGAAGCGCTCCGAAAATAGACTGGGTGCGTGTAGGCTGTGTGTTAGTGTGGGGAGGAGTTTGCAGCTGAGGGGGGGAGAGGGGGGTGGGGCACGCAGGCACCACACAACTACACCACGTCACTACATCAGAAAATATTAGCTAGAGTCAGTGAATGTGCTTGAAATGCTTCATTTCACAAAAGGCTGAATATCTCAGCTTATAATTTGAAACCTGTCTTTTTGCTCAAAACAGCCTATCTTCTCCGGCTCATAACTAAAGAACGGAAAATGGTATCAATAAACTTTTTTTTGCAGATGATAGAAGAGAGTCTCATCGTTCTTTGTGCATGTTCGGTGTTTACCTTCGGTGTGGGCCTCGAGAAATCACTGAAAACGCTCTGAAACTCTGGCACTGGGAGCGTCCGTTCTCCAAAAGTGGCTGGCACTCAATGAGTTAATGGATGGCCCTGATGAAAATGACACATTTCTAGCAGATATATTTATCTAGATTGTTTGCTTGTTCTTAATGTATAGAGGTACCAGAAGTTAAAACAATCCTTTGTAACATTTTTTTCTATTTGAGATATAGCCATTCTAAGCTCCCCGATCGCCTTTTTGGACACTATCTTGAAAATGAAGCCTTTCCGGAAGGTGTACTTTCCTAGTTTTTTACTATGTTCATAAGCATGACTAGAGGTACCAGAATCAAGTGAAAAATTATTCGTATAATTCATTTCTATTGCGATATATAGTCATTTTAAGCTTGGTCGGACACCATTTTGGATGCCATCTTGAAAATTAAGCCTTTCTGTTAAGTGTATTTTCCTGGATTTTTAGTATGTTCATAAGCATGTCCAGGGGTAACAGAATCAGTTGAAAAATCCTTTGCATCATTTTCTGAATTTGAGATATAGCCATTTTAAGCTCCTCGCTGCCATCTGGGCCGCCATCTTGGAAACGGCGGCTTTCTGGGAGGTAGATTTTGGTAGACTTTTAGTATGTTATTTAGGAGACCCAATACTACCAGAATCCATTGAGAAACCTTTTGTTTCAATTTTTTTGGGGTTAAGTGCTTTTTTTTCATAGATTGATTCACCTATTAGTGGGTCGGTGGAATGGGTTGTACACGTTCGGTGGCTTCAATATTTATATAAGAGATGTAAAAGGGTTAGATCAACGTCCCACCGTCAAATTTTTTTTTTTTTTTTTGACGTATCAACACGTCATTGGCAGTCAACCGTTGGATTTTTTTTGACGTATCAACACGTCATTGGCAGTGAACGTGTTAAAAGCTTGTGTTACGTTTTCATTAGCGTTAATATATTACAGTCATTTATTTTCAATGTCCGCTATCAAGAGCAATTCAGTTGGTTCATGAAATCGCTGGGCTGCGTGCCGTGCAGTGTTTGTGGTGTGGGAGATTCGAGCTGTCAAAAGAAGACAAAAGACTTGCTCCTGGCCAATCCCGGCGATTGACTGCTGCGTAGGCGGGCACAGGGCGTGGTTTTGGCTTAACCTATGTGGGTTTCCAAATAACGCGTCCTTGGCACAAAAAAGGTTGGGAACCCCTGATCTATAGAACTGCTGGTCGCAGCTCAACATCTCGTTGTCTGTGTTATTCGGGTTTCTCATAATGTGATAACAGCCTCAATCCAATTAAGGAAATCACACTCTGCTGTTTGCATGACCACTGGAATCATCAGGGAATTGAACCGTTTAGTTTATTAGGATCCCCATTAGCTGCAGCAAACGCTACAGCTATTCTTACTGGGGTCCGACACATCAAATGATACAGTACACAACACATACAATACTGTACATGTTTCTTGTACTGGACTGTGATCAGTGTATCAATGGACATGTAAACACACTCACTGCCCGTACCCCTCTGTCTCAGTTGTCCCTGGTGACACAGCCTGAGCCTACCTGTCTCCTGTGTCTGGTCACACTCGGCCTGCAGACTCTGGTTGATGTAGATCTCTCCGTTCCTCAGCAGCCAGACCACCCCGCTGATCAGCTGGACAAACGGGTTGGACTGCTCCAGAACATCCTCCTCTGACAGATACCTGGGGGCACAGACACAAGGGGCTCTATCTTGGTACAGGCGCTATCCGCTTTTTGCGCTTTGACACCTGTTTGCACCTGCCACACACTATCGTCTCTGCAGGACGATAGCAGTCCGCCATGCACAAGTGTCCAGGTGTTATGCCAAGTTTTGCACCCCGCCGCATTCCCACCTCACGGGAGCATATTGTAATGATTTATACAGAAACTTAACCGTTTAAAAATTATGTAATTGTTTGGGTAGACGTGACCTCCCTGTTTTTAAGTTAAAGCAGCCCCAAAATATGGTGGGGATGCAATACTCGCGGATGAGCGTAACTCATCACAGCAACGGGTGCAAGCGCAGATTAGAGGCGTGCCAAATCATTTATGCACGGCGCAAACGGGATTTGGGTGGTGTTAACCACCAGAATTATTCACAGGTGTGGCCTGACAATGCCTAGGCATTACATCAATCAAACCAATCAGATTCCTGTCTTGCAGTCCCTGTAATACAGTTTGGGTGAGGCATATATGCTGTAATTCTCCCCATGCGTAATTTGGATATAGGCCTATCTCTATTGACTGTTTATAAAATGGCTCTCTCAAATCAAGCAATCTGATTGGTTCACAGCCATTGTATAATTCCAGTAACCGAGTTCAATAACCAATGGCCATGGGTTATTGGTTGCCATGGCAACTCTCTTACTAAGAGAGTAATAATAAGGCTTACCTCAAATGACAACGTAGAAGAAAAAAAATGGCGGAGACAGCTGTCAGATCCTTGTGAATCGATCTTCGCTTATAACTTTACTAATACTTCGCAGAAAATGATGTTTTGTACAAGAATAGATGCGGGCTAATGTCTTCTTTGCAAAAGAAAGGCTGTTAACTCCGCATTTAACCCCGCATTTAACCCCGTAACGTTAGTTGGTGTCGGGCAAGCCCTGAGAATGCTTCAAGTCTTTGTACAATGAGTCATTATGGACGCATGATGGCGCAACTCTCTTACTAAAAGGCTTTGAAAACAAAATGGCGGAGACACCTTTCAGATCCTTGTGAATCGATCTTCGCTTATAACTTTACTAATACTTCGCAGAAAATGATGTTTTGTACAAGAATAGACGCGGGCTAATGTCTTAACCCCTCTCTCGCGCGCCCTCACTCTTAACCCCGCATCTCTAAATAAGACGTAACGTTACTTGGTACAGCTCTGGTGTCGGACTTTGCAAAAAGCTCTCAGGTTCGCAGCAAGCGCCAGGATTGGCCAATGTCGACTTCAGTCTCCAGAACGATCCAATCAAATCACCCGCAGGTCTATCTTCTTGCTAGAGGTCCCCCCTTACAGTAGTGTTTCAACTGACTCTCAGAATACCATGCCAGTCGGACTTATAGTGTTATTATTATTATATTATTATACTTGGAACCCTTTTATAAAAGCAATATAGCACTCGAGCAGCGTGTGTTGTGGAATATATCCCCCTGCTCAGTTGTTATCCCACTCGGCCTGCGGCCTCGTGGGATAACAACTGATCAGGGGGATATATTCACCACAACACACTTGCTCTCGTGATATATTGCTTAAATATATTATCCCTATTTCATAAGGACACCATCACATCATATACTTGTTAAAAACATCTGTGATGTCCTGGCGTGGCACGTCCGTGCGTAATGACATATCCAAAAGGAATTACTCTGCACTGCACAGAGATTATGGTGCGCTCAAGCGCAGCGGGGTAATTTAGCGCATAAGAGGTGCTTTTCAAAGCTCATAGTGCAAAGCAATTCTGCCCATCTGACGATAGGAGAATGCCATCTGTCCCCACATTTTGGCTCCAAAACGCCTGGTTTGGCATGTGGCACGCCTACCCCAAGCATGTCCAGTACAATTATAACAGGCATGCACTTGTGCACGCCCCCAATTTGCATTCCGATGACGACGGGTAGTGACAGAAAAAGAGAGAAGAGTGAGAGTGTGGAGTGAGCTTGGGAAGTGACTGTCTGTGGTCAAATGAAGAAAGGCAAACTGTGTGTCCAGATTACATGTGACTGCACCAGTCAGCGTAATCAGCCTCTGAAAAAAACACCCTGCAACTTCCAATAAAACAACAATATGTTTGTGCAGTCAGTTCAAAGTTCAAGTCTCTATTTTTTACACCATTACATTTATCCCACTGCTCATCCTGCAATCCAGCAAATTAGCTACTAGCCATTTCTGGTGCAGTATATTTATTGTACATTGTCCCTGTCAAATAAACAATGAAGATAAAGATCCTATGCTTTGCACGTTCATGCCTCACGTGCAGATGCCCGCTCTGTTGTTGACAGCTCCAGTTGTCTAACCCTGACCCAGTTGGCACAGTGCCACACCTGCACTTACACAACAATGCTGACCGGACCCACTGACCGCTCTGCTTATTTATAACCTGGTTTCCTTACCTTAACTCACCTTCTCTAGCAGATACTTCAGCAGATTAACCACTCATTGTTCAGAGGTTTTTCTTCCAAAAACTATAAATCTGGTAAAATAGTGGTGAATTATGGAATCTACCAGCCAGTATGAACCGTGAGGAAAAACTTGTTTAGTTTAATTAGTTTCCTGGCGTCACAGACTTGTACACAGCAACTAGCAGGGCTCAACACTTAACTTTTAAATGTGGCTGCCAAGCTGACAACCGGGTATCAGCTTTTGTTTGCCGAACCTGAAAATATGGTTGCCATTTTTAGTCACCTTATATTTTGAGTAAATAAAATACTATGCAGTTAGGTCAGCTTAATGAAGATGTAAGATTTATCCTTCATTGGGGTTATGCTTTGGGTTACAGTTGAAATTACTTTGAATACGCTGGGACGCGAACCACGGTCTTAGAAAGGCAAGTGTTTTAAGACTGTGACAGCAATATGGTTCTGACTATAAGCCTTTGTTCACACCTGGCGCTTAACATAAGCAGAACTGAGGCGTGAGGCAGGCTCAACCTGAGCTGACGCTTAACCGGTCACACCGGCCTTCTCTTTTCCTCAGCGCCTCGCCCGGCGAGCCTTGAACCGGCCCACAACTCCCATTGACTTCATGCCTGGCAGCTTCACGCGTCACGCTTGGAAAATAGGACTGAATCCTGGACGATCGCTTGAGCATGCCTTGAGCAAGGCTCACGCGCGGCTGGTGTGAACGGCTTCGCCTGTTAACACGTTCACTGCCGTGGATGTGTTAACTAGTCCAAAAAAAAAAACGGTTGACTGCCGTCGACGAGTTAACTCGTCAAAAAAAAAATGTTTTGGCGGTGGGACGTTGATCAAAGCCCCCTACATCTCCTATAAAAATATGGGAGCCACCGAACGTGTACAACCCATTCCACCGACCCACTAAGTGGCGACAGTGCTCTCCAGACTAGAGAAAGCTGAGCAAAAACAGCAGGAAAAAGCGTGAGGAAACCATTCTCATGGCGAAAACGCTTTTGCGCTGGGAGCTGGCGCACAACGGTGGGGGATTCCAAAAATAGACTCTGGGTGCAACACACTTTGAAACACGCAGCAGAAAGCCCAGAATCGCAAGCAGCTTCATCAAAGCTCACAACCGAAACCCCAGAAACGAACGAGCCCTGATCCAGATTTGCCCGACGAGCGGCCGCCAGGCAGCACAGACAGGCAGCAGAGACTCGCCTGTGACACACGCTGCAGAGCCACCAGAGACACACCCACGGAGGGAGGAGTTTGAAGGAGAGGGGGGTGGGGGTGCTGTTATATTAGAGGAAATTACTGTTCAGAACTATTGTTTAGATGTCTGATGTCTCACTGATGCCAAAAATAATTGGTTAAAGTGACTGTTCTGCCTGTTCTATCGAATTTCACAAAAAGGCATTTATCTCAGCTTTCCTTCTCAGACGCTGAAACCATGCTGTATTCAACTGCTAATGCCTACATAACAGAACATGATAAAAACTAACTCTTTTAGACAGAGAAAGCACACATTCTATTAGTTCTTTTGAGATATTTTGTGTTCACAAAGTCCTAGCAGAAAATAATCCTCGGCTCTTGAAAGATGAGCCAGAATCCTCAAAAAAACCCTTGGCAGAAGCTACCTACTGTATTGGATAAACTGTTGGCAGTGAATGTGTTAACAAGGACGCCAAAATGAAATTTGTAGGTTCAGTGTAGGTCAAGCGTTGCTTCGGCGTATGGTGTGAACGGGCTGTAACAGCAATATGGTTCTGTTCTGACTGTAACAGCAATGTGGTTCTGACTAACAGTAATTTAATGCAGCCAGCAACTAATGCAACTTTGAATACGCTGGGACGCGAACCACGGTCTTAGAAAGGCAAGTGTTTTAAGACTGACAGCAATATGGTTATGTTCTGACTAACAGCAATATGGTTCTGTTCTGACTAACAGCAATATGGTTCTGACTGTAACAGCAATATGGTTCTGTTCTGACTAACAGCAATATGGTTCTGACTGTAACAGCAATATGGTTCTGTTCTGACTAACAGCAATATGGTTCTGTTCTGACTGTAACAGCAATATGGTTCTGTTCTGACTAACAGCAATATGGTTCTGACTGTAACAGCAATATGGTTCTGTTCTGACTAACAGCAATATGGTTCTGTTCTGACTGTAACAGCAATATGGTTCTGACTAACAGCAATATGGTTCTGTTCTGACTGTAACAGCAATATGGTTCTGACTGTAACAGCAATATGGTTCTGTTCTGACTGTAACAGCAATATAGTAGGGTCATCTGTGGCACTTCCGTGACCGTGGAGAGCGAAGGTCCGTTTCTCAATGGATTTGTCATCTAGGAGGATTAATAAACAAATTTAGCCGGGGTGTATTTTTAAAAAAGGCGGGGAAAATATTTGAGAGACCAAAATCCAAAATGTCTGCCGTGGAAATGAACTTTTTAATGGTTTGACCTACAATGATGCACAATACATGGTTTCAGGGCTTATTCTGGTCAAGGAATACATATTTGGTGTTTATATAATGATTTGACTTATTTTTTACCTTCAAATCCAAGATGGCTGCCAATTTTAAGCTCTAAAAGGCAGTTTTTTCAAAATCGTCATAGAGCCTTCATATTAGGCTTGAATGACAGGTCTTCTCATGATGAGTTGAATAATATACAGTATAAGTACACAGAAGTAATCTCTGAGGTCATTAAAGTCAATGTTTGTGTGTAAACAACAGTTGCTGATTTGCGGTTTCCCATTAAATAGGGTAGGCTACTGAGAATATGGTGTCCAGTTCATCCCATCACATTTTCATAATGAACCAAAAACAATTTTGCACTATAGCCTAACATAAAATAATATTCTGTATGCAAAGCTAGCAAGGTTAGTTGCTTGAGCTGAATTTAAAGGTCAACTCAAAACAAACAATGAAATTAACTTTGAAATTAAAACTGAATCCTAGGCTACTAAATTTCATCAGCACACAGTAAAGGAAACTTGTCTTTGAACTCAGCTGACTGTCTAGTCCTAATCCCTGTTGTGCAATGTCCCTTTTCAGTGAAGTTTTAGTTTTTGTTAAGAGTATGGACTTTTAATCTTGACCTTGTTGGTAGGCAACGGCCCTTTTTCAGTCAAGCATTTTCAGATTAGCTCAGTCAGTCTGTGAAGCAGTCAGTGTCAGCACTTGCGCGAGCTCGCTTTTTCTCTAACTAATGTTAACATTACACACTTTAAGACACTTTGTTTGAGGATATAAAAGGAGGTACGGTGGTGTAGTGGTAAGCACTATCGCCTCACAGCTCGAAAGTCGTGGGTTCGATTCCCACCTGGGACGATGTGAACGCTGAAGGAATGCGTGCCCGTCCGCATGTCCTCGAGTGCCCACCGCCCGGGTGGGGTCGTCAAAAGGGCCTTTCTGTGTGGAGTTTGCATGTTCTCCCCGTGCCTTCATATAGGAACCCCCTTCACCAAAAACATGCAATATCCTGGTTGCTAATGTGGTTCCTCCTCTGGTCGTTAAGGGCGCCTGTTCAGAGGGAGGGGAACTGGTTGGAATAGTGTGAACCTCCCACGTGCTATGTCCTACCGGTGAAGCTTCCCCTGTCAGGTGAAAAGAAGCGGCTGGCTAACTGCCCATGTCTCGGAGGAAGCATGGAGCCAGTTTTGGCTCTCCCCAGATCGGCAGAGGGTGGAGTAGCAACCAGGATAAAGAAATTACGTTAGCACTAATGGGGGATAAAAATGGGATAAAAAATTCGGGGGGGGGGGGGCGAAAAAGCGAGCTCGCGCAAGTGCTGACACTGACTGCTTCACAGACTGACTGAGCTAATCTGAAAATGCTTGACTGAAAAAGGGCCGTTGCCTACCAACAAGGTCAAGATTAAAAGTCCATACTCTTAACAAAAACTAAAACTTCACTGAAAAGGGACATTGCACAACAGGGATTAGGACTAGACAGTCAGCTGAGTTCAAAGACAAGTTTCCTTTACTGTGTGCTGATGAAATTTAGTAGCCTAGGATTCAGTTTTAATTTCAAAGTTAATTTCATTGTTTGTTTTGAGTTGACCTTTAAATTCAGCTCAAGCAACTAACCTTGCTAGCTTTGCATACAGAATACTATTTTATGTTAGGCTATAGTGCAAAGTTGTTTTTGGTTCATTATGAAAATGTGATGGGATGAACTGGACACCATATTCTCAGTAGCCTACCCTATTTAATGGGAAACCGCAAATCAGCAACTGTTGTTTACACACAAACATTGACTTTATTGACCTCAGAGATTACTTCTGTGTACTTATACTGTATATTATTCAACTCATCATGAGAAGACCTGTCATTCAAGCCTAATATGAAGGCTCTATGACGATTTTGAAAAAACAGCCTCAAAATTGGCAGCCATCTTGGATTTGAAGGTCAAAAATAGGTCAAATCATTATATAAACACCAAAGATGTATTCCTTGACCAGAATAAGCTCTGAAACCATGTATTGTGCATCATTGTAGGTCAAAGCATTAAAAAGTTCATTTCCACAGCAGCCATTTTGGATTTTGGTCTCTCAAATATTTTCCTCGCATTTTTTAAAAATACACCCCGGCTAAATTTGTTTATTAACCCTCCTAGATGACAAATCCATTGAGAAACGGACCTTCGCTCTCCACGGTCACGGAAGTGCCACAGATGACCCTACTAATATGGTTACTAATACTAATATACTAATATGGTTAATATGGTTCGCCTATTAAAAGTCTGTGCTGACCAGCTTGGCCCCATTTTTAAATTTATTTTTAATTTGTCTCTCTCCCAGCAGAGGGTGCCATCTCTATGGAAGCAGTCCATAGTGGTGCCAGTTGCAAAGACAAACAGCCCCAATTCGCAAAATGACTTCTGGCCTGTTGCCTTAACCTCTCTGGTAATGAAAAGCTAGTTAAAGCAGAGCTCCTAGCAAAAACTGAGCACTTGCTAGACCCTTTTCAGTTTGCCTACAGAACCAAGAGAGACGTGCAAGATGCTACAACTACCTTACTTAACCTTCTCTGCAAACACTTAGAAGGTAGTAAGAATCACGCCAGGCTGCTCTTTGTCAATTTCTCATCAGCGTTCAACACAATCCAGCCTCACATTCTGGCTGAAAAACTTGTAAGGCGCTTTTGTTTAGATGCAGGTCTTGTGGGCTGGATTCTTGACTTTCTTACAAACAGATCCCGACAAGTAAGAGTTAATGGAATACTGTCCAGCCTACTAACATCTTCTACCGGCTCACCTCAGGGTTGTGTTTTGTCTGCTTTCTTATACATTTTATATACAAACAACTAACAAGTAACTAACTAAACAAGTACGCTGATGATTCTGTCATTGTCAGCTTGCTTGGCGACGATGACGTTGGCCATGGCCAAGTTCTTAATGATTTTCTAGCTTGGTGAGAAGAAGCCTTCCTCCAACTTAATGTCTCTAAAACAAAAGAGATCTGTGTTGATTTTAGACGATTTGATTTAAACCGTGAAATGCTATGCAAAAAAGGTCAGCAGCGGCTCTTTTGCCTAAGGAAGCCTGCCAAATTTCAGGTCGATAAGACTCTAATGAAACTGCCTTTATTGAGTCTGTAATCTCCTTTTCCATCATTTGCTGGTATGGAAACCTTTGCATTAAGGACAAGAACTCCCTCGGGAGGATTGTGAGAGTGGCTTCAAAAATAGCCGGTGTAAATTTTAGTAGGCTGGATCACATCTTTAGCAAGCAGGTGCTTAAGAAGACTATGTCCATTCGTATGGACGACACACATCCTCTCAGCTCAGAGTACATGATGCTCCCATCCGGCCTTTGTTTAAATGTCCCCTTGGCCACAAAAAACAGGCATAAGTTCTCCTTCGTGCCGGTTTTCATCAAGGCCTTAAATGCTGCCGAAAGGAGATAATGCACTTACTTTACGAAGGTGGAAGCTCATTCCACCATTGAGGTGCCAGGGACAAGAAGAGTCGTGAACGGGATGAGCGACTTTTGAGCCCCCGTAGTGAAGGAGGGGCGAGGCGTCCTGCACTGGTGGAGGAGCGAAGGGAACGGTGAGAGATTTGGAGCATAACCATAGATTGTAAGTACCGAGGGGCTGTCTGGTGTACTGCCCTGTAGGCCAGAACTAGGGTTTTGAATTGAATGCGTGCCAAGATGGGAAGCCAGTGAAGGTCCCGGAAGAGGGGAGTGACATGAGAAAATTTGGGTTGGTTGAATACCAGACGGGCTGCAGCGTTCTGAATGAGCTGAAGCGGTCGGATGGCTACAGCAGGCATTGCAGTAGTCCAGGCGAGAGATGACAAGTGCCTGGACCAGGAGTTGTGTCGCTTCCCTTGTGAGAAACAGACGGATTTTGCGGATGTCGTACAGGGAGAACCTGCAGGACTGTCCCCCTCAGTGAGGGGACAGTCTTTCCCGGGGAGGAAGAGTAGTAGCCTGGTAAACCGCCCATCACGTGAACTCACATTTCATTTGGTTCTCTGTGACGGTCTGGACCCGCACAGGCAGTTAAGATGATTGGTCGAGCCATGCCGGCCCGACGAATCAGCGGCGGCCGTAGGCGGGCTCTGGCTCGTCTGGGCAAGTAGTGGGTACATGGTCTTTGTAGTTCTTTTCACTCGTCAACATGGCTGCCGCCGCGGAAGTGACAGGCAGTCTGAATGAAATTGAATGTAACGTTCCCAATTCTATGTATTAAATTCTAAAAAACGACCCTCAACATTTGGGAAGGCTAAGCCACACAACTAGTTCGTTATAATCTAACTAAATGCTTTGAAGGTGACTTTACGACCGTGAGGACTCAATCAATGAATACCACGGAGATCATCCACAGGCACCTTCGGCGATCTGATTGGTTGAAGTTAACACCCACCCACCAGCGGTGATAGACAGATGGGTCATCCAATCACCTGCCAAGTAGCTTGGAAAAAGTCCCCGCCTCCGTCAGCGGGTCTGGTGACTTCATTCCCAGATCGACTGGTTTAGTGAAACCTATGTGGAGCTATACCGTCCATCTGGCAGCGTCAGGTTAGAAGAGTAGCTCTGTTTTCCCAAGATTCAGCTTGAGATGGTGGGCAGACATCCAAGCACCAATGTCTTTGAGGCATACAGCGATACGTGCCTCGATTTGGGTGTCTGAGGGGGGAAAGAGAGGTAGAGCTGAGTGTCGTCAGCCTAGCAGTGGTAAGAGAAGCCATGAGATGAGATCACATGGCCCAGAGATCTGATATAGAGAAGGAATAGCAAGGGGCCCAGGACTGAGCCCTGGGGCACACCTGTGCTAAGAGTACAGGATCTGGATAGGGATCCTCGCCATTGAACCTGGTATGAGCGGTTAGAGAGATAGGAGGCAAACCAGGAGAGTGCAGATCCTGAGATGCCTAGATCAGAGAGAGTAGAGAGAATAATCTGGTGATTCACTGTATCAAAAGCTGAAGACAAGTCAATAAGGACAAGGACAGAGGAGAGGGATGAGGCCTTAGCAGTGTGTAGGGCCTCAGTGACTGAAAGGAGAGCCGTCTCAGTAGTCAAGTTTCAAGTCAAGTTTATTTATATAGCCCTAATTCACAAGCATGTCTCAGAGGGCTTCACAGAAAGTATGTCTAGCTAATTCTAGCTGACACAACAGTAACAAGAATATACAGAATAAAGATAACATTTGAACAATTGATAATATAGAAAATATAGGAATGAGGGGAGAGCAGAGGAGAGCGCAGGAGAAGGGAGAATAGCAGGGGGAATGTGAGAGAGTGATGGGGTGGGGAGGGAATGGGAGATGTTGGAGGGTATAGGAGGTGGGGAAGGAGCAAGAGGAGAGAGCAGGAGAGGGGAAGGGAGGGGAGGTGTGGGGGAGAAGAGAGCAGGGGGAGGGAGGAGGTGGGGAGAGAATGAGCAATATAGACGGAGGAGAGGGGGGAGGTGGGGAGAAAATAGGAAATGTGGAGGAGGAGAGAAGGAGAGATGGGGGTGCAGGGGAGGGAGAGCCAGGGTAGAGAAGCAGGGGGAGTGTGAGGGAGGGAGGAGGCGGGGAGAAAACGGGAGACGCGGAGGAGGAGGTAACAGAGAAGGAGAGACGCAGGGGGGAATGCGGAGGAGGAGAGAGCAGAGAAGGAGAGGTGGGAGGGTGCAGGGGAGGGAGTGCAGGGGGAATGTGAGAGAGGGGAGAGGACAGAGAGGAGGAGAGAACAGAGAAGGAGAGGTGGGAGGGTTCAGGGGAGGGAGAGCAGGGGGAACGCGAGAGGAGGAGGCGGGGGAGGGAACAGACATCCCCCCCCCCCCCCCCCCCCCCCCCAGAGAGGACAGAGAGGAGGAGAGAACAGAGAAGGAGAGGTGGGAGGGTGCAGGGGAAGGAGTGCAGGGGGAGAGGAGGAGAGAACAGAGAAGGAGAGGTGGGAGGGTGCAGGGGAGGGAGAGCAGGGGGAACGCGGGAGGAGGAGGCGGGGGAGGGAACAGACCTCTCCGCCCCCTCCTCCCCCCCCCCCAGAGAGGACAGAGAGGAGGAGAGAGCAGAGAAGGAGAGGTGGGAGGGTGCAGGGGAAGGAGTGCAGGGGGAATGTGAGAGAGGGGAGAGGACAGAGAGGAGGAGAGAACAGAGAAGGAGAGGTGGGAGGGTGCAGGGGAGGGAGAGCAGGGGGAACGTGGGAAGAGGCGGCGGGGGAGGGAAGAGCATGGAAAGAGAGGAGGCGGGGGGGGGGGGGGGGGGGGAGATCAGACAACTGACTACTCTAAGCATTAACCAGAGCTAACTGGGACATAGTATCTAGCTAATCTACAGCCTAATCTGGCTTATCCTACTCTGCTCTAGTCTGATCTTTGCCTGAACACTATAACAGGTCAGCCTTAGGCTGCAGCTAATCTATCGCCTACCTAAACTGTTCTAAACCAACCGGCAGCCCTCGACCAGCCCTCGACCAAGAGCACCGATGCCCCCCGCCCCGGCCCCCCCCCCACATAAGGCGTGGGAGAGAAGGCCGGGCTGGGACACAGCGGCGTCCCCACACCCCCAGTGAACGCAAGAAAACCTTTCCACCAACCTTTCCACCAATATGGATTGCCAGTAGAGTGAGAAGCCTTGAAGCCAGATTGTAGAGGATCCAGTAGGTCATTCTGGGAGAGATAGAGAGAAAGTTGTTCGGAAGCAGCCCGTTCAAGGGTTTTGGAAATGAATGAGAGAAGAGAGACAGGACGGTAGTTCTGGATGGCAGTAGGGTCAAGGGAGGGTTTCTTAAGCAGTGGCTTGACTCTAGCAGTCTTTAGAGGAGCTGGCACAAGACCAGAGGATAGAGAGGAGTTGATAAGGGTAGTGAGGAAGGGAGATATATCAGTGGAGATGGATAGGAGAAGAGAGGAAGGGGTAGGATCAAGGGGGCAGGAGGTGGCACGGTTTGACATGACAAGCTTAAGGACCTCGTCGGGGGAGAGGGGAGAGAAGGAGGTAAGTCCTGTAGCAGGGGTCAGAGAGTTGGAGTCGGGAGTATTGCAGCTATTGACTGGAGGGGGGAAGGAAGAGCTGATGTCATCTACCTTCTTAGCAAAGAAGGTTACAAAATCATCAGCAGAGAGGGAGGATGGTGGGGGAGGTGAGGGAGGGTTGAGGAGAGAGGAAAATGTGGAAAATAGTTTGCTGGGGTTGGAGGCAGAGGACTGGATTTCAGAAATGAAGAAGGAGGTTTTTGCCGTTGAGACAGCAGATGTAAAGTTAGAGTGGATCAGGTGGTAAGCAGAGAGATCCCTGGGGTTCTGAGTTTTTCTCCATTTCCTCTCAGCTGCCCAAAGCTCTGTTCGATGAGATCGGCAGAGAATATTCAACCATAACTAATATTACTTCCATTCACATCCTTCTTAACTCATTGAGTGCCAGCCATTTCTGGAAAACGGATGCTCCCAGTGCCAGCCCTTTCAGAGCGTTTTCAGTGATTTCTCAAGACCCACAGAATATTGTGTGATATTACTATGTAAACACCGAACACGCCCAAAGAACGATGAGACTCTCTTGTATCATCAGCAAAAAAAAGTTTATTGATATCATTTTCCGTTCTTTAGTTCTCAGCAGTAGAAATAGGTTGATTTCACCAAAAACAGACGTTTCAAACTAGAAGCTGAGATAATGAGCCTTTTGTGAAATGAAGCATTTCAAGCACATCACTGACTCTGAAGCTAATATTTTCTGATGTAGTGACGTGGTGTAGTTGTGTGGTGCCCTGCGTGCCCCACCCCCCTCAACTGCAAACTCCTCCTCCGTGGGAGTGTCTCTGGTGGCTCTGCTCGAATCTCTGCTACCTGCGTCAGGCGACGAATCTCTGCATGGAGCTGGGATAAACTCATCCCCACACTAACACACAGCTTGCATGCTGGAGCTGGGAGAAACTCACCCCCACACTAACACACAGCCTGCATGCCGGCGGAGCTGGGAGAAACTCATCCCCACACTAACACACAGCCTAACACGCACCCAGCGTCTATTTTCGGAGCGCTCCGCCGTTTTTGTGCGCCGGCTCCCAGCGCGACACCGAAAAGCCAAACCGGACTGCTGAGAATGGTTTGGCTTTTCGGTGTCGGGTGCTGCTTTTCTGGCGGCTAATCGTGTGGAGAAACTATGCAGCAGAGACAGAGGGGCTCAGTTGTGGGAGCGGATTGGCTGCTGTTCGCAGCTAACGTTAGCTCCAGCCAGAGCAATCTATACGGCTCTGGCTCCAGCATGCATCGGTTTCCGTTTCATCACGGGGCTTCTTCTGCTGTTTTTCCTCACCTTTCCCTAATCTGGAGAGCACTGTCGCCACCTAATGGGTCCGTAAAATAGCTTATACACCTTCAACATCCACCATATTTTTACAGGAGATGCATCAGGCTTTGATCCACGTCCCACCGTCAAAAAACGCAATTGACGTCTTTAGACGTCATTGACACTCTACGTTACTATTTGAATTGACGTCTTTAGACGTCATTGGCACTCAATGAGTTAACCATCAATTTGAAAGTGTACATAAAAGAGATGGGTCTTGAGTGTCTTTTTGATGATGGAGAACGATTCTGCGGAACGGATGGAGTGTGGCAGGTCGTTCCACCACCGGGGGACCACAGAGGAGAACAGACCTCTCCGTGACATAGGACTAGTTGGTGGAGGTAGTGCCAGGAGTCTTTCATTAGCGGTTTTCATTTGTTGCAGTTTTGAAGGCGAGTGACAAGGCTTTAAATTTGATGCGGGGAGCCACGGGGAGCCAGTGGAGGGAAATGAGCAGGGGTGTGATATGTGCTCTTTTGCGTTGGTTGAAAACAATTCGAGCTGCCGCATTTTGGATGAACTAGAGGGGTTTGAAAGTACATGCGGGGAAGCCTGCCAGAAGGGCGTTACAGTAGTCGATACGGTCATGGGCATGGCTCTATCACACTATGTATTGCTGCTATTTGTTTATGCTGGCCGACCAGCCTTTGTTTCCTCATGGTCATAAAGTACACACTTTTTTTGAGGTATGCATTTTGTTTCCTCGTGGTTCTTAAGTATGCACTTTTTTTATGTATGTATTGTCGCTGCTATCTATTTTACTTATCTATTGTATTGACCTCTGCTGGCTTTGACAGCCCTCGAGTTACTTATTTTAGAATTCCTTTATTTTTATCATTCTTAATGTATGCGTCCTGATTCTGAGTAAGCATGAAATGTTGATATGAGGGATGAAGTTACCAATGGATAAGAATCAATAAAAAATCGTAATAATTTGTATTATGAATATAAAAAATAAGTATCAATATCAATAGAGAGCCGCAGAAACGAGTCCGGAAATCATCGATGCTAACAGTCCTGGTTCTTCACTGTTTTCGCCTATGGGAGTTTTGAATGGGTTGTTGGCGCGATGCTTCTAATAATCTCTCTGGGCAACGCTGGCTTAATCAAACACGAACCAGTGTTTAGTAATATCATCTTCACACACGAGGACCACTTTTACGAGTTTTGAAGCTTTTACATGCCGTTAAAAGGGTGGCTAGCTAGCAAACGGCTAAATGAGACTACACTATTGAGTCGATGGGGATATATACGTCAATAGAGAGCCCCAGGGATGACGTATTTTTGTAGGCTGAATGCGTAAGTCCCGAACTTTCTGGTTCTTCACTGTTTCTGTCTATGGGATTTTTGAATGGGTTTTTGGCGCGATGCTTCAAATAATGTCTGTGGGCAACGCAAGTTTAATCAAACACGAACCAAGGTTCAGCGGGATAATCTTCACACATGAGGACCACTTTCATGAGTTTTGAAGCATAAATGCGAGCCCTAGAGGTAAAAAGCTCGTGCTAAGCTAATCCAGAACTACACACAGTGTCGCATAGGCGTCCACGCATTGATTGTGATTGAAGACGCGAGAGAAGAATTTCCACGTTCACTCGTGATGACGTATAATATCCGCGTCGACATTGTAGTCTCATTTAGCCGTTTGCTAGCTAGCCACCCTTTTAACACATTCAGTGCCACAGCGCTTCAGTAAAATTGTCTGGAGCCTGTGCCAGATTCACTTCCATTCAGTTGAAAACAGCTATAGAATTTTTTCTATTATGGCTATATTAACGGGGCTGGACTTTAATGAAAGATTGAACACTCCTGCTTCTTCCAAAGAAGAAATTTTGTTTCTAGACAGTTCCATTATGAAATTACAGCCTCTCAAAAAAGTGCACTTTCAATGGTTTTCTGTCGTTTTTTTTTACTTTCCAAGTTATAGGCCCTTTTATGAATACCTTTTGCACTCTAATTTCGACCACATTCACTGACTCTGGCTGGTGTTTTCTGATGTGGTGGCGTGTGGTGTGGTTTCTGTGAAGCCTGTGTGACACACACACCTCTCCCCCCCCCCCCCCCCCCCCTCCCTCCCCCCTCTCCCCCCTCCCTCCCCCCTCTCCCCTCTCCACCTCTGAGCTGCGGGCTCCTCCCACACGCACAGTTTGTTTTCTCGTTTTTGCCCCGGACAGATCCCAGCGCGCATCATTTCCTTGATGGGCAAACGCGACTGAACGAAAAGGCATGGCCGTTCGGCTTCGGATGCTGCCTTTCTAGGAAATCGTGTGGAGATAGATAGAAGCATAGAGCTCAGTTGTGAGCGCGGATGCAGCCGAGCCCACTCTCCGCTGTAGGCAGAGCAATATATACGGCGCTGGCAGAAAGCATGCATCGGTTTCCACTTTCTCCGCTGTCTCCTGTACAAAGTAAAGGATCTGAGGTGGGTGGAGCAGCTCCTGTGACGATGTTTAAGGTGGCGCCGTGTGATCCCTTGAAGGGATTCATGCTCACTGGCTAGGTACGACCTTAAACAGCAGAATTATGGAATAATATGAATTATGATTTTAGGACGTCCACAGACGTCCTTGGCACTCCTCGTTACTTTTTTTTAGGACGTCCACAGACGTCCTTGGCACTGAATGTGTTAACGGCACATAAAAGCTTCAAAACTCATAAAAGTGGTCTTCATGTGTGAAGATGATGTTACTAAACACTGGTTTGCGTTTGATTAAGCCAGCGTTGCCCAGAGAGATTATTAGAAGCATCGCGCCAAAAACCCATTCAAAACTCCCATAGGCGAAAACAGTGGAATCGTTCCTGGGGCTCTCTATAACGTCACCACTTCAAAGGACGAACACGGAAATTCTCTTTCCCTCACCTGGTTCAGCCCCATTCAGCCCGGGGTAATCAGTGCACACATCAACAAAAGTCCAGGTTGAGTGCTGACGTGACGTGGAAGCCTATGCGACAGTGTGTAGTTCTGGATTAGCTTAGCTCGAGCTTTTTACTTCTAGGGCTCGCATTTACGCTACAAAACTCATGAAAGTGGTCCTCATGTGTGAAGATTATCCGACGGAACTCTGGTTCGCGTTTGATTAATCTTGCGTTGCCCAGAGACCGTATTTGAAGCATTGCAGCAAAAACCCATTCAAAAATCCCATAGACAGAAACAGTGAAGAACCAGGAAGTCCGGGACTTCCGCGTTCTGACTACAAAAATACGTCATCCCTGCGGCTCTCTATATCCAGCTGCTGGACCCTATGAAGTGCAACAGGCAAAAAATATAAGGGGGGTACAAGGGTGTGATTTATAATGACTGAGAAAGTTAAGTGTCTTGTTCAAGGAGATGAAGGATCCGTTCACAATGCAGCTGAAAGTGTTTTCCCTAACGTGACTCAGATATTTTTTTCTAATCAGGAGCAACAGCAACAAGCTGCACTTTTCCCACTTCCCATCAGAGAAACATGGATATGTGCAACAAAATCTCATCCCACGGCATGTGTGAATTTGAAATGAATGCCCAAATGGGAATTTTAATCTTGAATCTTATGTCATTCACCTGAGACAACTGGCACCATTTTGTCATCTTGGACAAGTTGACGTTTTGGTGATACAAGGTTTTCACCTGACAGCAGCAATATTCTCTGTTTAAATTCCAAGGTAGGACTGCATCAGCTTGCCCGTCAGGCTCAAGGCAAACAGTTCAACAGCTGTAAGCGCTTTGTTTTGTGGTGTGATGTGTGTGAGAGTTATATTGCAAATAATATGTATTTATATTTAAGTGTCACACACTGGCTGTTTGGCCCACATGAGTTTAGAACAAACAACCACTGCACGTTGTCAAATTCCTGATATTCCTGACCTCAGGTATCAAACAAATTAAATTGTGTGTGAGTGCGTGTGTATGTGTGTGGGGTGGGTAGTGGGGAATATGCACAGGTGTTACACAAGTACTGTAGTGTCCTTGACTATGTGTGTCTGTGTGTGTGTGTGTGTGTGTGTGTGCATGCATGCATGTACTTGTCTGTGTACTGTTTTTCACAACTTACTATTGTGATTATGCTATCTGAGTATATGGAGGAGGGTGTACATGTGTGTCAGTGACAGTGTTAATGTGTGTATGTGCAGTTTTTCTTGGGTGAGTACTACCGGTATTCCTGGACATAAAGCGAGTGGTGGCGATGCCGGGGGGGGGGGGGGGGGTGGATGTTTCTCTTTACCATGTCAGCCATGCATTTTTGAGTTTATCTACTTGGTTTTGAAAAAGTTTCATAAACTCAAGATTTGTATAATTTTCTCAACCCAGAGAGGAGCATGTAATCCTTCACCTGAGGTAGAACTATAGCAGTGGTTCTCAAATGGGGGTCCCACAGGGGTCCGTGGCACTTTGCCAGGGGGTCCGAGAAAGGTTTTCAGGAAAAAAGTCAAGCACGTTACCCGTGGAAACAATTAAGCTTAGCCCAAAATCACAAATCAGAATGAGGGGGTCCCCGGTATATTTTCTAAGGGGTCCTTCGCTCAAAAAACATTTGAGAACCTCTGCTATAGAGTACCACAGGGACGACGTATTTTTGTAGGCTTACCCCAGCAGTCCCTGTGCTGCTGTGGGGGGAAGGGGAAAAGGCAATCGGATTTCTGTATGGGGATTTCATCATAAGGTCGAGTGGGTTCCTCGGGGAATGGTGGATCTCCATGCTTCCCTCGCTGGCAAACACATTCAAATTTCTCCTGCAGTCAGTCCGGTATCTCGCCGTAAATTGTTGACATGTGTTAGTTGTTGTCTTCTTCTTCTTTTGGTTCCGTGTGTCGACTCCCACAGTACCAGCTTCTATGCTGCTAGCTCCAGATGTCTATAGCAGTGACCAGCAAGCTTCAGCCGCCTGAGTCGTACTTTATCTTTACTTTACTTTACTTTATTTCATTTGGCAGACGCCTTTATCCAAAGCGACGTACAACAAGTTATTTACAACCAACAAGAATACAGAACAATATAAACAGTAAAACAAGGCAGTGACAGGATCAAAGCAAAGGTCAGTTCATGAAGGAATACCGAAAAGGTGAGTTTTTAGTCTTTTTCGAAAGATGGGAAAAGTTTCGGCTGTCCTGACCAAGGGAGGGAGTTCGTTCCACCATTTCGGCGCCAGGGATGAAAAAAGTCTCGAACGGGATGAGCGATTGTTGAGTACATGTAATGGTGGAGGGGCGAGGCGTCCAGCACTAGTGGAGGGGCGGAGGGAGCGGTGTGAGGGCTGGAATCTGACCATAGATTGTAGGTACGGAGGGGCTGTCTGGTGTACTGCTCTATAGGCTAGAGTAAGTGTTTTGAATTTAATACGTGAGGAAATGGGAAGCCAATGGAGGTCATGGAAGAGGGGGGTGACGTGGGAAAATTTGGGTTGATTGAACACCAGACGAGCTGCAGCATTCTGGATAAGCTGGAGTGGTTGAATAGCAGAGGTAGGTAAGCCAGCTAGAAGGGCATTGCAGTAGTCAAGTTTCGATGTGATAAGTGACTGGACCAGGAGTTGTGTTGCTTCTCTTGTGAGGAATGGACGGATTTTGCGGATGTTATATAGGGAGAATCTACAGGAGCGTGCTGTTGCAGAAATGTAGGCGGAGAAGGAGAGCTGGTTGTCTATGATCACACCCAGGTTTTTGACAGTTTTGGAGGGTATTACAATGGTGTTGTCTATTGAGATGAAGAGGTCAGTCAGTGGGCAGTCTTTTCCAGGGAGGAAGAGCAACTCGGTCTTGCTTAGGTTCAATTTCAGGTGGTGAGTGGACATCCATTTACTAATGTCTTTGAGACATGCGGAGATGCGAGTCATGATTTGGGTGTCAGAGGGGGGGAAGGAGAGGTAGACCTGTGTGTCGTCGGCATAACAGTGATATGAAAAACCGTGTGATGAGATGATATGGCCGAGAGATCTGATATAAAGCAGGAACAGTCGGGGGCCCAGGACTGAGCCCTGGGGGACACCAGTGGTGAGAGTGCAGGGTTTTGAGAGACCTCCTCGCCATAATACCTGGTAGGAGCGGTTGGAAAGATATGATGAAAACCAGGAAAGTGCAGAACCAGAAATGCCTAAATCAGAGAGAATGGAAAGAAGAATTTGGTGATTGACTGTGTCGAATGCAGCAGATAGATCTAGTAAAATGAGGACGGAAGAGAGGGATGAGGCCCTAGCAGTGTGTAGGGCCTCAGTGACGGAAAGGAGAGCAGTTTCGGTGGAGTGGGCAGATCGGAAACCGGATTGGAGGGGATCAAATAGGTTGTTTTGTGATAAGTGGAGGGAAAGTTGATCTGAGACTGCTCTTTCAAGGGTTTTGGAAATGAATGATAAGAGGGAGATAGGACGGTAATTATTAATGTCAGTGGGGTCAAGAGAGGGTTTTTTGAGTAGGGGCTTCACTCTAGCGGTTTTTAAAGAATGTGGCATGATGCCTGTGGACAGGGAGGAGTTGATGAGGGATGTGAGAAAGGGGGATAAATCGGAAGAGATGGACTGGAGAAGAGAGGAGGGGATGGGATCAAGAGGGCAGGAGGTAGCAGGGTTAGAATGAACCAGTTTGAGGACTTCTTCAGAGGAAAGGGTAGAGAAGGAAGGGAGTTTAGAAATGGATGGCAGATACTCAGGGTGGGAAACAGGAGAACTGATATTGGAGGGTGGAGGGGGGAAGGAAGAGCGTATGTTGTCAATCTTTATTGTGAAAAATGTAGAAAAGTCATCTGCAGAGAGGGAGGAGGGAGGAGGAGGGGGGGGGGGGTTGAGGAGAGAGGAGAATGTAGAGAATAGTTTTTTGGGGTTATTGGCGGATGACTGTATTTCAGAGATGAAAATCTTCTCATTGAGCTTAGGTAGCTCTTTAATAAAGATCTACGGTTGTGATATGGGTGCCAGGATCTTGCCAGGATGTTGAGGGCATGTTTAAGCATCCGTGTGTGGCATCTGTTTAGTCTGTGCTCCTTCTGTTGACTCAAGGTCCATGTTTCAGAGCCATAGACAAACACTGACTCCACAGATGCAAAGAACAGGGCAAGTTTTAATTTTCTATAAATAAATAAAAAGAGCATTTTTATTATTATTTTTTACTGGTGCACACCAACAAGAAGTTAGTCTGTTGGCACTTGGCAGTGTACTGCAGTCTATGGGAAAACATTTTCCAGTGCGAGGAGTCAGGCCAGGCAGGGGAACCAGAGTGAAGCATGAAGAAAGTTGACACAACAGAAAGTTCAGGAGCAGGGAAGCAGACAGAGGAGTGATAGAGGAGCAGGGAAGCAGACAGAGGAGTGATAGAGGAGCAGGGAAGCAGACAGAGGAGTGATAGAGGAGCAGGGAAGCAGACAGAGGAGTGATAGAGGAGCAGGGAAGCAGACAGAGGGGTGATAGAGGAGCAGGAAGCAGACAGAGGAGTGATAGAGGAGCAGGAAGCAGACAGAGGAGTGATAGAGGAGCAGGAAGCAGACAGAGGAGTGATAGAGGAGCAGGAAGCAGACAGAGGAGTGATAGAGGAGCAGGGAAGCAGACAGAGGAGTGATAGAGGAGCAGGGAAGCAGACAGAGGAGTGATAGAGGAGCAGGAAGCAGACAGAGGAGTGATAAGAGGAGCAGGAAGCAGACAGAGGGGTGATAGAGGAGCAGGAAGCAGACAGAGGAGTGATAGAGGAGCAGGAAGCAGACAGAGGAGTGATAGAGGAGCAGGGAAGCAGACAGAGGAGTGATAGAGGAGCAGGGAAGCAGACAGAGGAGTGATAGAGGAGCAGGGAAGCAGACAGAGGAGTGATAGAGGAGCAGGGAAGCAGACAGAGGAGTGATAGAGGAGCAGGGAAGCAGACAGAGGAGTGATAGAGGAGCAGGGAAGCAGACAGAGGAGTGATAGAGGAGCAGGGAAGCAGACAGAGGAGTGATAGAGGAGCAGGGAAGCAGACAGAGGAGTGATAGAGGAGCAGGGAAGCAGACAGAGGAGTGATAGAGGAGCAGGGAAGCAGACAGAGGAGTGATAGAGGAGCAGGGAAGCAGACAGAGGAGTGATAGAGGAGCAGGAAGCAGACAGAGGAGTGATAGAGGAGCAGGAAGCAGACAGAGAGTGATAGAGGAGCAGGGAAGCAGACAGAGGAGTGATAGAGGAGCAGGGAAGCAGACAGAGGGGTGATAGAGGAGCAGGGAAGCAGACAGAGGAGTGAGAGAGGAGCAGGGAAGCAGACAGAGGAGTGAGAGAGGAGCAGGGAAGCAGACAGAGGAGTGATAGAGGAGCAGGGAAGCAGACAGAGGAGTGATAGAGGGGCAGGGAAGCAGACAGAGGAGTGATAGAGGAGCAGGGAAGCAGACAGAGAGTGATAGAGGAGCAGGGAAGCAGACAGAGAGTGATAGAGGAGCAGGCAAGCAGACAGAGGAGTGATAGAGGAGCAGGGAAGCAGACAGAGGAGTGATAGAGGAGCAGGGAAGCAGACAGAGGAGTGATAGAGGAGCAGGGAAGCAGACATAGAGTGATAGAGGAGCAGGGAAGCAGACAGAGAGTGATAGAGGAGCAGGGAAGCAGACAGAGGAGTGATAGAGGAGCAGGGAAGCAGACAGAGGAGTGATAGAGGAGCAGGGAAGCAGACAGAGAGTGATAGAGGAGCAGGGAAGCAGACAGAGAGTGATAGAGGAGCAGGAAGCAGACAGAGGAGTGATAGAGGAGCAGGGAAGCAGACAGAGGAGTGATAGAGGAGCAGGGAAGCAGACAGAGGAGTGATAGAGGAGCAGGGAAGCAGACAGAGGAGTGATAAGAGGAGCAGGGAAGCAGACAGAGGAGTGATAAGAGGAGCAGGGAAGCAGACAGAGAGTGATAGAGGAGCAGGGAAGCAGACAGAGGAGTGATAGGGGTTTGTGTTGATACAACATGAAGTATACAGCGCACCTGACTGTTCAAAGACAATGCAACCCTGCTGAATTTAGGGCTGGGACCATATGCTTATCTCCCGATTCCATACTATCATGATACTTTGGTGCAGATTCGATATGTATTGCGATTCTTAAGTATTGTGATTCGATATTACGATTTACGTTTGCTTTTTTTAAACACTAGACCAGTGGTGTGCCAAATGGTGTGCCTAGGCACACTGGTGCGCATTGAGGTAAGTGCAAGTGTGACTTGGGATTTTGTGACAAGCATACATTATTATTGCAAATATAGCCTAAAACTATACAAAAGTGGGTGTGTTGCTGCTTTGATGTAGTAATTTTATAAAGTTTCAACTTAATTCCTGAATTATTTTGTTAATATTTCTTGAGTAATAACAGTTGCTTGCCAAATTTGATTTGGCATTAGTAAATAAAGTGTTTAGAGTGATAACACGTGTTAATGAGGCTATTTTGCACGGATATATACAGTAGGTGTGCATTGAGATTTTGTCTTGCCCTTTGGTGTGCCTCAGTTGCAAAAAGTTTGAAAACGATTACACTACACCATGGGCAAAACTTCTTCTAGACCAGTGGTTCACAATATATATATTAGGGCTGGGACTTTAACGCGTTAATTTCGATTAATTAATTACAGAAAAAATAACGCGTTTAAAAAGATTTACGCATTTTAATCTCACTTTATTTTGGACTCCAGAGACCACGAAACATTTCTCTGTGGACGAATTCCAGACATACCGAACATACCGATGTACAACGTGCACTGAGTGACATAGTGACATAGTGACAACAAAGCTCCACATGTGGAAAGTCAATGTTTCAGCTTGAGGCATTTGTCGCGCCAGCATGAACCTAATAAGGAAGTGGAATTGACCCCTGACTGGCACTGTGATGACAGATAGGTAGATAGAGAGCACATGACATTTTCCCATTCGTTTTTTTTTATGTGCAGTAAGTTAGCTAGTTGCATTAACAAACATAACATGAACGGATTTGGAGCTGCAGCAAATCACTTTTTGGCACAACACGACGCAGATATTCACAGGCGCTGGCACAGGGCTTGACGTTGGATGTATTAAAAGAAAGGCTGTGACATGAGGTTATGGCTGGGGGCTGCACGGTGACATGAGGTTATGGCTGGGGGCTGCACGGTGACATGAGGTTATGGCTGGGGGCTGCACGGTGACATGAGGTTATGGCTGGGGGCTGCACGGTGACATGAGGTTATGGCTGGGGGCTGCACGGTGACATGAGGTTATGGCTGGGGCCTGCACGGTGACATAAGGTTATGGCTGGGGGCTGCACGGTGACATGAGGTTATGGCTGGGGGCTGCACGGTGACATGAGGTTATGGCTGGGGGCTGCACGGTGACATGAGGTTATGGCTGGGGGCTGCACGGTGACATGAGGTTATGGCTGGGGGCTGCACGGTGACATGAGGTTATGGCTGGGGGCTGCACGGTGACATGAGGTTATGGCTGGGGGCTGCACGGTGACATGAGGTTATGGCTGGGGGCTGCACGGTGACATGAGGTTATGGCTGGGGGCTGCACGGTGACATGAGGTTATGGCTGGGGGCTGCACGGTGACATGAGGTTATGGCTGGGGCCTGCATGGTGACATGAGGTTATGGCTGGGGCCTGCACGGTGACATGAGGTTATGGCTGGGGGCTGCACGGTGACATGAGGTTATGGCTGGGGGCTGCACGGTGACATGAGGTTATGGCTGGGGCCTGCACGGTGACATGAGGTTATGGCTGGGGGCTGCACGGTGACATGAGGTTATGGCTGGGGGCTGCACGGTGACATGAGGTTATGGCTGGGGCCTGCACGGTGACATGAGGTTATGGCTGGGGGCTGCACGGTGACATGAGGTTATGGCTGGGGGCTGCACGGTGACATGAGGTTATGGCTGGGGGCTGCACTGTGACATGAGGTTATGGCTGGGGGCTGCACGGTGACATGAGGTTATGGCTGGGGGCTGCACGGTGACATGAGGTTATGGCTGGGGGCTGCACGGTGACATGAGGTTATGGCTGGGGGCTGCACGGTGACATGAGGTTATGGCTGGGGGCTGCACGGTGACATGAGGTTATGGCTGGGGGCTGCACGGTGACATGAGGTTATGGCTGGGGGCTGCACGGTGACATGAGGTTATGGCTGGGGGCTGCACGGTGACATGAGGTTATGGCTGGGGCCTGCACGGTGACATGAGGTTATGGCTGGGGGCTGCACGGTGACATGAGGTTATGGCTGGGGGCTGCACGGTAGTGTTGTCACGGTACCAATAATTCAGTAGTCGGTACCGGTACTAGTGAATTTCCACGGTACTCGGTACCAATTTCGGTACCACGGTAAAAAAAACAGACTGATATTTCTTGAACATATTCTCCTTTATTAAAGTATGCAACCATTTCCAATGAACAAATGGCATGTAGGCTTCAACTTTAAAACAAAACAATGTGCTTCTGCTTACTTCTTACATTCAACTATGTATGGCAGTGAGTACAGACAGTGCAACACATGAAGCCCTCAAGTATTTAATTGTATTATTATATTAAATATTATAATTTAATTTATTTCACAGAATTGCTGGAATCCTTTTTTTTCTCAACGGTGTATATTGGTATTTGATCGATGCATAGGAATTCTGCCAATGCCCTATCACACTTTCTTGCTTCATGTGAGTTCTTGTCATATTTCCTCTGCTTTTCAAAAACATCAGGAATTGTCTGCTGGGTGGTCTTTTGGGCTCCGCGACTTGTGCCTTCCTCTTCATCTTCATCTCTCGCATACTGTTAAATGGAAAGTAACGTCAGTGAGATTTACTAAAATAAAGAGATGATAAAGAGAACTGCACATACACACATGTAGAGTGCAAGCAATTTTATGTAGCTAGTTTTAATTCACGGACATGTTTCACCCGAAAGAAGCTTGTATTTATTTTGATGCCATGTTGAACTATGGCTAAGTTCGGCTATTAGCCGTGTCCCATAATGTTTCCATTACAAACATTGCATTGCACACGTGTTACACTATGCTAGCTAACGCTGTACCAGGTATTAGCCGGGTCCCATAATGATTCCATTACAAAACACGTTACGTTAGCGCAAACGTTTTTTGGTTACACAATGCATTGCCAGCTATCTCAAAAACAAATGTGACAGGATAAGGTCTGTTTGATATGTTGTTAAACATGTTATTTTACACCGTTTGAAAGAAGTAACCCACCTTGAATCATTTGAACAGGTCTGGGTGCCTGTCTTTCAGCTGCTTGGCGAGATTGGATGTGTTATCCTGTTTGGTTTGGAACTCCCTTTCACACTTTTTGCAGATGGGACTTTGGGGACTGATATTTCCAAATGCGACTCTTTGCATTCTTCTTCTCAACAAGTTGAGTTGTTGGAATAGGACAGGAGCAGCCGCTCCTGCTGTAGCTGTTTTTTAGCCATTATCTTCGCTGCCTGTGCGTGCCCTCCAGTGTTGCTCCTGGCCAATCCAGGCGCCACAGGGCGTGGTTATTGCTTATCCTATGTGGGGTTAGAAATCACGCGTATGCGCAGTATATGTATGTATGTTGATCAGGCAGACAGGCTAACGTTAGCTGGCGGCTGGGTCCATGAAGCCAAGCCATGGTGGCAAACTAAATAGTAAATTCGGTACCCTCGGTACCATGAAAAACAGGTCCCGTTCAGTACCGTAGCAATGTAGTACCGTCCAAGTACCGAAGTACCGAGTACCGTGACAACACTACTGCACGGTGACATGAGGTTATGGCTGGGGGCTGCACGGTGACATGAGGTTATGGCTGGGGGCTGCACGGTGACATGAGGTTATGGCTGGGGGCTGCACGGTGACATGAGGTTATGGCTGGGGGCTGCACGGTGACATGAGGTTATGGCTGGGGGCTGCACGGTGACATGAGGTTATGGCTGGGGGCTGCACGGTGACATGAGGTTATGGCTGGGGGCTGCACGATGACATGAGGTTATGGCTGGGGGCTGCACGGTGACATGAGGTTATGGCTGGGGGCTGCACGGTGACATGAGGTTATGGCTGGGGGCTGCACGGTGACATGAGGTTATGGCTGGGGGCTGCACGGTGACATGAGGTTATGGCTGGGGGCTGCACGGTGACATGAGGTTATGGCTGGGGGCTGCACGGTGACATGAGGTTATGGCTGGGGGCTGCACGGTGACATGAGGTTATGGCTGGGGGCTGCACGGTGACATGAGGTTATGGCTGGGGGCCGCACGGTGACATGAGGTTATGGCTGGGGCCCGCACGGTGACATGAGGTTATGGCTGGGGCCCGCACGGTGACATGAGGTTATGGCTGGGGGCTACACGGTGACATGAGGTTATGGCTGGGGGCTGCACGGTGACACAAGGTTATGGCTGGGGGCTGCACGGTGACATGAGGTTATGGCTGGGGGCTGCACGGTGACATGAGGTTATGGCTGGGGGCTGCACGGTGACATGAGGTTATGGCTGGGGGCTGCACGGTGACATGAGGTTATGGCTGGGGGCTGCACGGTGACATGAGGTTATGGCTGGGGGCTGCACGGTGACATGAGGTTATGGCTGGGGCCTGCACGGTGACATGAGGTTATGGCTGGGGGCTGCACGGTGACATGAGGTTATGGCTGGGGCCTGCACGGTGACATGAGGTTATGGCTGGGGGCTGCACGGTGACATGAGGTTATGGCTGGGGCCTGCACGGTGACATGAGGTTATGGCTGGGGCCTGCACGGTGACATGAGGTTATGGCTGGGGCCTGCACGGTGACGCAAGGTTATGGCTGGGGCCTGCACGGTGACGCGAGGTTATGGCTGGGGGCTGCACGGTGACATAGACGGATGTTCAAGTAAGTCAGTCAATTGAGGACAGGTTATGTTAGGTCAGCAGCGCTTTATAATTATTGTTTCATGCTGCTTTGCTGTTGCAGGACGGCCTTCAGGGCGGCTTTAAAGTGCCGCAATTTTAAATTGAGTTTGGCGTAGCTATTCCCTCCATGCAGTGCAATGAAGATGTGTGTTGGAAATGGAATCGAGTGTTTTTGATTGATTTGTTCGTCGGGTCTTTTGCTGACTGGCTGTGAATGGCTCGGGGTGTTTTCACGTGAATGCTCAGTTAGAGATAGTTTCTCTCTCTCTCTCTCTCTCTCTCTCTCTCTCTCTCTCTCTCTCTCTCTCTCTCTCTCTCTCTCTCTCTCTCTCTCTCTCTCTCTCTCTCTCTCTCTCTCTCTCGCATAACTGCGCACACCTGAGCCGTTTTCACACATGCGTACAGGAACATTGCCTGTAAATCAATAACGGCTATTTCCCGGAATTTCCCTTCACACCTGAGGGATCACATGTAAAAATAGCCGTGAAAGAAGCTGTATTTTGGGGGGCGGGGTGGGGGACACCGAGCTCCATGCAGCATGTACTCCACACACCCCCGCCCCCCTCTGCTCCTCTCTGCTTTGAGACGAGTGAATGGGACAGGAGGAGAAACAGAAAGGAACATGTGGAAGCATGTTTAAAACAGCCCGCTGTGGGACTATTTCGTCCAGAAAGGCGACAAAGTACGATGTGAATTGTGCGATGCTGCTCTTTGAGTGCCAGGCCGTGGAAAACAAGACATTTCTCCTCTGATGACGCTCCGTGCAGACTACAGAGACATATGCTTGGGATACATGGCGACGCGAACGCGATCCAATACAAATGAATGCTGCTGTCTGCAGGCAGGCAGTGGGAAACGGCATTTCTCGCTTAGGCTTTCTCCGGAGTCCGGATACTTTAAATTGCTCCGTGTTTTGAGAGATCGATCCCCCCCCGTGTTTCAACTATCATGCGTCTCAACACGCGTCTTCCACATGGACTGTGAAGACTAGGGATGCAACGGTATGAGTTTTTGACGGTATGATAACCTTGGACAAAAATACCACGGTATCGCGGTATTGCGCACCTTTATGTGTTGTCAAATGTGGCATAAAAAATGCCAATGAACAAAATGTATTTTATTTTTAACAGTTTGCTGAATTGTGGACTGAGAATGAATGTTAATGTAACCTCCAACTGTAATGACAGTTAACTGGCAAGTATGTGTGTGCTTAGGTAATATAGTACTATTCTTACTTATAAATGTAAACGTGTAATTTGATGTGAAACTAAAACATAATAATATCAAATACCAACTTCTCTTTTGTAATGGGTGAACACTAGGGCTGGGACGGATCAGAAAACCCACGGATCGGATCGCGTGACGGATTTTGAGCCACGGATCACGGATTTTTCGGATCAGCAAAAAAAAAAAAATAGGCTACATCAGGTTTTTTCTCTCAAAATTAGATTTTCGATTAGAATTTTTAATACTATTATACTTCTCTAACCATTTGTTGCCCTGCACAGCTCAAAAAATATGTTTTTCTCATGACACAATTTATGCTTTTACTCTGAAGGCAAAACAACCCAACTTCCTGTTTTAGGTGGCACTGCGCCTAACTTCCTGCCTGTTGCTTGCTAACGTAGTCACATGACACGGGTACAGACCAGACCGGGTGAGTCTGGAAACATAACGTTGATGCTACGTTAAAGGAGGACTTACCCCCTAGATATGTATTAGAACAGTGATTTGAAAATACCTATGGAAAAAACCAAGAAATTACATATGCTCTTGTCTATACTGGACTCTTTGGCTGTGTTCAAGTCAAGATTCTTTTTCGGAAATCGACGCCATTACAGTTTGCCTACTGCCTCAAAAATAATTTATTTGAGAGGGGCAATATCTTTATAAATATCAACAACTAGCCAATGCTGTTGGTCTGTATGGAAACAGAAAATCTGAAAATGGTTGAAAGTTATATCAATTTGGTAATTCAGTGGCGAACTAGAAATTTAATTATTTTTCTGCATGTATCTCTATGGCAGGTGTCAAAACTACGTTACGAGAGCAAAGTGACATGGGCTCATTACAGCATCACCGCACAATAGGAGAAACCCCCCGCTCTGGGGTAACACAATGCGAGATTTCTCCACGTCATTCCCTCGTACAACTAGCGATAAACCGTGCAATGAAATCTGTTTTTAATTTGCGTTTTGGGGCTTTTCGTGATTCTTGTTAAAAGTTGTGCAAAAGTTTTCCTCTCAGCGCAGTTGCAGGCTGCGCCCTGGCTGGCGAAACAGCCTGGCTCCTCCATGCATGGGGCGCTCTGTAACCTCACGGAGCAACAAACAAACACAGACAGAAATAGCTGGTGTGCGATTTTTCTTTGTGCGATTGAGGGAATCCCGCATCTTTTTGCGAAGGTGCGACTGGACAGGACGCTTTTCACAGACGGGCACAGTAGCTGAGTAGCCTGTCGGATCTCTCCTCCTCCTCCTCCGCCCATTCACAGTCTGTCTGCTGTGCGCGCTCCCGCGGGTGCATGAGAGTGCAGACTCTCCCGTTTGACTGGTCGAGAGAAAGTGCTTCCAAGTCGGACTGATAATATAAACAACATAATTAGAGCTTATCCAGGTAAGATATTTATAATGTAATGACACATTCAGCGATAAACTGTCTACAATGAAGACATATGTCAAATATGACAACGTGGTGTTCAGTATTTTAAGAGCACAGGAGCTACTTGCTTGATCAAACGGTCAAACCCAATCCGCACAGCAAAACACACACACACAGAGACACCGAGAGAGCCCAGCTTCTGCTGCGCGCGCCGCCGGAGCTTGGCGCTAGTGCATGAGGTTTACAGTACGACTCTCTCCCGCCCGCTCCCGCCTGCCTGGGCTGGAGACAGTGCTTCCCACTCGGACTGATAATATAAACATCATCATTCGAGCTTATCCAGGTAAGATAGTGACACATTCAGCGGGAAACTAACTATAATTAAGACATGTGCCAACTTTGACGACGTTTGGTTCAGTATTTTAAGAGCAAACTTCAATAGGAATATAGGCTTGGAGTTCTGAGGAGCCGAAAGGGTACAGGGGGGGTAGGGGAGTAATTATCTTGAAATCCCATAGTCTTTGGGGGCACTGTGACGTCAGTGTGCCCCTAATCTCCCATTCATTTGAGAAAAAAAAAAAAAGCAGTGTTCGACCCTTAGAGGGCGCTTATGCCAGTTATTCTGCTGAAAAATGATACAAATGGTAAAATGGCAACAGTTTGGTGTCAAATGTGGAAATTCTGACCAGAATTCTTCACACATCACCCCCAAAGTCATATATATTGGTTAAAAGCTGAAAAAAAGTGTTTTGGAGGTAAGTTCTCCTTTAAGCTACTCGGTGGTAGGGATGGGCATTTCTAGCAAAAACACTATTCGAAATTCGCTGGCCAAATTCGAATTTAATTCGAATTTCGAAAAAAAAAAAAAAAATGTAAAAAAAAAAAAAAAAATTTTTTTTTTTTTTTTTTACATTTTTAATTTTTTTTACATTGACATTTTCGAAAATAAAAAACAGTTTTGACAATCATGAGTGGTTGTGGTTCATTAAATATTTAGTAGGCTCAGGTCTGAGTGCCAAAGGGGTGCCAAAGTCACCCCCTCTCCCTCTTCATGGGATTTCATCCGCCATTCATTTTTCCATAAACCTTGCTTAAAATGCTTATAGCGATTTGACTATACTTAGAATCAGGGGAGACAATGCAACATTTCACTCAAAAAAAAAAAAAATTTTTTTTTTTTTTTTTTTTTTTTTTTCGAATTTCGAATTTCAATAATAAAAGTCGACCTTGATAATAACAACGATTATTCGAAAATTCGAAATTCGATGCCCATCCCTACTCGGTGGCCGCACGTGTTGTTTTGTTGTTATGTGTCCAAGGCAACATTTCACCGTCCGGTGATAATGTGTTCGTGAAACGTGTGTGCGCGTGTGTGTGTGTGTGTGTGTGTGTGTGCGTGTTGTGGCTCTCGCTATCTTGTGCAGCGCGCAACATGCTGCTCGCATTCCTGTGCTTTTTCAGAGGTGTTGAAATAAGTTTGCTGTCTTTAGTAGCCACTAGCCACAGCCTTCAGAGAGACTTTACAGCGAAGGGATGAGGAAGCTCACTTGTGCTTGCCATGATGATGCCTGTCTGTGTCTGGCTGCGCTGCAGGCATTCTCATACACTAACGTTAAACGTTAAATGAAACGGGGGGGGGGGGGGGGGGGGGTCCGCGGACCACGTCGTTCCGAACCGTGTGCCGAACCGTGGGGGCTGATCCGTACGGGTCACGGATTATCCGTGATCCGTCCCAGCCCTAGTGAACACTGGACACAAATAATGATTGTTTCCTCACACACACAGCCTCTGCCTCTGTCCCTGTTTCTGTCTCTCTCTCTCTCTCTCACTCACACACACACACAAAGTTTGTGCATAATTTTCCACTGACAGGTTGGAGGAGTCTTTCGTCATTATCTAATGTTACTTCTCTTCAGTGCAATACGTTTTGATAACGACCTGCTGTACAGCGACGTTCGCTCAGTCAACTAACGTGTCATTAACGTTAGTTAGTGGAGAAAGATAGCTGGTGTTAGCTAGCTAATTAGCCATGTTAGCTGCCTCAGTAGGTAACATTAGCCTAGTATTTATCTGACGTTCGTTAGCTACTCCTACAATACAATGCAATGTATGTTGAAGCAAGACAACTTTTTAATGTACCTTGAATTTGAGAAATAACGACGGGTCGTGCTCACGCAGATCTAAGCCCTGGCCATCCTAGCCTCAACGCGAGACTCATTCTGATGAGTCTCGCGTTGAGGCTATGGCCATCTGTGATTTTACAATAGCCGAAATATTCCCATACAGCCGACGTCGTCTTTTTAAATGGGGGGGGAAGGTTCAGGGGGGTCCTTGCGTTCTCCTGCTTTATCACACACACGGTTGTAAACACAGTCAGGGACAGCTCCTCACTACTGTGCGTCTTGGTAGGCATGCAGCAAGTGGGAGGGGCCGCGTAAGCTGCTCTCTGCAAGCAACCGGCACGTTGTTTTGGGGAAACAGCTGATACCGTGGAGAAGGTATGACGACAAATCTTAGTGGTTTTGATACCGTGACTTTTTCAAACCGGGGTATACCTTCAAACCGGAAACCGCTGCATTAGAGAGTGATACAATGATGCTGTTCACAGAGTCTGTTAACCTGTATATAAATCTATACATCAGGTTTCGTAATACAGCAGGGCAAGTGGGTACATTTATTTCTACAAACATTTGACTGGCACTACAGCATCTTGGGGCTTTGAGCAGTAGCCTCATGCAGTCGTTATAGGCCACTGTCACTTTTTGCAGACTGCCCTTTTTGTAGTGTCGCCACAGGTGGGCCGTGTATAGCGGAGTGCAGTACGCTTTATAAAAAGTGAGATTTTCACTGGTACTGAGCAGAAATTGAATTTGCGAACAAGCATGTTGGCTTGGGCATACAGTTTACGGCGCTGTCTAAAAACATCTCTGTCATCAGATAGGTCATTTGTTATAAAATGACCTAGATATTTGGTCTCCTTGCACTCTTTCAGTGTCATACCAGACAGATAGAAGTCAGGAAATACCAGCTTACTGTCTTCCTTACTTCTCACGATCAGAGTTATGCTCTTTTTTGCGTTGTACTTGATATCAAAATCAATTCCATACTGTGAGCACACTCTTAGTAACTGCTGGAGACCAGCACTACTAGGACATAGGACCACCAAATCATCTGCAAACATGAGGTGGTTGATGATACAGTCACCAATGATACACCCTGTTTTACAGGCATTCAATTGTACAGATAAATCATCCATAAAAACATTAAAAAGGAAAGGAGATAAAATGCTGCCTTGTCTTACCCCATTGGTTACATGGAATGGGGCGGAGATAGAATTACCCCATTTAACCAGCATAGTCTGGTGTGCATACCAGTAAACCAGAATCCTTATCAAATATCTGGGAGCCCCTCGCAGACATAATTTGTTAAAAAGTTTACAGTGACTGACTCTGTCAAAAGCTTTGGAGGCATCGATAAAACAAGTAAATACAGTGGTGTTTTGACTTGAGTATTTGTCCAATATCTCCTTGAGTGCAAAGATACACATGTCGGTGCCATGTTTCTGTTTAAAACCAAACTGATTGTCAGCTGTCAGTAAATACTGCTCCAGCCTACTGAGGAGAACTCTTTCCAGTACTTTTGATAAAATGCTGGCTATAGCTATCGGCCTGTAGTTCTCAGAGCTATTCAGCTTACCCACCTTGTCCTTAATGACAGGCACTAAAATAACAGATAAAATGGATTTTGGTAGTGAACCATGAACCAAAAACCCAGTAAAACAAATAGCAAGTAAAATATGCAGTTTCCTGTTGGCATTTTTCAAGTGTTCAGCAGCAATGTTATCCAACCCACAGGCCTTATTGTTGTCTAGTTTCAGGACAGCTTCAAGTATTTCTTGTGGGGTGATAGCCACCTCCTCATCTTTATCGACTGTGCCAACTTGGAAGGGCTTACTTGGGATACAATTAAATAATTCATAGAACCTTTTCTGCCACAGATTGCATATGTCCTCTGGGCCACTTGCATCATCGACACTTGACGGTAACGATGTTTTACAGTTATTAATAGTTCTGATTTCTTTCCAGAAATCAGTGGCACTATTATTTTGTAATTTTTTAGCAAGTGCATCGGCCTGCATTGTATTTTCCTGTCTCTTAATAAAACGAAGTGCATATTTAATAACAGAGCAGTGATCCTCACTATTTCTTTCGATGAGAGCCGCACTGGCAGGTCAAAGTCAATAGGAGAGCCACTTTTACCACAAAACACCAAAAGCCACCACAACCAAGCACATCTGCCTACCATTTTTTTGTGTTTTATTGTTTTCCAAATATGTATATTATTTATATATATATATATATATATATATATATATATGCCGTTTGAAGCCAGATTTAGAGGAATATCTCATTTTAATTTAGGATTAGACTGTTGTGATGTCATTATTCAGTATTCAGTTTTAACCATCAATAATTGTTCCTTTTCTCATTAGAGTAAATACTGTATATTTATTTAGAGTTTTTTGTCAATTATATGTGCTGTTATGGTTTTTATTAGCTTAACTTCTACACTAGCTTACACTGCTCCCACTTTTCTTGAAAAATAGCTAAATATTGCTTCACCCAAAATGTTATTCACATAAGACTATATCCTAACTAAATCATCACAATTTCTTTCTGGGGACCCCGGAAACCACCGGCCCACAGGCCACACACTGCCCAAAAAGCCACCACCAGGCCCCCCACAGAGAAACCAGCGTGCTGCGGCCCATACAGACAACAGAGCCGTTTTCACACATGCGCTTTATACCGGGAAATGACCAGAAAGCGGTGTAATGCCTTCATGTGTGAAAGTTGTTTTCCGGTATAATCGCGCCCCCGTCATCGCGGACATTTGACCACTTCATACCTTGTAATAAGACCGGTATGCCGCGATACACACACACGAGACAGAGCCAGAGAGAGGAGGAACGGAGGAGAGGATGACTTACTTTTAACAAATGGTTTAACACAAACAAGTGGGGTCTTCACTGCCAAGAGCTCTGTTAGGCTGTCATCTAAGCTATGGAGACACTGGCGCTCTAGCCTGTATGTGCAGAGATAAGGCTGAAAGTCCTGCCTTGTTTGTATATGCCCTGTTGATTTATTGTTTTGTTTTTGTCTTGTTTTTATATGTTTTATGTGTTCTTCACTATGGACCCCCCTGTGTGTGTCTTGAATAAAGTTTGAATTGAAAATTGAATCTAGTCTTACCCAAACACCAGGGTGCCGTCCCTCCTGATGCCAAACTGGGCGTTCTGCACGCCCCCGCTGTCCCTGACCAGCCTGCCTTGGCTGACCACATTGCCCAGACACTGGCCTGTCTTGGTGCTGAAGAAGCCGGCGTTCTGGGCATACAGACACCCCGCACTCTCTGCCGTCTCCTCCACCAGCGCCCGCTGGTTCATCCCACAGCCGCCCGGCCCGCCCGGCTCCAACACAGACAGCGTGTTCACAGGGTCGTGGACCACCGTCATGTGACCTGGGGACATGCGGCAAGGAGAGGGAATGAGACTTTAATGCGAAAGTCCACATGCTGTGTATTAAGAAAATGTACATGATATAAAGCAGGCATCTCCAAAGTCTGGCCCGCGGGCCAATTGCGGCCTGCAGCTCGGTTTTATGTGGCCCTCGGCTTGTCTCTCAAAATATACTATATGTGGCCGTCCACATATGGCCCATTTCCACCGCTGGTATCAGCGCGGCCCCACCCAGCTCGTCTCGCTTTTTTGTCTCATTCCACCGATCAAAAACGTGGACAGCCCGGGTTGAGTCGGGGTTGAGTCGTGCTAGTTTTGGTCCCTGCTTTGTTGAGGTTCCAGCGCTGTGAACCCAGTACCATACGGTGACGTGAAAACACTGCAGACGACTGATTGGTCAGGCAGAATCGTGTTTACTCTATCTACTGACTGTCAATGCTGCATACCAGTTTAGTGGGGCTTACCTTCTCTTCTGTTATGTTATTTCCATCAGTCTTTTGTGTTGCTGCCTTCGGATCTGGTGAAATAAAATCGATCTCCTTACTCAGCTTTAACATGGCGGTGGTTTTCAATTGTTTTGAGAGAGAAAAAGTCTGCTCCTCAGGAAGCCCTTGTAGTTGTGTGCAGCATCGGCTCCGCTAGGCCGCAGGCGGGGGTTTATTGAAGCCACGGTCCTGCCTGGTGAGAGGCCGCCGGGGTAGAGGCTTCACTTCTCCCTGTAGCGCAACCCCCGACCACCGCGCACCGCATGCAAGTGAGTTTGACTAACAACAAAGTGATATCCATTCTCCTGGCCGATTGTCACATTTGCCCATGTACACTGTAGGTCATTTAGAGGCACCAGTATTTCATAAACAGTTTAAAAGTTCTCTGTATGGATTTAATTTTAACGTTATATCTTATAGCCTACTTCGGCTATGGGCGGAGAGCAGATATGCGGTTGCTATGACGACCAGGTGTGGGCGGAGGCGAGTAAACTTGCTATGGAAACAGAGTCTATATCAAGTAGAGACGAGTAAGACCAGGTCGAGTAGAGCTGTACTGTGCTGTTATATGTGGTGGAAATGAGCCAATAGTATTAATCAAGCAAGTTCACTTTGCATTTTTTCCGTTCACCTACGATGACAGCACTATCATACAGTTTGTAGACAAGCACAAAGTAGGAACAACGTAGGCAGAACTAAAAATCCTTAGAGTACAATTGTATGTGATTTATTTAACACACACATGCACACCTGATGTAAGCCCTTGTTCACACAGGACGCCTAACGTAAGCAGAACTGAAGCTTGAGGCAGGCTCACGCTGAGCCGTTCACACAAGAAGCCTTCTCTTTTCCTCTCAGCGCCTACTCGGCACCTTGAACCCGCCCACAACTCCCATTGACTTCATGCCTGGCTTGTCAGATCAATGCTCGGCTTCAGCACGCGTCACGCTCGGAACAGGCGTGAATCCTGAACGATCGCTTGAGCAAGGCGTGAGCGTGGCACGCGCGCGGGTGGGGTGAACGGCTTCGCCCGTTAACAAGGACGCCTAAATGAAACTTGTGGGTTCAGCGTAGGTAGAGCTTAGGTTGAGCATTGCTTGGGCGTCCTGTGTGAACGGGGGCTAAGGCTTCTCTGGTGCATCCATTTCAAATAGGCAATTCAAGAAAGAAAAAAGGTAACAAAAAGAGATTTACAAGAGAAACATTTAGATTTTTCAGAACCTAAAGGTTAATTTATGGTAGGACGCTCAACATTTTTGATAAGTGTCTCTCGACAGAAATAAAAGACCCGCACGCCGTTTTTAATTCATACTTCGCCAAAAGGTTTCAGTCATCTCCATGGTAACAGCGGCCCCTCCCGAGTCCCGCCCCCTCCTCAGGAACAGGGAGTTCCAGATTAGTGCTTAAATCAAACACATCAATAGCAAATGCTAGTGAATGCTAGTGTCCTCTTTGAAAATCGAACTGGTGGTGTGTGGTTCAGTTTGTGTTTCATTCTACTGCCCTGCAACTAATTATTATTATTTGTGTTGTAAAGAATAGCCATGCTTATCTGTATTCTGAATGCATGTATCCTTTGTGAGGTTTGACAACATTTTAACTGGTTTAACTGCTACATAAATAAATGGCCATGTGGTCACTTTATATAAACTATAAATAGAATTTAATTTACAGAAAATATGCTATATCGTGATATATATCGGTATCGGGATATGAAATGACGTATATCGGGATATGAGATTTTGTTCATATCGCCCAGCCCTATATGCCACTGTCTTTGACTTGTCTTATCACTCTACTGCCTTATTGCTTGTTGTGTCTCTTGTTTTCCTGCACCCATATGCCCTGTTATTTTGTACTATGTTGTAAACGGAGTCCACAGCACAAGAATTTCACACGTGATACTTGTACTACGGAGTGACAATTAAAAAAAAAATCTTGAATCTTGGACCGGGCAGGTTGGCTTTCAGAGACCGCTACACTGACGGAACTCTCCCTCTAGCCAATCACAGTGCACGACAAAATATGACGCTGTCTGCGACATTACAACATTCTCCAGGTAGGCGACAGCAAAGAAAAGTGTAGGGGGAGACTTTTTTCTGTCTCTTCTCTGACGTCATATCTGTCCTGAGACAGTTTCAAAATTGTCGAGGGATGAAGCAGAAATTGGCCTTTACTGACCCCAACCCTTTGCTTGTGGTTTCTTGGTTTATTCTCAGGATTTTGCTCGACCTCAAAGGTATTATACAGGATTCTGTTCTGATTATGTTGATGTCACTTCCATTTGTATAGCTTTTCATACAGTGCATGTGGTTGAAAAATGAACAGCATATCTATGGTCAAAGTAATCCTATAGAATGGTGTAACTAACAGAAAAATCTCTTCTTTGCTTATGTAAGCCTGTGCTGTTTGGTTGTTCTAGATGTGAATATGTTTTGATTTGTAAATACTGCCCCTAGTGGGTGCTGTGCCACACTTCAGTGATGGGATGAGTTGAAGATCCATATTTTTTATTTGAAACGTGTAAAATCAATCAATCAATATTAGGGATGCACCGATCGATCGGCACGTGACCGGAAATGGCCGATTTTCACGTGATCGGCCTCGATCGGTGATCTGCGCCGGTCACTCTAAGTAGCCGATTCTGTGAGCCGATTTTCACATGACGTGCGCACACCCCAAAGCACCGAGACAGGCACCCAGCCACCACACCACACACGCCAGCATACCTTCCTCGTTGTGGATTTTTTTCACCGTCAGTGAAGTAGACAAATCTCGCAGTTTGTCACACATGCAAGTCGAAAATAAGCCGTGGAGACAGAGATGCGGCCGAGTCCCGCTCGGCTGGAGTCCAGTCTGAGCGGCTCGCTTCACCTCACTGGCCCCCCTCTCTCTGCTCTCTCTACCCGGGAAGCAGTGCTGCTGCACCCGGCCACAGTGCACAGCCGACTTGGCGAGGTGAACGCGAGCATTGTGTCCAGCATAACCATTCCCCGACCTGCCTTTTCGATTCCACATCAGCGCTGGTGCCTCAGCCTGTCAGTCATGTTGTAACGTAGATACAGGAGAGACTATTTGTTTCGTATTGCAAATAGAACGACGGACATAATAATAAAAATGCATCGGACTCACAAGTGTGCAAGGATTTCTGTGCGTGACGATATTTTTTCGGATGGCAGATAAAAATACGCATACCAAACTTCGGACTGTGTGTAAACTCCGCCTGATATTCAGACTGAAGATCGTTACTGTAACTCATAAACTCATTTCCCCTCTACTCAAGAGGACTGGTCTGGAGCCGGTCTATAAACTCCTTGTCCATGAATCATTTTGATGTTCTGTTGCACCTGTTTTCTTTTGGAAAAGTAAATGCATGATAGCTGTGGGATATAGGCTATTGGATTTAATTTAATTTTTGTATTCATTGTATTTGCACAAAAAAGCTCTGTCCAGTAGCCTAACCTGGAACACTTTTATTTTGAGATGTGTTTGAGTGAGATGGTCCTACTTCATGCAAATGATAAGATAAGATAAGATTATTTGGATCCCCATTAGATGTAAGAATTGTTCTATGAATCTTAATTTTCAAACAAAGTTACAAAAACGTTTGTGTAAGCTGTCAATTGTTGTTTTTAGAAAGAAAAATCGGAATCGGCAAAAATCGGTATCGGCAAGTCAGACTATTCAAAAATCGGAAATCAGAATCGGCCAAGAAAATGGCAATCGGTGCATCCCTAATCAATATATATACTTTTAGTGTGTGGATTTCCTTTTAAATACTATTACTATTATTACTATTCTTCAATGATCCCTATGGGGAAATCCAATCACTGAAGCAGCTGAATCACTTTTTGCAATGTTGTGTTATGTCAATTTGTGCATGTCACTGGTCCACAACTTAAATAAACTCTCAGTGACTGTCAAACTAAATGAATGTCTGCAAAACGGTTTACAGTTTTCTGATATACTACTGATTTTGTAATGATACAAAGCTGGTTGAAAATGGGCGGAGTGTTCCTTTAATGTCAGTTGATTCTCAAAGCGGTGGGCGACACTTGTTTATGTACATTTTTAAAGGGATACACCACTTTTTTTTAAGTTTAGCTCATTTGCCACATCCCCCCCACATAGCCAAGATACCCCCTGCCTTTACCGGCATTGTCCAAGCAGTATACAGTGAGATACAGTTGTGAAGTTAGCAATTATCACCATAGAATGGAGGCCAATGGTATCGCTGTAAAGAATTTGCTAAAACACACATCTCACGGCGCTGAAATACATGTTGTGCTTTGGGGACACACCACACGATGAAATATCAATCCAAAATGCACATAGCAGTGTTTTTAGAAGGAAAATAGACAGCCGGCACTACTTTCCAAACATGGCCGCCGGGTGCACTGATCTCACACAGCTCTCACACAGCGCCTCAAGCACCATGGAAACCAATCTAACCAAAACAAAGGACAACTACGATAACTACTGATCATGGCGGACTTCGTGAGAGAGGATGATGACGATTACTACTGGACAAACCAAGACCCCGAACCTTATCTATTTGAACCAGAATATACTGAGGAAGAACTACAGGCTTTAGAAGCAGAGCGGGCAAGACGAGAGGCTGAGGCAGCCGAACAGCCGGGCGGCCGAGGGGAGAGAACGAACCCGGGATGGACTGGTGGTGTAGATGTGGAGCATGCCGGCTGTCTATTTTCCTTCTAAAAACACTGCTATGTGCATTTTGGATTGATATTTCATCCTGTGGTGAGTCCCCAAAGCACAACATGTATTTTGGCGTCGTGAGATGTGTGTTTTGGCAGATTTTTAACAGCGATACCATTGGCCTCCATTCTATGGCAATAATTACTAACTTCACGACTGTATCTCACTGTATACTGCTTGGACAATGCCGGTAAAGGCAGGGGGTACCTTGGCTATGTGGGGGGGATGTGGCAAATGAGCTCAACTTAAAAAAAAAGTGGTGTATCCCTTTAAGGCAATTTGTGTAAATGGATGTGAGGTCGACCAAACAACCTGTATCAACTATCAATACATCAAACCTGTCAGGATCCCATCCAATTTCAATAGTAGGTATCAGATGTGTGAAGCTCTGCTTTGGTGTACAGGTCCTTACACATCGGGAGCGGTTTTTTTCGTGCGATTAATTCGCACGTCAATAATATTTTCTGAACCGATATCAGTCAATGCAACGTGCATACCAACGGTGAAGTTTCGCTGAGCGTTATTGCGGTGTTTATTTTTTCGAACCACGGTCGATTTTTTCTGAAATTCGCTTCCAACGTGTACACATCTGTGGCTGTGATTGACAGGTGGGTCAAAACTCGCATCGCAATTTCATGCCGTATATTCGCATCGCTCTTGATGTGTAAGGAGCTTACTTCACTAACCGTAGACTCATCTAGAGCTTTGGTGTAGTTCACTAACCGTAGACCCATCTAGAGCTTCCCGGGATGTCCGACACGAAGACGGAGGACTCGGCCACCGGCAGCCCAGCGTGCTGACTGGAAGGCCACGTCTCGTAGGTGACGTTGCCGTGGACGACGGGCTGGCACTCCCTGATGTGGCGGTGGGAGTGGGAGGGGCCATGGCCGCTCGCATACGGCAGCAGCAGGTCATCGTCCAGAGAGACTCTACAGAGAGAAGACAGGTCGAGACAAACAGGTCATCGTCCAGAGAGACTCTACAGAGAGAAGACAGGTCCAGACAAACAGAGACTCTACAGAGAGAAGACAGGTCGAGACAAACAGGTCATCGTCCAGAGAGACTCTACAGAGAGAAGACAGGTCCAGACAAACAGAGACTCTACAGAGAGAAGACAGGTCGAGACAAACAGGTCATCGTCCAGAGAGACTCTACAGAGAGAAGACAGGTCCAGACAAACAGAGACTCTACAGAGAGAAGACAGGTCGAGACAAACAGGTCATCGTCCAGAGAGACTCTACAGAGAGAAGACAGGTCGAGACAAACAGGTCATCGTCCAGAGAGACTCTACAGAGAGAAGACAGGTCCAGACAAACAGAGACTCTACAGAGAGAAGACAGGTCAAGGCAAACAGGTCATCGCCCAGAAAGACTCTACAGAGAGAAGACAAGTCAAGGCAAACAGGTCATCGTCCAGAGAGACTCTACAGAGAGAAGACAGGTCCAGACAAACAGGTCATCGTCCAGAGAGACTCTACAGAGAGAAGACAGGTCCAGACAAACAGAGACTCTACAGAGAGAAGACAGGTCAAGGCAAACAGGTCATCATCCAGAAAGACTCTACAGAGAGAAGACAAGTCAAGGCAAACAGGTCATCGTCCAGAGAGACTCTACAGAGAGAAGACAGGTCCAGACAAACAGGTCATCGTCCAGAGAGACTCTACAGAGAGAAGACAGGTCCAGACAAACAGAGACTCTACAGAGAGAAGACAGGTCCAGACAAACAGAGACTCTACAGAGAGAAGACAGCTCGAGACAAACAGGTCATCGTCCAGAGAGACTCTACAGAGAGAAGACAAGTTAAGGCAAACAGGTCATCGTCCAGAGAGACTCTACAGAGAGAAGACAAGTCCAGACAAACAGGTCATCGTCCAGAGAGACTCTACAGAGAGAAGACAAGTCAAGGCAAACAGGTCATCGTCCAGGGAGACTCTACAGAGAGAAGACAAGTCAAGGCAAACAGGTCATCGTCCAAAGAAACTCTACAGAGAGAAGGCAAGTCCAGACAAACAGGTCATCGTCCAGAGAGACTACGGGTACAGACAAGTCCAGACAAACAGGTTCACAAATAGAGACACTGCATGAAATAGGCCACGCCCATCATGGGGGAAAGGCTCCGTTCATTTCCACACACCAGCGTCATTTTCCTTGAATTAAACATAGCTAAAAGCTGTTGTGTGGTGGGCTGCGCAGACAACAAATGTAAAAAAATCGCCAGTTAAAGTTTTTTTGTACTCCTGAGCAAAACAAGGAAGCCATTGTTAATTGGCGAGAAGAAACATGTGGATCTAGCTGTCAAGGAAGTAAGTTGGAGTGTTCATCTTCCGTATATACGATCTTTTGTGCAACACGCAACCATGCACGTGACATAGGAGAACGCCAGGATTGGAGGGGGGCTTTCTGTTTTCCCCCGTCTTGGGCATGGTTTCTGAATGATGACGCGTTACGCAGTGTCTCTATAGGGCTAGATTTAAAAAGTTGATTCTCCGATTTTGACTTTAATCCTTTGATATCAATTCATATGTCCAGAGATCGCTTTTTTTTTCTTTCTTTTTTTCACCCGTGAACGCACCACCAGCCTCTGCCTCTCATTCTTCGTGCATGCGCAAAGCGATCTCTCTCGGTGAAGTGAAACCTGCAAGATGGCGGACGCAGGCAAAACCAAAGGCAGATATGTCTGGAACAATTTCGGATTCAAAGACAAAAACGAGCTTGACAAAAGTAAAGCGATTTGCAAGATCAGCAGACCGGGTCCGTGTGTGAAGGAATACAACAAATATCTGAAACCACCTGTGACCTGATGAGACATCAGCGAGCCAGATCTCCTGCTATCTGAAGACAATTTGTCCGGACTGAAACAAAATCAACTGAAGGATTCATTAGAATTACCAGCCAACTCTCCATGTGCCCTAAAAATAACCGAGGCTATAGCAACTTTCGTATGCAAGGATATACGCCCGTATTCCATTGTGAAAAATGCAGGCTTCAAAAGGCTCCTGAAGGTACTCCAACGTGAACTACGTTATGAGTAACTAAACACCAATTTTGAAGCTATTTCTGCCCACATTATATTTTTGAAAGATGCAATACTGTCAACATTCTGGGAGGGGTCTTGGTCCTTGCCATTTTCAACCATTTCAGCCATTAAAGGGCCAATATTTTGCTAATATAATGTATTATTATTTTATTGTTGGCCTCCAGTAGAGTAACTTATTGCATCATTCATAGTTTAAAAAACGAATTGTTTATCTTGTACTGGCTCTCACTGCCCCCTTCAGTTCACCCTCTGTCTGAAACGCTCTGTTTTAGGTCCTGTTCCTTTAAGAACCCCCACCCTCCGAAATACTCCAGGCGGGCAGGGAGTGAAAGTTTGTGTTTGCAAACCTCTGCCCAGACAGAGGACCCGGACCCCACATTGAGAACCACTGCAAATCACAATCGTGCAGAGAGGGAGAGGGAGAGGGAGGGGATGCTGTGTTTGGCTGCAGCAAACACAGCATCCTCACAGCCTTTGAGATTTACTCTCAAAGGCAAGGAGTGGCGATTTTTTTGGTGTGCCGTTTTCCTCCAGGCAGCCTGACGCTGATTTCCCCCCTCTAAACAGAGCTCGATTTAAGTTGTTATTTCGGTCTTTTTCAAAATTATGTTTTCATTTTTTAGTAGTAATGGTGCATATTTATCGATACAAGCAGTGTTTTTATTCCAACATGAACCAATAGTATGTTTAATACTAGATTGAAATGAGGCCAGAATGCAGAAATCCCTTGTGATTACATTGTCGCGGCAGTCTACTGGAATGTCAGAACAGGGAAGGGAGGGGCAGGGCGCGCGCGCCGTGGGCCCGGGCTAGGTTTGGCAAAGTTGGCATCACCATGGTAACAAGTCTTACCTGACGTCACTAGAACTATGCTCACGCACAAATCCATGTCCTCTCGTCTACGAGACTTCATGGGGGGGAGGGGGGGTCCATGGGGGTAACATTAAAACACCTTCACCTATTTATTTGAAGCTTAGCCCATGTTTAATATGACCATCCAAGATTGTAACAACATATATATGATACAAAATTAAGAAATGCATAATATGGCCCCTTTAAGTACTGATCCACAAGCTTGTGTGTGTGTGTGTGTGTGTGTGTGTGTGTGTGTGTGTGTGTGTGTGTGTGTGTGTGTGTGTGTGTGTGTGTGTGTGTGTGTGTGTGCGCGCGCGCGTGTCTGTGTGTGTGTGTGTGTGTGTGAATCCAAATCAAATAGTATAATATCTCACAATCTCAGATCTCATAATGACGGCAACCTCTTTTGGTATTTTTAAGAACAAGTTATTTTTATGCATACCCTTTTTTCTGTTTTATTATTTTATTTATATTTTGCATCAACTATTTTACTGTTTGTCAAGTATTTATGCTTAACTCACTCATGGTTTTATGTATTATTTATGTGAAACACATTTGGGCTGCAGTTTTACATGAAAGATGTTATGGAAAGAAAACGTATTTCGGAATTGTATATAGTATTCACACAAGTCACTTGACTTCACTCCTTATTACTTCTATTGTAGATTCAACTGTAGACAGATGTTATTGTGGAAAAGTGGCAAACAGACTTAAATGTCACAGGTTCAACCAAAGTGACAATGAACGAGTAAGAAAGGATAAAAATAAATAAAAGAAGACTAGGGGTGCACTGATCACGTTTTTTGCCACCGATCACCGATTGCCGATCGCCTATGGGAAATATCTGCCCAACCGATCATCATAACTCCTCAAAGAAAGTTTGGAAACTTTATTTTAGGTCGATTATTTCTCCCCTTTAATAATACCAATTGCCATTGTATTTTATATCGTTGGAAAGCCTGATTAGTGATGGGGCTTTTTTTTTATAATAATAATAATAATAATAATAATAATAATAATAATAATAATAATAATATAAAAAAATATCGGCAATCAGCCGATCGCATATTTGAGGTCAAAATCGGCCGATACAGATTGCTTGCTGATCGATCGGTGCACCCCTAAAGAAGACCCATTCCTCTCAAACAGCATTAAAAACCTGACTCAAATCCACTGAAGGGAATTCAAGACAAGCAAAATATGTTTTCAACAGTTGAGTGAGGCCATAAATAAATCCTGAACAAGGTCGGACTTGCTGTGTTGACTTCCAAACACACGCACGCACACTCACACGGCAGGTCACTTATGGTCAAATTGCGTCAGATGAAGGAATGTGTTCTCCACACAGCAGAGCCGCAGTTTCAGATTAAACCACTTTATATCAACTTTACCTGCTTTTTCTTTGCCTCCAGCACACCAGGAGGCAGGAGCTCAAAGAATATGAAAACAAATTACTGTCACACCATTTATACCAGGAGAGATGATAGAAATTAGTTTCACCATTCACTATATAACGGAAGAAAATCCATGATGTGACCCATTGATCTTTAGAGATCAATTTTCTATACTGTAGATCTGATGTTTGACTTGGACGTGACGTCATCAAATGATTAGATAACAACCAATCAATGTCTAAGTGAATTTAACCAACAACATATTATTGTTCAATACACTACAGGTGAAGTCAGTCGATGCCAACGGATCCCATACTGAAGGTTGCACACACATCCTGCACAACCTGGAGTCTGCTTCAACTGTTCAAAAATAAGACATTTTAGTTTAAGTGTACGTATTGTTGTTGTATCTTTTTTCATGTATTTATTTATCTTTTCTTACATAATGGGAATACGTTGACTCTCGCGTTGTTGTTGATAATGTATGCTGAAAGAAAATCATAAATAAAGTGTGGGAGGATGTTTACTTGTAGCCTACTGGCACTCGGTCTGACAGAAACCATTTAACACTCAGCTCTGGCTGCTTCTGGAGGCCGGGGTCACCACAAGGGTCAGGTTTATACAACTATTATGCAATCTCAGGAACACTGTAACATGACAGCATGGCAAGAATCCACTGAAAACAGACAACAGAAATACTTTTATGTGATTTTTGATTGTTTTTGCTCACAGTTGTTGTCATTTGTTAGTTGTCTGCAGATTTTATGTTTGACATGTTGCTAAGCTCAGTCGCTCACTCACCCAACACTCTCCTGAAACACTTTCTGCTGCAAGTTTTTAGTTTTAACACTTTTTTTGGCACCTGATGTACAAAAGTCAGTCCGTTCTGAATCAGTTGGCACATTTTTGGGATTGGTACATTTTATGAATTAGTGTGTCAGTTGTTCATGGATTCTTTGTTTATTATTGTTTATTAATAATAAACAAGAATAAACTTCCACACCTGAGATACCCCACAAAGGAAATCACTCTTGAAATAAATTATCTTATATAGAAAATGTTGTTATTCACAAGTAGAGGCCTCGTATAGGCCATGGCGGGTCTCTTGCCTCTACTTTGCATTTTTGTTGTTGTTGTTTAACTTGCTAACTTTCAGTAGTTCTGTATGTTTTAATGTGTGCTAAAAAATAAAAAATAAAAAAATCTCGAACTACCATGCAATTAAGACCAGCCCGCCTCAACACCTCCACCAGCTGGCCGAAGAGTCTCACTGCAGCGACCTCTTCACTGAAACTGGCAGGTTTCTTTGGAGACTATGTCAAATATAATGTCAAACTAGTGAAGACTGAGTCTGATATCACGAAGTCAGAGCATACAAAATTGAAAGCTAACTGTGCCAGTAACAGTGACTGTTATCAGGAATTTGCCACAGGACAGATTAAATCAAGAACTGAATGCTGATGCTGTAACGGGTTTTAAAAGGCTTAAATAGATTTTTCTACGTGAGGTCAGTCAGATGAGGGGAGTGAATCGTCTGTGTGGAAGAGATAACGTTAGTCAACTGAACTTTTTGCAATCCAGAGTGACCCCTGATACGAATTCGAATACTTTAACAGTTGGCAAGTTAGGTGTAATCAGTTAGTGTAATGTGGGGGTTCGATAGGTGGTTGAATAGATCACTCTTAAATAAGAATAAACAGCCAGACGGAGACGGATAATTCTGCTCGGCAGCACATTACTTGACTCCACACTCTTCACAGCTTTAACACAACACACTTCCTCGTTCTGACTAGTGTCCTCTAGAGCAGTGATTCCCAACCAGGGGTACGTGTACCCCTAAGGGTACTTGAGCAGCTTGCAGGGGGTACTTGGAATGATTGGGGAATACAATTGACCTCCTAAATGATAAATAAATATATATATATATTCCAAGTCATTTCATAAGCCCATTGTTAAAATGTGATGTGTGTGCCGCAACTAGTTCTGCTGGCAAGTGTCAACTGCTACACTGTTCTGCTACTGATAATGGCAAAAAACAACAACTAAAAAGCCCAAACACCGGCAATTCAGTGAAACATATATTTTGTAAAGATTTACTTGTATCTAATCATCAACACGCATGAGTGAGGGGTACTATTGTCATGGAAAAACAGCTCAACGGCCCGGGTACATAAGACACAAAAGGTTGGGAACCACTGCTCTAGAGAGAGAGTGGCGTCAGCGGAGGACCAAAATGCGACTCATTAGCCAATGAACAGCCAGGAATGGGTCTCGCGCTACTTAGGCATGCTAAAATAAAGCTGATAATGTACAATTTGATTCAAGGGATGAAAAACCCTTTCAAAGTACAACACAAAGTGTCTATTTTGCTGCAACTCGACAGTGCTGCTTTTTTTACTCACGAGTTCCAGGACCTTACTTCCTGGGGGGGAAAAAATGGTCCATTGGAGTGAATGGAGATGTCGGGACTCTTCTATCTATACGACTCTGGTTCTGACTAACCACGAAGAAGCACTTCTACTCAAGTAAATACGAGTTAACCACAGATAGGTCGATTCAGCAGTGTAACATAAACATGTAGCGCTATTTAAGCTCAATATAACAACATATTACATAAAATATTCCTTTTACTAAATGAACTCAAATATTGTAATTAACTTAATGTCTTGTGAATTAATTGACGTATGAGTCAATTTATTGATTAATTCACTTATTTACCTTATGAATCTTACATTAGTTTAGCATGAAGTGCCAGCCTAGCTACTACTCAAATATGACCATTTTATTTTCCATGTATTATCAAGCTAGCGTAAAACCCTGTTCGGCACGAAAAGGACTGCCTGGTAAGTTGAAAAATGGTCTTGCTAGCAAAGTTTGTCTCTCGCTAACGGCTAACCAAACGAAAATATAATTTTGTTAAAGCGAGCTTACCTTGTGTTTTTGGTGTCTGACAGCCAAACCCAGAGGCACAGCAGTAGCCACACTAACTGACATTTCTCTGAGACTTTTGCCATATGAGGAGAATGATTACAGCATGCGCAGATCAAAAGTGTGGACCTGCCTGCCACACTCCCCTTTCCCCCGCTGTTTCCCACTCATCAAGCTAACGTCGCACTATCGAGCTAAGCTAAAAGAACGAAACATCTAACTTCTTCTTCTTCTTCTTCTTCTTCTTCTTCTTCTTCTTTTGCGTTTAATGGCGGTTGGCAAACAACTTTCGGGTGCATTACCGCCACCTACTGATCTGGAGTGCAATTCCTATCAAACAAACACACTAATCATAATTAAACAATAAAGAACCAAATAACTATAATAACTTCTTCAAATTCGATTTATTAATCGTGTTGATATTAAATACTCCAGAAGGAGCATCCAACACTTATCCCATGAAGATTTGCTTAGACTATTACTAATATGTTCCTATCCTGTCCAATCTCTCTGAGTGCGTTCTTTAACACATCTCTTTCTGACACATACTTCTGACAATATAATAACACATGATCCACTGTCTCTTCCTCTCCACAATACTAACATCTCCCATTAGTATGTTTCCCAATCAAAAATAGGGAACTGTTTAAAGCAGTATGACCATTCCTTACTCTTGTCCTAACTATTTCCTCTTTCCTATTTCGACCTCCAGACTCTCCACTCACAACTAATGGTTTATTTTTTTAAAGATACCTTCCTTTACTTTCTTTATTCCATTCATTCTGCCACCTCTTTTTGATTAGTCCCTTAATCACCACTTTCGAAACATCTAACTTCCAGTTATACCTTCAAAATAGAACACACGCACGTGTGTAATCATTTATATGGGGCTTTTATCTATTATAATAGTTTATACTGGCTTTTATCTGCTTTTGTAACTGTTTCGTCAGTCCCCCCTCCTTTTTCCCCTCCCATTTTCTCCCCAATTGTACGTGGCCAATTCCCCGTGCTGTCCCAGTTGTTGCTGATTGATGGCGTGGGATGATTAGGTGGCCATGATTTGAAGGAAGTTTTGGGGAATTTTAGCCAGGGCACCAGGGTTACAGGAGCCACTGGAGAAACTATTCAATTGTTCAGTCTGCGGTAAAAGGTTTTTTAATAATAAAGCACACTTGAAGATACACATGAGAGTCCACACAGGAGAGAAGCCATTTAGTTGCTCATTCTGTGATAAAGGTTTTGGTCAACAAGGAAACTTGAGACAGCATATGAGACGCCACACAGGAGAGAAGCGATTTTGTTGCTCAATCTGTAGTAAAAGTTTTGCTTATAAACAGGACTTCGAGGCACACATGAAGTCACACACATGAATGTAACCATGTAGTTCAAGTTCTAGTTCAAGTTCAAGTTCAAGTTCAATCAATTGTGTCATCAGTGGGATTTATGACACCACTGATGATGTCACAGTGGGATTTATGTCATCACTGATGATGTCACAGTGGGATTTATGTCATCACTGATGATGTCACAGTGGGATTTATGACATTCCTGATGATGTCACAGTGGGATTTATGACATCACTGATGATGTCACAGTGGGATTTATGACATCACAGTGGGACAGAGAAACAGCCAGTCAGAGCCCTAGCTCCCATTTATATACTGATGCTTGACATAAAATTACTATTTTCTTTCAATAGAATCATATCACATCAATTGAATTATTGTGATAGTTATGTTCTAAATTATAAAATTGTGAATAGTGTCTCAAAATATGATCTGAAACAATTTAGGGAATATTATTTCAAAATTACAGATGTTTATCTTAAATTATTTTATCTAAGATCAATATTGCCATATATTGCTGGAAAAAAGACATTCCACGAAGCTACTTTACCAAAATGCTGTAGGCTACATTGTTCTTTTGATGTGTAGTGCAGACAGTATGGGTGATTTTTCTGCATTATTTGTGATCTATTTGTTTCCTATGCAACCGTGACTAAGTGTAACCCGCGTTGTGTAGTCCCCGAAGCTGGGAATCAAACTCGCAACCTCTAGCAAGGAGGCCAAAACCCATGGGCTCTACCATCTGCCGCTAGAGCGTTTCTTGAGGTCTTTGAGAGTGAGGTTTATTGCTGCACAGCACTACCCGCTGGCCACCCCGTTAGACACTACACTCACCCCCCAACAATAAAATGTTTTCTCAGATTTTGATGCGAGAGACAAAATGTCATCGGGTCCGTGGCTCTAATGTAGACTGCAGTGTGGGGCAGTAGCGAAGCTACATACCTTAACTACATTTCTTTTCTTTCTTTTTTTCTTTTTTTTTTTCTTTTTTTATTTAGACGGGACAATGCAAAATTGATGAACACATTAACCATGGAACAGATAAAAACATCTGGAACATAATAAAAGTGTAAAAATCGCCGGATTTAGCGCGAGGCTAGTTTCCATCCGTTGTCCCCGAAACATAAGACACAAAAACATGAAAACAGAATATATAAAATAGCAAAACATAGGCATCAAAGAGCTTTACACCCGTAAATCAAGTATACATGTGCAAAACAGCAAAACACAAGCAACAGTAATACACTCAAAAAACACAACAGTATAACATCTACAGAAAAATACATTTAAAAAGAAAAGTTCAGAAGTTGACCTTATTACCTGTGGCCACAAGACTGGTGGGTTTTCAGCCATTCATTCAGTGAACCCTTAAAAGTGGCAAGTGTGGGGCTTTCCCTTATGGGGACTGGCAGACTGTTCCACGTTTGGCTGCCTTTAACTGAGAGGACGTTCTGCCCAAACGTGGTCAGTCTGCGCTGGACCTTACAGTCACCTCTAGTGTCAGACCTGGTGCCAAGTCCACTAGTTCTGTTTCTGTGGATGAATTCATTTATAGGCGGGGGAGCTCAGTAGGTTGGTGGTAGCTTCACTACTTTTGAACCAAGTAGCTTTTTCAGTAGCTAAGCTATTTATAGACCCAAGTAGCTTGTAGCTTCCCACAAAAGCTACAAGCTACTCGCCAGAGAAAATCCATGAGCAAAGCATGCAGTGGAGATTTCTGCTGAGGTTTGGATTAAACAGGAGGAGACATTGCATATGTCAAGTGTGCCTGTGTAGCCAATAAAGCACTTCCAGTTCCATTATGACAGACAACAAGTGTTGTTGTCTCATCCTTGCTTTTTAGCATCCTTGCCTCTCTTGCAGCAAGACCTGGCACTACTCTGCCTCTGATTGGGTTGGGTTTAGGCAATGAAGGGTAGGGTAAAATATGTCATGTGCTGGCGAAGTCACATCAGCAACGGACTTTGAAAGATGGCAGAGCCAGAGGGAGCCACTGGCAGTGATGAAGAAGACGTTCAGGTTTTATTGTCTGTTTTTGAATATTGTGCCAGTGAGAGTTTCAGTGTGTTTTATAATATAATAAACAATCAAAATGAGATTTTTTTTTGCCTGCCTATTTGTTTGGTGGAAAGTTGTTCTTTGACAGGCAGTTGATTCAATGTGAGAGAAAAAGTAGCTTTGATGTAGCAAGCTGCTTTTGCCATGTTGCTCGTAGCTTAGCTTGCTACATTTCTAGGATAGCTTCAATGTAGTTTAGCTATATTTAATCGAGAGTAACTGATAGCTTAGCTTACTACATTTTCCAAGTAGCTTGCCCATCACTGGTAGACTGTTAGGGTGGTTGATATGAAAAGGTTTGAGAATCACTGCATTAGAAGACCAGCCGGGCTCAACACCACCACCTGCTGTCCAAAGTGTCCCACTGCAACAACCTCTTCACACAAACTGAGGTTTCTTTGAAGATTAGGAGTTTAGACAAGATTGAGTCTGACATCACTAAAGTCAGAGCATACAGAATGGAACGCATAAACATTAGTCAACTGAACTTTACACTCAGACCCCTAATAAGAATTTCAATACTGTAACAGCTGGCAAGTTATACTATAGCCATGGTGTGTGCTGGGAGACAGTCCAGCCTTTTTCAGAATCTTTTTCGGTAGCCCTTTCTTTTACAGTCCGGTAATTACCAGGTATTTACCTGGTAACTACCAGGTATTTACTGGGTATTTACCTGGCAATTACCCGGTAAATACCTGGTATTTACTCAGTAATTATACATTATAGATTATAAACCTCCACTATTACCTATGAATTAGTGTAAATGTGACTATGTTAGGTAATAACTCAGATATTTACCAGGTATTTACCCGAAAATGGCCAGGTATTTACCCGGTAATAACCAGGTATTTACCAGATATTAACCTGGTATTTACCCAGTAATTATACTATACAATAACTTGTACCATTCCAAAACGTTATCAAGTAAAACCTCACAAGTTACCCAGTAAGTAAGCTTACTAAGCTAAACTGTACTAATGTAAAAGGAAGCCTTGTTTGTTTTTCATGGAATTACCATGTTCTTACTGTACCATATCCTTTGGAATAGAATATCCCATTGTCCCTGCTATCAACACAAACTTGTACCATGTACCATGTAGATTTTGGTTGTCAAAGGTCAAAGTTCAAGGTCACTGTGACCTCAGGAAAGCCATTTTCTAGCTCGTTAACGGGATATCTCAGGAATGCCTTGACAGACTTTATTCAAATTTGCCTCAAACGTCCACTTGGAGTCAAGGATGTACTGATTTGATTTTGGTGGTCAAAGGTCAAAGTTCAAGGTCACTGACTCAATAACAAATCCGACATGATTTGCTGTCCTGTTGGTGCACTTTCACACCAACCTGCTCCAGGCGTAGAAAAACTCCCTTCTCGAGTGGTTTGCAGCTGCCTAACTTGCCTTTAAAACAAAGGTTTTTCTTACAAAACCTGCAAAAATCATTCACATTAGCCATCGCGTGCTAGCAGTACTGAATGTCTAATGTTAGCTCCTTTGCTCAAAATAAAGGGCGCAGAGTGATGGAAAATCTGTTGCACTGCGCATGTGCTCTGTGTGCTAAGCTGGTTGGCTGATGGAGTGGTCTATCAAGGGAGGTACACCCGCCCCTCCCTGTCCGCCAGAAATCGCTCTGAATAGAGAGCCGCAGGAATGAGTCCGGAAATCATCGATGCTAACAGTCCTGGTTCTTCACTGTTTTCGCCTATGGCAGTTTTGAATGGGTTTTTGGCGCGATGCTTCTAATAATCTCTCTGGGCAACGCTGGCTTAATCAAATGCGATCCAGTGTTTAGTAATATCATCTTCACACACGAGGACCACTTTTATGAGTTTTGAAGCTTTTACGTGCCGTTAAAAGGGCGGATAGCTAGCAAACGGCTAAATGAGACTACACTGTTGAGTCGATGGGGATATATACGTCAATAACGTCACCACTTCAAAGGACGAACACGGAAATTCTCTTTCCCTCACCTGGTTCAGCCCGTTCAGCCCGGAGTAATCAGTGCACACATCCAACAACAGTCCAGGTTGAGCGCTGACGTGACGTGGAAGCCTATGCGACAGTGTGTAGTTCTGGATTAGCTTAGCTCAAGCTTTTTACTTCTAGGGCTCGCATTTACGCTACAAAACTCATGAAAGTGGTCCTCATGTGTGAAGATTATCCGGCTGAACTCTGGTTCGCATTTCATTAAGCCAGCGTTGCCCAGAGAGATTATTAGAAGCATCGCGGCAAAAACCCATTCAAAAATCCCATAGACAGAAACAGTGAAGAACCAGGAAGTCCGGGACTTCCGTGTTCTGACTCCAAAAATACGTAATCCCTGCGGCTCTCTATAGCCCAGCCTCCAGACTCTTGTGACTGATAGCACATAGAGGTCACGTGGAGGCTGGGTTTACCCAGGCTACCATTGAGGTGCCAGGGACGAGAAGAGTCACCTCTCATGTTTTCTGTAACTTGTACCTTGCTAATTAGGAGGAATCTGCTGATGTTATTTTATTGTGTTTCTTATTATATATTGCTTATCTTCTTGCTTCAAGATTCAAGATTTTTATTGTCACTCTGTGGTACAAGTATCATGTGTGAAATTCTTGTGCTGTGGACTCCGTTTACAACATAGTACAAATATAACAGGGCATATGAGTGCAAAAACAACAAGAGACACAACAAGCAAAAAGGCAGTAGAGTGATACGACAAGTCAGAGACAGTGGCATATTCACTGCACATAGGTGCACATGTCATGTGCATACTTTAGACGTGCTTAAACATTTTAAATTCGATGTATTTGACGTACAGGTGCAAATAGCATATACCTAATTAAACATACAATTAAACATTAGACATACATAATGGTAGCATCTACAGTGCGGTACAGTACAGCTACTACACTATTTGTGTATGTTAACACATTCACTGCCAGCCATTTTTTTTTTACTGTAGGTAGCTTCTGCCAGAGGGTTTTTTTGAGGATTCTGGCTCATCTTTCAAGACCCGAGGATTCTTTTCTGCTAAGATTTTGTGAACACAAAATATCTCAAAAGAACTAATAGAATGTGTGCTTTCTCTGTCTAAAAGAGTTAGTTTGTAGAGTTAGTAGTTATGTAGGCATTAGCACTTGAATACAGCATGGTTTCAGCGTCTGAAAATTTAAGCTGAGATAAATAGCTTTTTGTGAAATTCGATAGAACAGTCACTTTAACCATTCATTTTTGGCATCAGTAAGACGTCAGACATCTAAACAATAGTTTTGAACAGTAATTTCCTCCATAACAGCAGGAAACACCCCTCTACTTCAAACTCCTCCCTCCGTGTGTGTTCTTCTTGGCTGCAGCGGGCGTGTCACAAGCGAGTTGCTGCTGCTGCTGCTCCTGTCTGCTGGCGGCTGCTGGGCAAGTCTGGATGGGCTCGCTCGTTTCTTGGGGTTTCGGTTGAGAAACCCCAAGAAACGGGGTTTCTTTTGAGATTCTGGTCTTATTTATGCTGCGTGTTTCAAAGTGTGTTGCACCCATAATCTATTATGCAAATTTGCAATCCCCCACCGCCAGCAATCAGCGCGAAAGCGAAAGCGTTTTCGCCAATCCATTTTACTGTATGAGAATGGTTTCATTGCGCGTTCCCCTGCAGTTTTGGCTGGGCTTTTTCTAGAATGGAGAGCACTGTTGCCACTTAGTGGGTCGGTGGAATGGGTTGTACACGTTCGGTGGCTCCAATATTTTTATAGGAGACGTGGGGGGCGTTGATCCACGTCCCACCGTCAAATTTTTTTTTTTTTTTTTAAGCCGAGATATCTCGTCATTGGCAGTCAACCGTTGGATTTTGTAAGCCGAGATATCTCGTCAATGGCAGTGAACGTGTTAAGGAGTCTCGTGGCCTGTGGGAAGAAACTGTCCCTCGATTTGTGCGTGCTTTTGGGACCCTGTATCCCCTCCCTGAGGGTAACAGGGAGAACAGGCTGTTGTGGGGATGGTTTGTGTCTTTGATGCTCTTCAGGGACCTCCTGAGGCACCGCTGGTTATACAGTTCCTGCAGTTCTGGCAGCTCACATCCTGTTACGTGCTGGGCCGCGTGTCTCACTCTTCTTAGCGCCCTGCGGTCCATGGTGGTACAGTTCCCGTACCAGGTGGTGAAGCAGCCAGTCAGCAGGCTTTCAATGGTGCCTCTGTAGAAGTCCCTAAGGATTTCTGGCCTTAGCCCAAATTTCTTCAGGCGCCTGAGTTCGTGTAGTCGCTGTTGGGCCTTTTTGACAACAGTGGCGGTGTGACCGGCCCATGTCAGGTCCTGGTGGATGTTGACTCCCAGGTACTTGAAGCTGTCCACCCTTTCCACCACTGTGCCCGTTGATGGTGATTGGGGGGTGTGCGCCCCCCCCCCCCCTGTAGTCTACAATGATCTCCTTGGTCTTGGAGACGTTCAGAGAGAGGTGGTTGTCCTGGCACCATTGTTCCAGGGCCCCCACCTCCTCTCTGTAGGCCGTCTCGTCGCTCCTGGAGATCAGCCCCACGACTGCTGTGTCGTCTGCAAACTTCACGATGGTGTTCGAAGATTGAGTCGCCACGCAGTCGTGGGTGTAGAGGTCGTACCAGAAGGGGCTGGAGACGCACCCCTGGGGCGCTCCTATGCTGATGGTCAGTGGGGAGGAGGTGAGGTTGCCCACTCTCACCACCAGGCGGCGATCTGTCTCCAGCCTGGAGGGTACTATGGTATGGAATGCTGAGCTGTAGTCCAAGAACAGCATTCTCACATAGGTGTCCTTCCCCTCCAGGTGGGAGAGGGCGGTGTGGAGCACGTGTGCTACTGCATCCGCTGTGCTCCTGTTGGGGCGGTATGCAAATTGTCATTGAGGCTGGTCACTTTCTGCTGCTTGGGAATGGGGATGATTGTCACTGCTTTGAAGCAGGAGGGAACTTGTCGGAGGGAGAGGGACTGGTTGAAAATGTCTGTGAATACGCCTGCCAGCTGGTGGGCGTAGGCCTTGAGGACACGCCCGGGGATGCCGTCCGGGCCGGCCGCCTTGCGTGGGTTGATACGCAAGAACGACTGTGCTTGCTGTGGGTTGGCTGTTATTTCTTGTGCCTTCCCCTGTTTGAGTGCTGCCTATGTATTGGTTCATTGAGTGATACACCTCCCACCCCTATTAGCCAATGACAGACTGTCGGGTGTAGTGGGAGGCTTTTTAAACCACTTGTTTTGGTGCCATCATTGTTTGACTCTGATGAAGACGCTGTGCGTCAAAACGTTAGTCACTGCACCTTATTAAAACCACTTTCCAGTGAATCGAGTGCTCCAGGATCTTCCTTTCTTTATTATACCGTCCTGTTCTGAGAGCACCAACCTCCCACTGCGGAAGGGCTGACGCGCAAGAGACCCCTTTTACATAAAGATAATGTATGTTAAATCGAACATGATGCTGTGATATTGTCCAAATCTCCAAGAAGCCTTTTATTTTTTATTTTTTCCTGTGATGGCTATACTATACTAGTCCTACATAATAATTTCCTACTCAGTGGACTTACAGGGTCTGAGAGTTTATAGTGATACTCTTGTCTTGTCCTAACCATAGAACTGTTCTAGTGAATGTTATTCAACTTTTGTATATCCTACTGGAAATTAAGCTGTTAGTCCATAGTGAAATAGGCTGTTACTTCACAGACATTTCTGAGTGCTTACATTTCTTCTAAACAATATTTAATCAATGCAGGGATTTTATTTTTTTTGCAAGCCATTCATACTAAATCAGTTGTCCCTGGCCTACAACAGTCTATAATAACAGACTCCTGTTGGACTGCATATGTGTATCAATATTCTTTCTAAGTCATTAGTTTACTGATAGTATTTATTTGTTCACTCTGGGGTATTCAGAGCAAAGAGGGAGAGAGAAACAGAGAGCATGATGATTCAACAGGGCAAGGAGAGCTGGTATAGATGATATGGAGGTGAGTGAGAAAGGGCAAATAATTACATTACAATAGTCTAATCTGAATATTAATTTAAAATGAGATATTCCTCCAAATCGGGCTTCAAATGGCCAAGATTTTCCGGTGGACCCGATATGGTATCCTTTCATGGGGCCCAAAATCCCTGGCCACACCATATCCCTTTAACAGCGAGCAGTGCAGCCTCCTTGCATATTTTAGAGAGGGGGTTGTAGCCATTTCAGTGGTCTGTACAGACCATTGGTCTGTACCACTAGGGGGCGCTAAAGCGAATGGTCCGGACCAGTTGGTGTGGTCCGTCACTGTACCACGGACCACTGGTGTGTGGTCGGTCAGGTGCTCAGTGTGGTCTGTCACGTGGTCCGTCAGTGTTCCTTCTCATTTTAATGCATGGTCAGTCAGCACAGACGCTCTGACCATGGTCCGGACCACTTAGTGTGTGGTCGGTCAGGTGGTCAGTGTGGTCTGTCACGTGGTCCGTCAGTGTTCCTTCTCCTCTTAATGCATCAGTCAGCGTACAGACGCTCTGACCATGGTCCGGACCACTTAGTGTGTGGTCGGTCAGCTGGTCAGTGTGGTCTGTCACGTGGTCCGTCAGTGTTCCTTCTCGTCAAAATGCATCAGTCAGTGTACAGACGCTCTGACCATGGTCTGGACCACTTAGTGTGTGGTCCGTCAGGTGGTCAGTGTGGTCCGTCAGTGTTCATTCTCCTCACATCGTCAGTCAGCGTACAGACGCTCTGACCATGGTCTGGACCATTGTGTGTGGTCGGTCAGGTGCTCAGTCACGTAGGCTACGTGGTCCGTCAGTGTTCCTTCTCCTCTTAATGCATCGCAGTCAGCGTACAGACGCACTGACCATGGTCACGACCACTTCAGTGTGTGGTCAGTCATGTGGTCTGTCACATACGTGGTCCATCAGTGTTCCTCCTCGTCTTATGATCAGTGTACAGACGCACTGACCATGGTCCGGACCCCGTCTGTGGTCGGTCAGGTGGTCAGGACCCACGGCAGCTCAGAACAGCCCCCATCCCCCTGAACACTAAATCACAACTAGACAATACTGGCCTATTTTTAACATAATACCCGATCATTTATATTTATTGCTGTCATCAATAATTACTGCGATCATGCCTTTTCATCGCTGGAGCCTTGCTTGTCGAATCAGCTCCCAGGAACAATTAGGGCCTCGCACCCTCACAGGTGAGGGAGGGTATGCCACACCAAATGGTTCATTAAAGTGTTCCAAAGTATAGGATGTTGTAGACAGACTGTTCTTCACAAGATACAACACACCTCTAAACAGTCGGTGTCAAGTAGCTCTGAGATGCTAACTCCTCTTGCACACCTAGAAAGTGATGTGTTTTGTTCCCAGCTGTTTCACAGCAGTTTCTTTGGAGAAGAAGAATTGCGTAGCCTAGAACTGAGTAACCTAGTTGGCATGAGCAGCGATAGCCACCATGGAAGAACAGACAAAGGAAATATTAACAAAAGAAAATGAAACGTCATCGACAGAAAAAAAACATGGAAAAGATGCAGAGCAAAATCATCACAGCAATGGCTGAGCACCAAAGGTGCAACCAAATTGAGTGAGGAATCGGATCTTGCAGACATCTATTGAAATAATGTGTAGCAAATAAAAGACAATAATAAAGAACAATATTGTGCTTGTTATTGAGCGGAAGATGAAATGATGCCCTTAGCAATAACTTATTGGCAAGAGGAAATTATTGCTCCCTGTGGCTCTATTTCACCAGAGGAAACCGATTGTAGGAGAAAACAAGCACAGATCCCATAAGTTACAGGCCCACGCTCTGTGTGCTTCACCCAGAGGGCATTCTGACGATGTGCATCACCTCACTGACTGACTGACTCACATGAGTTTGGCTCGTGTTGCCCTCGGCTGCACCATGGGAAAATGATGCACATAAAGGAGACATGGGAAAATTCCAGTGAAGAGAATAAAAGAATTAACAGGAATAAGTCTGTGTGATTACATGGATGCAAGAATTCCCCTGTGCCACAACAAAGCCAACAAAATACCATGTAAGTTAATCTAGGGCACCCTGAACGAACGACAGGAGGAAAGAGCTAGAACTTAGACACATTATTTTTTAGATATGCATGGGAGATAAATAATTTTGAATAGAGTTTTTTAAATTGATTTAACACATTTCCTCAGTCAGCTCAGCCATGAAGACAAACTCATTCTGCCAGGCCGCTCAGCTCAGTTGGAAAATAATGCCATGACAGCTTTGTAGAAACCTCGCATTGCAGTCAGCGTACAGACGCACTGACCATGGTCACGACTGTAAAGTATGCAAAAGGATGCTTCTCTTTAGCTTAGCTTCGAGCATGTTTATTTTCAGGCTTGCAGTAGTAACCACATACAGGATATATACAGGGAAACGTCACGTCCTCTGGTAGAGGCAGATTGCCGTAATAACAACGTACAGCACACGCACACTAGACTAACGTCAGTGTATTAATACTACCGTATATGACATCTCCCTCCTTTTCTGAGTGTTATTCAATAACCTGCAAGGAACTCAACGACACATAGGCTAACTCAAAATTATAACATTGACATTTTACTTTTAGCATTCGTCTCTTCTTTTAATCAAAACCAAAGTGCAGCTATATAACTTTCACAGTTTAACACCATTACTTGTGAACATCAATTCGCTTCAATGTCAGCAACATTATGGGCAATGCAACATTTATGTCAACAACACACATTCCTATTCTCACACTTTTTTTTTTTTTTTGTGTGTGAAGTGTGTGTGTGTACCCATTTTTTTCTCTTTACCCTCCCACTCCCAAAGGCCATGGGTGTGACACCGCAGTGTCTACAGGTCCAGCCTGTTGACTGGCACGGACACCCGTCCAGATCTGGTCACAGTCTGACTGGGCGGAGGGGTTGTGGGCGGAGGGGTTGTGGGCGTAGCTGCGCTCTGACTGACTTAACAGTCTCTAACGGGGCTGGGGGAACTGTGTCAGAGTGGGTGTCTGTCCCTGTGTTCTCATCCGGCGCTGCTGGGATGGGTTGGAGGTGGCGGCGATTCTGTCTCAGCTGCGCTCCGTGCGGTGTCCTGATGATGAAGGATCTCGGGGTGGTGCTCTCTCTTGAGATCACCGCTGGCAGGGACCACGACTTTTCATGGTCCAGCTTGGAGAACACGACATCTCCTGGTCGCAGGGCAGGCAGGGGCCTGGCTCCAAGGCGGCTGTTGAAGTAGTGAGCCTGTTTTGTCTTCTCCCTCCTGTCCTTTTCTTTCACCGCCGTTCTGCTGGGCCACTTTGGCAGGAGATTCTTCTCCAGGGTTGGGAGTGTGGTGCGGATTTTTCTCCCCATCAACAGCTCGGCTGGGCTGAAGCCTGTTGTGGAGCAGGGTGTGGATCTGTAGCTCATCAGAGCCATCACTGGATCCTCCTGCTTAAGAATTTTCTTCGCCGTCTGTACGGCTCTTTCAGCGTGGCCATTCCCTTGTGGGTGGTGAGGGCTAGATGTGCAGTGTTTGACGTCAAGCTGCTTGGCGAGCTCTCTGAATTCCGCGCTTGAAAACTGAGGCCCGTTATCGCTCACCACTTCGTCTGGGATGCCGAACCTGGCAAAGACAGCTTTAAGCTTCTGGATCACGTGTGCACTCGTTGTGGAGGAAAGGTGCAGTATTTCTAAATACCTTGAGTAATAGTCAGATATTACCAGGTAGTTGTGATGATTTAGCTCACAGAGGTCCATGGCGACTCTCTTCCAGGGCCGCTCTGGGAGAGGTGTGGAAATGAGAGGTTCCATCTGTTGTGTTCTTTTCAGTTCACAGCACACTTGGCATGACATCACGAGCCTGTTTATCTCTGCAGTGAGTCCGGGCCACCACACGGATGAATACGCTCTCTCCCTGCATTTAACAAGGCTCTGATGCCCTTCGTGAATCCTCTGAAGAATCTGGACTCTCATAGCCCTCGGCACCACAATCCTGCCTCCTCTTAGGACGAGGCCGTTGTACTCTGACAGCTCAGATCTGACTTGGAAATACTCCCTCGCATCTCTAGGCACCGTCTGTGAGTGTTCAGGCCATCCTTTCTGAATGAGCTGCAAGACAGATAGCAGTTCGGTGTCGGCCGCTGTCGCCGCTCTGATCTCCTCCATCTTGCTTGTAGATGCAGGGATTCCCCCCACGACGCTGGCCACGTCGCTCTCTGTGTCACTCACTTTGTACGCGCTGTGTGCCAGAGGACTGCGTGACAGCGTGTCTGCAACCAGCAGAGTTTTCCCAGGAGCATACTCTGCTACTGCATTGAATCTCATGAGCCTCATGAGAAGGCGCTGACAGCGTATGGGAACATTGTCCAGGCTGCGGTTGTTAATGAGCGGCACAAGTGGCTTGTGGTCAGTTATCAGCTTAAACTGCTCCAGTCCAATGAGATATCTATCAAATTTCTCGCACGCCCAAACACCAGCCAGCCCCTCCTTCTCAATTTGGGCATAGCGATTTTCTGCTTCAGTCAGGCGTCTGGAGCAGTACGCCACCGGCTTCCACATCTCACCGTGAAGTTGAAGCAGCACGCCCCCCAATCCATAACTGCTTGCGTCGGCCGACACAGCAGTGGGCTTGGTCACGTCGTAATAAGCGAGGACTGGTGCAGTTGTTAGCAGCTCTTTGATCTGCTCAAAAGCTGTTTGTTGTGCATGACTCCACGTCCATGTGTTCTTCAGTTTCAACAGCTCATGCAGCGGCTCTTCTATAGTTGAGAGGTTGGGAACGTACTTTCCGAGATAGGTCACCATCCCCAGTATCCTCTTCAACTCATGCACGTCTTCAGGTGGTGAGAGCTGCTGTATAGCTTCCACTTTGTCTGGGTCCGGCCGGACCCCAGACTGGTCAATGAGGTGCCCGAGGAACCGTAACTCACTCCGCTTAATGTTGCACTTTTCACGGTTCAGCTTGAGACCAGCGGTCTCTATGCGTTGCATCACCTTCTCCAGGCGGCTGTCATGCTCCTCCTCCGTGGCACCATACACCAGTATGTCGTCCATAAACACCTCAACACCCTCCAACTCCTGCAGAGTCTCCATCATCTTCCTCTGAAAGATTTCGGGTGCGCTTGTTATGCCAAATGGCAGCCGCTTAAAGTTGAACCTGCCGAATGGGGTGATGAAGGTGGTGAGTTTACAGCTATCTGGGTGTAATGGTATTTGGAAGAACCCACTGGCTGCATCCAGTGAGGAAAAGACAGTGGCCCCACTGAGCTTTGCCGTGATCTCGTCAGTCGTTGGCAGAATGAACCGTTCCCTCTCGACAGCCTCATTCAGCCTTTTGAAGTCCACACAGATGCGGGCTTTCCCGGTGGCTTTCTTTAAAACCGGCACCATTGGTGCGCACCACTCGGTGGGCTGCGTCACCTTCTCAATGACACCGTTTCTTTCCATCCTCTGGAGCTCTTCCTTTACCTTTAGCAGCATGGGGAGGGGTACACGTCGTGCTGCATAGACAGCATATGGCTGAGCATTATCTTTGAGCTGTATTCTCACAGGCTCTGTCTTTAATGTCCCGTGCTCGCCATATGCCTGTGTGTGTGCTCCTTTCCACACTGTTTCCTCCACTCTCTTCACTAGATTCATCTTCACGGACATCGGCCTGCTCAGTAGGTTGTTTACAGAGCGCCCGCGGATGACATATGCTGTGAGTGGGTGGGACTTGCCTTTGTAGGTGACAGTGCTCTGGATCCGTCCTAGGCACTGTAGCTCGCCACCTGGGCTGTCCAGAGGGATGTGTGCAGGCTCCAGTGGTCTGTAAGGAGTGAGTGAGTGGTATGTCTGCTCGCAGATGATGCTTACATCGGCCCCGGTGTCGATCTTGAACTCGACGGGTGTGGAGCCCACCAGCATCTCGACAGCCCATTGCTCCGCTGTCCCATCTGCTTTATTCACTGCCCCAAGGAAGTAGGACTGCTGCTGCTCGTCCTCCTCCTCCATTGGCTCTGTGACGACCTCCCTCACTGTTTTCCTGCTCCTGCACACTATACCCCAGTGTCCAATTTTATTACATGTGTTACATGTGGATCTTCTAGCTGGGCAATTTTCATCTTTGTTATGCCTCACTTTTCCACACTGTCCACATTGTCCCTGTTTATTTTCCCCTTTTGGCGTGAAGCCAGGGCGGCTGGTGTACTTGCTGCGCTGTTGAGTGACTTCATGCACTGCCCCCGTTGCTTCACCTTGCATGCTGATCTGCGTAGTAACCTCTTCAGACTGCCTGACCGTCTCTATGGTCAGCGCCAGCGTCAGGTCCTTCATCAGTTGCAATTTTCGGGAGAGCTCCTTGTCGAGTATGCCAACAACGATCCGGTCACGGATGTTCTCATCTCTGCTCCTGCCGAATTCACAATGCTCTGACAACTCGTACAAAGCCCTTATGAAAGTCTCTGCTTTCTCTCCCGGTCGCTGCACGCGCAGATGGAAACACGCACGCTCGTGAATCACATTTCTTCGTGGCACAAAGTACTCAAACGACTTGAAAATGTTTTCCGCTTCACTTCCCATAGCGTAAATAAGGCAGCTTACTTGAACGGCGCCATCGTCTTTGTTCAACTTTGTGGCGGTCCTGTACCGCACAAAACGCTGCCGCCATTCCGGCCACTCGCTCGGCTTGTCGAATGCAAAGTTCATCGGCGGGTTGAATTTTGCCATGACTTCTCGCTGTATCCCGCTTCTGACACCATGTAAAGTATGCAAAAGGATGCTTCTCTTTAGCTTAGCTTCGAGCTTGTTTATTTTCAGGCTTGCAGTAGTAACCACATACAGGATATATACAGGGAAACGTCACGTCCTGTGGTAGAGGCAGATTGCCGTAATAACAACGTACAGCGCACGCACACTAGACTAACGTCAGTGTATTAATACTACCGTATATGACAACGACCACTTCAGTGTGTGGTCGGTCATGTGGTCTGTCACATACGTGGTCCATCAGTGTTCCTCCTCGTCTTATGATCAGTGTACAGACGCACCGACCATGGTCCGGACCCCGTGTGTGGTCGGTCAGGTGGTCAGGTCAGTGTGGTCTGTCACTTACGTTACGTGGTCCTCCGCCTTGTGTGGTCAGTGTTCCCTCTATAGCTTATATCTTCCTGCAGTGCTCTTTACACCAGCCACGGTCCCGACCACTTATTGTGGTTTCGTCATTGTCTTCCTCAGTCAGACGTGGCATAGATGGCACATCATGGCAGGTTTAAATAGCCCACTAGGAGCAATAGGCTACTATTTAAATCTGTCATCTATGCCACGTCTCTGTTTGACTCTGAGGAAGATAGGCTACTCTGTGTCTAAACGTTGGCCTATTTGCACCCATATATTAAATTGCTCAACATGCTCAAATTGCTTTTTTCATGTTATGTTACTCATTCCTTTTTGAGAGGCACCGTTTTGGCATAGTGCTCTGAAGCGCGGATATTCCCCGTGTTGTTAGTGTGGTCTGTCGTACCGTCGTACCACAGACCATGGTCTGTACGTCGGACCACTGGTTTCTACCACTAGGGGCGCTAAAGCTTCAGCGTGGTCTGTCAAGTGTACCACGGGCCATTGGTTTCTACCACTAGGGGCAGGGGCGTTGGAAGTACTTTTAGGTAGGGGGTGCTGCCACCGATTCAACATTGGGGGGGACGGCTGCCGGCGCCCAGAGGGCGCCGGAAAATTTGGCGGCGACCGAAGGTCGGCGGCAAAAAAAAATTGGCCACTTTGTCGCCAGATTAGAGGAATATTAATATTAAGATTAGACTGTTGTGTCATTATTCAGTCACCTTTTCTCACTCACCTCCATGTCACCACTTGCTCCCACTGCTGTGTTGGAATCCTCATTCTCTCTCCCACCCTTTTTGGACTTTTAGCCATATTTAGAGGAATATTAAATTTTAAATTAACATTAGGATTATACTGTTGTGATGTCATTATTCAGTGTCTTCTCCTCTTCTCTGCAGCATTACTCAATTTACCCTCAGGACTCAGGGACAGTGATAGCCTTCCTGCTATTCCTCCTATATCCAGGGCCGGATTAATAGTACCATGGGCCCCCGGTGCTATTCATTTTCTAAGCTATTCATTTAGCCTTTTAAGGTAGTCATAAAGATTATATCTTCCAGACTGAAATGTTATAACAGAAGTGGAGTATTGGCCAGAATTACATGAACATTTGGACACTTATTCAGCGGGTATTTTGCATGTTGCGTTCAGGTGCACTGTAAAAAAAAAATTTTTTTTACATCTCTTGCCACCAGGGGGTGCTGCAGCGCCCACCGCACCGTGCTTCCAACGCCTTTGACTAGGGGTGCTAATGGAATGGCACCAGTCAAGTCAATCCAAACAGGCTTTATAGACCCTTCTCACGGGGGCCATTTTGGGTCGAAAAGGCAGGGTAAACACAGGTGCAAGCAAAACACTAATGAGGCTTTCCAAATTCCAATCATGGAAGTTGGAAACCCTCATTAGTGTTCTGCTTGCACCAAAAAATATTGAATAACACGTGTGTGGTATATGCTCAGTGTGTGGTCTGTCAATGGTCACTGTTAACACAATAGACCCTTTTCACAGCAGCCATTGTGTCTCAAGGCAGGGTGAACACCAGTCTAACCAACAAGCAGATGGTCTTCCATTGAGGTTTTAAAAAAACATCTATATCACAGAATATTTCCAGGTCTATTTTAACCATTTCAGGCTTTTTAAAGTGTCCGCTTTTCCTCTGACATGCAGTCGCTTCCCACAGGTTTTCATGTAAAACACTCATGTCACTCTAAAAAGTTCCCACACACCCAGGTATTGTGGGTGCTCGTCTTACCAGAACTGGATTGCTCTTGCCAACTACATTGTGCACTGCTTAGACTGTAACTCATACTTATTTTAATGCTGATTTAACTCACTGTAAATTCATAAAAATTACCAGCCCATTTAACTCTGAATTTATGCCTAATAAACACTCCTCCACTTGTGTATATATTGGACTCCACTTGCAATGTTGTTTGTCTTTCCTACTGTGTCTCTGAATGTTGACATGGCCTACATGGTGCATACGGACACAAATCATCAAGAAAGACATGTATGTTAGGGTTAATACTCCTGTCAGTGCCCCTGACCAAGGTACTGGCAAAAGAACTGGAGTTGGTCCCCGGGCGCTGCACAGTGGCTGCCCACTGCTCCTAGTTCTAGGAAGGTTCCTAGTAGAGGATGGGTCAAATGCAGAGGATGAATTTCCCCAAGGGGATAAATAAAGGATAACTTAACTTAACTTAACTTAACTTATCTTGCATATTGTGGCAATTAAAGCGATTTGGATTCCGAATGATGCATGAATTTTGTTCCAGGTTGAATCAGTGTGTTATAAGTTCCAACAGACATATGCAAATTAGTGGCTATAATAAATCCCAATTAAAGGAGAATTTCGGTTTTTTTGAACCTGGAGCCATTTCCTGGCATTAATTATGAATTGGCCACTCACCTAGCGATGTCTGCAGCGTTTCTGGGCGTCCTAGCGTTGTTTTGAGATCAATATCGTCCAAGTCAGTGTAAAATGGAGTTGATTTGGGGCCAAGTGGTAGCCTGTATTTCCTGCATCTAAATAGCTATTTTTCTTCCCGTTTTCGCCACATATCGCCATAATCAGATCCGTCAACATCCAGCCGAGTGTTATTTCACCCCAGGCTGTTTCCTGGACTGCACACGGATCAAATTACCTCAAACGTGATCTAGGTCACCAAGTCTCGTGAAGTCCCGCGATACTTTCCTGTCGACTGGCCAAATACAGGCAGGACGCTTTGCGGTCGTGGTTTTAGCGTAACCTATGTGGGGTTTGGCGTAACCTATGTGGGGTTTGGCATAACCTTCGTTATTTCGAATCCCACATAGGTTACGCCAAACCCCACATAGGTTACGCTAAAACCACGACCGCAAAGCGTCCTGCCTGTATTTGGCCAGTCGACAGGAAAGTATCGCGGGACTTCACGAGACTTGGTGACCTAGATCACGTTTGAGGTAATTTGATCCGTGTGCAGTCCAGGAAACAGCCTGGGGTGAAATAACACTCGGCTGGATGTTGACGGATCTGATTATGGCGATATGTGGCGAAAACGGGAAGAAAAATAGCTATTTAGATGCAGGAAATACAGGCTACCACTTGGCCCCAAATCAACTCCATTTTACACTGACTTGGACGATATTGATCTCAAAACAACGCTAGGACGCCCAGAAACGCTGCAGACATCGCTAGGTGAGTGGCCAATTCATAATTAATGCCAGGAAATGGCTCCAGGTTCAAAAAAACCGAAATTCTCCTTTAATATGTTGTTTCTTATACAGTCAAACATTTTTTCAAAATAAAAGCTTTCATTCAAACTCAATGCAATAGACAAATTGAAATAAAATGTACATAAGGCCTTTAATTATTGTACTTTTCACATATTATGTGACTCGATTTGACAGAAATCTGTCATAGCGACTGAGAACTTTAATCCCTGGGATGTTTCATTGTAATGTTCTGCCCAGGGTTCTGCCACAGGAACATCCTGTTGAGCTTCTTCACCCCAATTGACATATAGCAAATTATTTATTTCATTATTTCATTATTTAAAGTTAGTAGCCTACTTAATTAACCTGTATACAGTGTGGCACAATTCTGCTTGTGCTTTAAGTAAAACAGTTGTCTAATGGTAAAGTAAAGGCGAATAAGAATTATGCAAAGGACAAATAATATGAAAATGAAGAAGCAAGAATATGAAAATTGATTAAAAAAGGCATCATCAAACATCTTTGAACAACACATCTTTATTTTAATTTTGCTGGGCTCCACAATCATTTCGAGGATTCGAGGCAACCCATTTAGCAGCATCTGAGAGAGAGGGAGAGAGAGAGAGAGAGAGAGAGAGAGAGAGAGAGAGAGAGAGAGAGAGAGAGAGAGAGAAAATTGGCACGCAGCCTACAGAAGTTTAAAAGTCCAAACGAGTTCTGTATGTAGCTTAAATAATCAAACATCAAAGCTTAATATTGTCATATCACAGCGGTCATATAGCCTAATCTATATAATTATATTTGATGATTCACTATTTTTATTTATTATTATTATTATTATTATTATTATTACCTTTATTATTATTATTATTATTATTATTATTATTATTATTATTATTATTATTATTATTATTATTAGGGGTCCAAGCACGAAGTGCGTGGATCCCTATTGTATCTGTTCCGTTTATTATTATTCTCCGCTAAAACAGTATGCACGTCAAAAACGGTAAGGGGTACAGTAGCCAGACTTTGCACATAGGTTGGAAATGTGCCCCACTACTCAGAGACAAAAAATTACCCATATTGACCAGATGGTGGCGCTATAACAGACCATTTCACGTATTGGCCCATAACTGTTGAACCGTGAGGCGTAGAATCAAAATTCCACATCTGCTGGATTCCCTGGATCAATGCGCATCTATCCATATAGACCACGCCCATTTAAGTCTGCTAGATTTTCCGCCATCTTGTACTTTCTAAAAAAAAAAAAAAATGAACTCGTCCTAGGCCATTTGCCCGAATGAGCCCAAACTTTTTGTGTGTCATCTCTGGACTTCCCTGATTTAAAAACTTAGAAAGAATTTTGATACGTGAAACCGTCTTGAAATGATAAATGTTTAAACTTTTGATAAACAAACTCGTCCTAGGCCATTTGCCCGAATGAGCCCAAACTTTTTCTGTGTCATCTCTGGACTTCCCTGATCTAAAGACTTACAAAGAATTTGGATACGTGAAACCGTCTTGAAATGATAAATGTTTAAACTTTGACACTATGTCATCACCGATGACAGTCTTGTGACATCACTGATGACGTCATCTATGATGTCATCTATGATGTCATCTATGATGTCATCCTTCCTCTACATAACATCGCGCACACACACACACACACACACGCACACATGCACACATGCACACACACACACACACACACACACATGCACACACATATACACCTATACACACACACACACACGCCACACACACACACACACACACACACACACACACACACACACACACACACACATATACACATACACACACACACACACACACACACACACACACACACACACATATACTCACACATATACACACACATATATACACACACACATATACACACTTACACACATATACACTAACACTACTATTACTACTGCTACTACTGCTTGAACCCGGTCAGGTCACCAAATCTCAACCAAACTTTGTGCACTTGTGCACATACCAACTCTGACTAAATGTGCAAATCAGTGTCTATATCATCTGACATACACCCCCCAAGTCACCGGAAGCTTGGACCCCGCATCGCCGCTTGCGGCTATATTTATTATTATTATTGTAACAGACTGTTCTGTATGTTATTGTGTACTCTTATTGTGAAGTCCGGAAGAGGAAGTGGACAGTTGGTTCACTCTCTGTATCTCTCTCGCCCCTGACCAAGTAAATGAGTGGCAGCAGCTCCCAACAACAAGCGGTCTCTGACTCATTATTTCTTCACCATAAACAATATATAAAGAACCCACAACGCTCGGTTACATTTGTAATATCCAGTGTATTGTAGCGACGGGCTGCACTCTCAAAGTGGGACTGATGGGGGCAGTGTAGCGACGGCTGCACTCTAAAGTGGGACTTCCTGTTTGTCTTGTGGTTGTGGGTTTTCTCTGCTGTTGTTGAGTGGGAAGTAGGGCTGTAAATCGTGTTGCTGTTGTTGTGTTTTTAGTTCAATAAAAAGCGGTAAAAGAGAGAAGCCTCTAGCGTGTTGTGTGATCAACGCTACAGTATGTTTACATTGAGGCCATCATACCAGTCAAACTTATATCTGTTTATTTAGACAATTATATGTCAATAGAATAGTAAACATTACAACATTATTATTATTATATTGATATTATTAATTTAGTAACGTTACTTAGTAACGTTAGTAACTGCCCAACAATGATGGTCATTGACATGCATTAAGACGAGAAGGAACACGGACCACGTAGGCTACGTGACAGACCACAGGCTCACATGACCGACCACACATCAAGGCAAGTGGTTGTGGTCACGACCACTGTACACTGACTGACGATGCTGTACACTGACTGACGATGCCTTAAGATGACAAGGAACACGGACGGACCACGTAGCTACGTGACAGACCACACTGACCAGCTGACCGACCACACACTAAGTGGTCCGGACCATGGTCTGAGCGTCTGTACGCTGACTGATGCATTTTGACGAGAAGGAACACTGACGGACCACGTGACAGACCACACTGACCACCTGACCGACCACACACTAAGTGGTCCGGACCATGGTCTGAGCGTCTGTACGCTGACTGATGCATTTTGACGAGAAGGAACACTGACGGACCACGTGACAGACAACACTGACCACCTGACCGACCACACACTAAGTGGTCCGGACCATGGTCAGAGCGTCTGTAGGCTGACTGATGCATTGTGACAAGAAGGAACACTGACAGACCACGTAGCCTACATGACAGACCACACTGACCAGGTGACCGACCACACACTAAGTGGTCCGGACCATGGTCAGAGCACCTGTACGCTGACTGATGCATTGTGACGAGAAGGAACACTGACGGACCACGTGACAGACCACACACTAAGTGGTCCGGACCATGGTCAGAGCGTCTGTGCTGACTGACCATGCATTAAAATGAGAAGGAACACTGACGGACCACGTGACAGACCACACTGACCACCTGACCGACCACACACCAGTGGTCCGTGGTACAGTGACGGACCACACCAACTGGTCCGGACCATTCGCTTTAGCGCCCCCTAGTGGTACAGACCACTGAAATGGCTACAACCCCTGCTGATATTTTACCGAAAATGAGGAGCGACAATGACGCATATGGTAACAGATTCCATTATACTTTTTTTTTTTACGGCAGGGCTTAAAATTCACTTTGCAAACTGGGGGGGAATTCCCCCCTTCTGTTCTTCAGATAGGGGGGATTTATAGATTTTGGGGGGGATCTATTTACCTTATTCACCACGCCCACTTTTTCTCTCTTCCGAGTTAGATGCAATTGTATTTGTTCTTCCGGTTCAGCGCTAGTTGGCGGCCAATTTCAAAACAAAACGTCACTATGAAGTTTGGCAACATTCAGAAGCTACACTGCGGCCAACTTCAGTTACATGTTCATAGCGTTACTGCTGCGAGGAGCCGATGGCTGTACCCGGTCGGCATTTAACGTTAGTTACAAAAGCATGTCGACAGTGTTTTCTCACAGTAGCGTACAGTAGGGTTTAACAGATAGCTAGTCTGACCGGCCAGCACAGCCAGCGCGCTCCCAGTCCTCGCTGCTCGTTAAATATTTCCAAATAGGCGTTATTCTGATAAACTGGTCACATATTTGGAATGTTCTCATCCAAAAAAATATTAAAACTTTATAACTGTTTTTTGCTTGAAAACAGCTTTTTGGCAAGTCTAAAAATGACTATGGTAGGCGTAATCTACTTCCGTGTCTCAAACGGAAAGACGATTACAAAATGACGTCATAAGCGTCCTTGTATGGGCAAAGAATAAGGTGAATAGACTTTGGGGGGGAATTTTTCAGCCGATACTATAACTGACAAATATCTGCTTCTCCTGTCCAATAAGCGATAATAATTTTACATTTTTGTATTTAAAAAAGGAAGTTCACCTGTAGTTTATGCACACCTGAGTCTAAATTACTATGGCTCTTGTCATTGTGTTTTATCTGCAGACTAAGCAGTCATAGGCTTTCGATTCTATCAAAGCCTTTATTTTTTGTACGAGTGATACACTACTAAAACACTCACATCATATTATATCAGAAGTGTTCGTTTTGTGTTCACAATAGTGATGTCAGTTAGATTTGGTTACATCTGCCTTTCTTACTGTCATGTTACTGGCAAAGCTGTTCAAATTTTGCATTGGGGAGAGTTCTATTGAAGTGAATGGGCAGGCATGGGAAGTCTGTCCCACTATAAACCATTATGTGTCGTTCCACTTTATTGAAAATGTTCCCACCTGATTAAAGAAAAGACATTATGTGATGTTGACTGATGTTATTATGTATTGCATAAAATATTACATGTTTTCTTTAACTGAGTGGAAGCATTTTTCAATCAAAAGTGAAAGGATACAGATATTATGGTTTATAGAGGGACTACCCTGACTGACTTACCCTGCAATTTAATGTTAGCTCCCGTTAGCCTTTCAAAAGTAGGCCTGTGCACATCCCACCTTCATCCAGGTGCAGGGCAAAAGGCATGATATTCAGTAGGAGAGAATGAATGTCCGCACACCGGTTAAGCTCCCATAATTTAATAATTGAAATAGCGCAACGTTAGCCACCATAACATTAACCGGCTGTTTATGGAGCCACCAACCGACACAAAACCTGGACGTTTCATTTCGGGTAAAAAAACCTTCATAGGTTTTTTATATGGATTACGCCAGCTCTGGGAGTATGAAGTTCTTTGAATGCGAGGATATTGGTTTGCTGCTTGCCGAGTGGGGAGGCGACCGTCGGCTTAACATAATAGACATCGGCGCGCAAACAATTGCGCGACTTCTCTCGCATTATAAATTACAAATCTGCGGGAATTGACAAAAATATGCGCAATTCTCGCAATCCCGTGCTGAATTTTAAGCCCTGCTATGGCACTTCATACTTTGGAAACGTATCTAAATATTTAATTCACTGGCCTAGCCTAGCATAGCCTAACGTTAGCCATGGTTGCGTCCATTGTTGTGTGACGTCAGACAACTGATTCCCCGCCTATTCGGGGTAGATCCATCCCCCCTCCTGAATTTTCTAGTTAGAGCTCCGACTTTGAGTGGCGTTCCAGTGCACTTTTTCTAGTAGGTCAGAAAATCCAAAGATCCGAGATGTCTGGAATGCTTAATTGTGTAGTATGTGCACTGTGAGGGGGGGTAGGGGGTATTTTATGCGCCCAAGCCCAGGCCCCCCCCCCCCCCCCCCCCCCCATCAAAGGAAAGGCCCAAGCAACCGGCCTGTCAGCTCAGCTCAGTCACCCATGGGTCTTTTTCTCAGCATCCATTGTGTCTAAATGGCAGGGTAAACACAGGTGCAACCAAAACATTAATGAAAGCCCCGACACTGGAACACCTTAGTGGATTGGAATTTGGAAACCCTCATTAATGCTTTGGTTGCACCTGTGTTTGCCCTGCATTTTAGACACAAAATGACTGCTGTGGAAAAGGTCAATTGACTACTTGCACAACTCCACTACTTCCTGAAATGAGTAGGGCATCTTGGTTTCCTGTCCTACACTATAGACCAAATCAGCGGGATGTTTACATTTACTTCCGGGTACCCCTGGGTCCACACATTATAATGGCGGTGAATGGCACAAACTGACGTGTTGAAGACAAAAACAGACAAAGAAGACAAAAATGGTTCGTCCGTGTTGTGTTGTTGTTTAATATCATTCATAACAACACTTTCACTAACGTTAGTGGAGACCAGACTAGCTTATTTACCTGTTGGACCAGACCAGAGTAGACTTGACGCTAAATTAAATTAACGTGGCGTCGGTAGCTCTGTCTGTAACGTTAATGAGTCTGCAAAAAAACAGCGAGTTTGACAGACAAACAAACGTTATTAGCTAGCTAACACTACATAAAACAAACACAGAAGAAAGGCTAGATACGTCGGACAAGCATGTTTACCAACCGTTTAACCATTTAAATTGAAAGTAGTCGGCCGAAAACAACGAGAGGGTTTGACAGCATTTATTTGACAACACGCACATTTAAACCTGCCGCCTTCCCCAAGTGGTACCCGGAAGTAAATTTGTTTACATGGTGACGTCACGGTGATTTGGTCTATTGGATGAACTGATTAATGTCAGGTGTGCCTGACTGCTGCAGTCACAACAACAGTGATCAGGCACACCTGACATTAATCAGTTCATCCAATAGTGTAGGACAGGAAACCAAGATGCCCTACTCATTTCAGGAAGTAGTGGAGTTGTGCAAGTAGTCTATTGACTGGCGTCCCTGCTGCTGTGAGCCAGCAGAGGGAGCCACAGATCCACACAGCCACAGACCCAGACCACTGGAGCAAAACATGTTTTGCTGCCCTGCTGCTGTCATGTCTGCTGGCCTGCTGTGAGCCACTGCATGAGAGTATTTATAGCATGATAATGGCCATGTGTCCTTCAAGGCCACACTTCAAGTTAGCAGACACAAACCATCCAGCTATACTGCAAAACACACATTTCCTGCAGAGGAGAGACGTTTGTGTCTAAAAAGGTTGGAGGTATCTGCTTTATAGTAAGGCTAAAGCGATCATTCAATATTATCGTATTTCAGTGGAATAATATAATATGAAGATATTTTGATATCGTGACACATTTCTGCTGTCTGAATTTATTATGACATGGCCATTTTTACTTTTAAACTCCCATAAAATGAGGAAGGAATATTATTTCAATATTTCAGTTCGGTTCAATGACCAACAATAATTAGATTATTTTGATAATTATTTATGACTTTTGCATACATGAACCTTATCGTGATATTGATAAGGAAAAATCCTTATATTGATTTCAACCATATCAGCCTTTAAAGGCTAGAGTACAGTAATATAACCTGTGTCATGTCTCATATACGCCACCAGTAAAAGTACAGAGAGAGATTTGAAAAACCAATAAGTGTTTTATTAAGACACAAAAAAAAGTCCTGAAAACTCAGGCACATTATAAAAGACTTCGTTACGAAGCAGTCATGGTGATTTTCTTTACACAGAGAGAAAATAAACAAAATGGACAGAATTCCCTGTTGGAATTCAAACAGGTGAAGCACCACAGAGTTGTGCGATGGCCGACCTTTCCCACATTACACATCAGTCAGTTTTGATGCCCCCACCACAAGGTAAGACAGTTGTATGTTCCCCAGATCGTAGAAGAAGAAACTGGCCAAGCTGCCATTGCCAGAGTTTTGGTGTGTTGGCTTGTGAGGAAGTTGGACTCCACTTAAGGCCAAGAATGTGCAGGTTTTCACTTCAGAACACCACCACAATGGCTCATGTTACCTGGCAGAGGTTGGGCTACCTGGTGACTAAGAGCTACAACTAACGATTAGTTTTATTGTCAATTAATTTATAGACTCCGATTAATAGAGCTCAACAGGCACTTGACTTTTCGTGATGTAATTTGCCCCGAAAGTTCCGCGTCCATTTTCTCCAGACATTTCGATAAATCCAAATATAACGAGTTTTGGAACCAAGCCAACATGTGATCCAGAGAATCTTGAGTGACCACAAAACATTTGGTTCAAGCGAGAACAAAAAATAACTATGGGGAAAAAGAAAAAAAATCCCCCCCCCATGAAAACCAGAACATATTCATATTTAAGATGCTGGAACGAGATAATTTGTTTCTTTAAAATTTGTCTAATCGTTATAAAAAAATAGTCAATATTAATTTTCTGCCCATCAACTAATCGTTGCGGCTCTACCAGTGGCATGAGGCGATGCAGTGCTGAAACCTGCCAACACATGACCGTGTGAGGTGAACACATTCAACCTGACATGAAATGCAAGTTCCTCTGAAACATCCAGCAATACAGATTGTAAACAAAGTCAAAATAGACCACTAAGCCCCCCCCCCCCCACACACACACACACACAATGGTCTGCCAAAGCAGGGAATGGCTAGTTTACACTTAAGCCACGACTAATCCCTAATCAATAACATGATAAAAAATACAGGGATGTAGTGGTTAAAAAAAAGTGTAAGCTATGACTGACCTGTCACAGATCATTAACTCCCAACAACCACAAAAAAAACAATTCTGGTTAAGAAAAGCATTTCCACATGCTTCCCCATTATAGACACCACCTTCACATAATTACACACACGGACCACACTTACTATGCTCTCCATTCACATCACAGGGGCTTGACATTGGACTCAGAAAGGTGAATGAAAATGCGAGTCTGTCTGGCTTCCCCCTCCTCCACTACATCCCTGAACGTTTGACCCCACAAGGAGACGTTCAAACATAAACAACATGGCTGCCTACCCGGGTGGCCAACGTTATGGATGCATTTAGAAAACATACAGTCCTGTGACGTTTACTTGTTATTCTAAGAAATCTTTTGCGTAAATTGTCTGTTTTGTGTGTCCAAAAATGATATCTCGGCTAGGCCGGGGGTGACGTTTTAATTTGAGTCCCCGCTTTGTCTGTAACTTAGGCATTTTTGCACATTGTCACATCTTGTGTGTGCCCAAACAAACATGGCTGACTAATGTTAGCCGGGTGTGCTACAGTAGCTCACTCAACTGCTTGCCAACATAGAAACAGTTTGGAAACATAGCAACCAAATCGTGTGATGTTTAATTGTTAAGCATCTAGAAGTTTTTGCGTAAATTGTCCCAGTTTTCGTGTGTCCAAAAATGTTATCTAGGAGGGTCACGTTTTGATGTGTCCATAACGTGACACGGCTATCAGCACGGTACATTGTCTGTGGTCGCCTTGGGGAAATCTCCACAGTCTGGGGCGGAAAACTGCAGCCTCCTCACCGCCTCCTTGATCAGATTCCCGGACAGAATCAGCTCCTGGAGCAGCCTGTGCGGGTCGTCCTCCTCCGCGCGGCTTCTCCTCTGCTTGCTCCAGGGCTTAATGTGGTTCCACTCCTCGCTGCTGCTGTGAGCTCTAGCGGGGATGTGGGGATAGGGGCTGGCTCTGCTGCCGCCGCGCTGTCCCCGCTGGCTCCGTAGCCGCATACAGCAGCTCTGCCGCGCCGCTGCGGCTCCCGCGCTGCCGCTGGTCGCTTTACCACCGCCCTCGCCGCCGCCGAGCAGGCTATTGTTGTGGAGCTGCAGCGCCTCGCCGATCTTCGTGACCAGCGCGTCCACCTCTTTGGAGTCGACGGTGACGGACTGCTCCAGGAAGATGTAGTTCTCCTTCCGACAAGGCATCCTGATTCGAGCCTCTCAGGTTCTTGCTGCGGGTTTGAATGAGTGGTCGCCCCGGTGTGGCTGGCCGCTCCTTGCTCTCACCACGCTGCTCAGTAAGCAACAAGCCCAGTTCATTTGTAAACAATGGGTGACGTGTAGCAGACCGTACCATGTCCACTGGAGCAGGGGGGAGCCGCGATTTCATAAAACAAAACATCTACGTGATATACACAATAAATAAACACGATTACTTTTTATTTTACTTTATACAATCAACTAGTAGGCTATATCGTTAATTAGTTTATGCATTTTGACGCCTGTGTGTGTGGTGTGTGTGTGTGTGTGTGTGTGTGTGTGTGTGTGTGTGTGTGTGTGTGTGTGTGTGTGTGCGTGCGTGCGTGCGCGCGCGCGCGTGTGTGTGTGTGCGCGTGTGTCGGGGGGGGGGGGTATTTTGTTGAAGCAATCGCTGTGATTTGGGCTGCTCCGTCCAAATGAACATTACATAATAACTCATGTAACTGTCTGCCTGTCTGTCGATCCAGGCAAAATAAACAATGCACAGTTTGACAAATCACGTTGAATCTGTTACTGACAGTTGGTTCACCTCATGTCAAAGAACACGAATCTGATACTATCAAATCTTATTCACAATCACATCAAAACAATCTCGCCATCCTGCTTTGTTCAATATCTGTCCAATGACATGTTCAGCAGTCGCCTATCTATCTCTGCTCTACTCCAAAATACTGTACAATTCAATTCAAAGAGCTTTATAGGCATGAACAAAACGTGTTGCCAATGCAGTCAAGGACCAGGTTATATGATACTGATGAACCCATTTGATCACTATACAATAAAGTGCAATACAATTTTATCTACAGTTTAATACATAATTGTTGGGATCTTATAGTGATTGGGGTACCTCGGGTTGATATATTTGTAGCCTAATTTATAGGCTACTTTGTAATATCAACATATCCCAATGTATGAACACATAACTGCATATAGCTTACTATAAATATGTTGAGGCATGGAGCCACCCATGTAGGCTTCAAAATAGCGGCAGCAGCATCTATAGAGTGACAATAGCTCGGGAGGAGGGGGGCTGTCTGTGGGAACACGGTGTACATTTCTGTTTCTCAGAAGCCCGCACTAAACATGCTGCATGCTCCTAGCCCTCATCACCAAATAAGGAGCTACTATCACAGCCACGTGGTGTCGAGCCAATCACAAGGCCTGGCTGAGCTTCCTATGTATTCAAACGGCAGTATTAAACAGTAAAACCCAATGCACAAAGTACCTTAGGTTAAGATTTCCCTTAGAGTCAGAGTTAGTTAAGGTGTCCATAAAATAGAATCGGCTTCACAAAACACCCTTAAATCTTCTCCATAAGGTTAAGCATTTTAAGGAAAACATAAGCACAACATTTAAGGGTGTTTTGTGCAGCGGATTCTATTTTATGGACACCTTAACTCTGACTCTAAGGGAAATCTTAACCTAAGGTGCTTTGTGCAACTGGGTCCAGAGGTCACTGCAGTTGATTGATGGAAAGTGTTTTGCAATAATGAAACTGAGACCAGGTGTCACTTATTTTATGATTGCCTAAAAATGATTTGGGTTAGATATTATTATATAAAATATTGATGGCTGTTTCAACTATTTTTTACAGTATGAATGATATTTGTAAAACCTTTTTATAGAACCTCCCTATATGGAAAATATTACATTCACAAATGCAAATGGCCTAAAAACAAAACCACACATACAACCATTCAAAATAGAACAATACAATAGATTGAAGTAGAAACAAGATACTAAAGTTGAACATGGTTTAAAAAAAAACACTCTACGTTAAGTCAGACTGGAACTCAAACTAAAAAGCATGAACAAATATTAGCCTATAGTAAACTGAAATAATATGAAAAGACAGGAGCCTATGGGGGGGGGGGGGGGGGGGGGGGGATTAAACTACATGAAAACTGTAATCCTAACCTCCAATACATTTCATTCAAGAACACTCAAGTCATAGAATTAACCATTTATTGTATTATGAATACAATGCATACAATTATGTTTGGCGTTGAAGGCTCCGCTCTTAGAATTAATTTAATATTTAATTTAATATTTAATTAAATTTAATTAATTCTCCCTGAACTCGGCTCAGCAAGCATGCTACGCCGAGCAGGGAGAGCAAGCAGAATACCCCAAGGGAATAAAATATTCCAGATACATTTAAACCATAGAAAGTAAAAGAGGGAGCCTAAAAGCAAGACATGGAAACATGTTCATTTTTTGAGCCATGCAGACTCCAGAGCTACAATACATGATAGTATTTGATCTAAAAGGTGGAGGCTGGGGTGGAGGTGGCAAAGTGTTGCCAGCAGCCACAACGATCAGCAAGGTGGGGAACAGATTAGTGAGTGAGAGGCTGCCATATTTAAACGGACCGCCTTGTTGTGAGAATGACTGTGATTGGAGAATTGGTTAAACGGTGAACCAAACAGAGGCTGTCAGCTGGTACAGCTGGGGCGTAGCCTATGACATCATGTCTTGAATGAACTAACGCAGGCTTCATTTGTCAAATTCAATGTTTTGGTCAAAGCCAAATAAAGAGGGCATTAGAAAGTGTATGAATAAGGTAGGAAAACTATGTAGAAAAAAGCCATATCTAGTAATACAGTCATTCTCAACCTTTTTCATACCAAGGAGTACCCTAATTTAGTTTGCATTCGAGCCACAGACTCAACATTTATTTTTAGCCCACGGCCCATCCATGCAATTACTTTTGGCGCTTAATAGGGAAGAATTTGGGCACCTCTGTTCTCGATTGTTTAATTTTAAATATGAGAGTTGTATGCTGCATAGCAGCCCTATGGAAGACTGTCATTTTGCTCCAAAATTACTTTTCATTAAAACCTGACCACCCACCCTTAGGTGGCGTGGTGCCCCCCTGGGGCTGACATGGCCACCCACCTCACCCACGTGACTACGTCACGTCCTGTAAGCCCCAGGGTCCGCCACTCATTTCTTCCAGCCAGCTGAGATCCGACGCACCCCGTGACGCATCGACGCAGCAAGGCTGGGTAGTGAGAGCTCTCGTTCTCACTCGTAAAACCTGGGTTGTAGCACAACCCTAATGTTTTACTTCATTTCGAACTCAAGCTCTCACTAGTGCCTTAATTCAACCGACCTTGCTGCCGGGAGCACCCCACAGGGCGACCCGAAAGGCACCAGTGAACCCACGGCCATATGGCAACGTTCATGCCTGACCGTCTGACATATTAGAGTGGCAACGATACTACTTTCTTGCCACCGACAGCACCGCGTGCGCGAATTGCGAACCGGACACGTCGAGACTGTAGTACCTAACAAAAGTGTGATGAGAGGACCATGAGGCCGCGGCACACATGTCCTCCACCGAAACACCACCAGGGTGGTGTCATCCGCGAATTTGATGATGGTGTTGGTGGGGTGGGTGGGAGTGCAGTCATGGGTGTAGATGCCATACAGGAGCGGGCTCGCCACGCGGCCCTGTGGGGAGCCAGTGCTGAGCGTCAGGGTGGAGGAGCTGTGTGTCCCGATTTTAACAGATTGTGGGCAGTTTGTGAGGAAGTCTTTGATCCAGGCACAGGTGGATGAGGGGAAGTCCAGGACAACCAGCTTGTCCACTAGGATGTCAGGAAGGAAAGCATGGTGTTGAATGCCGAGCTGTAGTCGACAAAGAGCATCCTGATGGAGGACCCTGGATGTTCCAAGTGGCTCAGAGCAGTGTGGAGAGCTAAGGAGAGTGGCTCAGAGCAGTGTGGAGAGCTAAGGAGAGTGGCTCAGAGCAGTGTGGAGAGCTAAGGAGAGTGGCTCAGAGCAGTGTGGAGAGCTAAGGAGAGTGGCTCAGAGCAGTGTGGAGAGCTAAGGAGAGTGGCTCAGAGCAGTGTGGAGAGCTATGGAGAGTGGCTCAGAGCAGTGTGGAGAGCTATGGAGAGTGGCTCAGAGCAGTGTGGAGAGCTAAGGAGAGTGGCTCAGAGCAGTGTGGAGAGCTATGGAGAGTGGCTCAGAGCAGTGTGGAGAGCTAAGGAGAGTGGCTCAGAGCAGTGTGGAGAGCTATGGAGAGTGGCTCAGAGCAGTGTGGAGAGCTAAGGAGAGTGGCTCAGAGCAGTGTGGAGAGCTAAGGAGAGTGGCTCAGAGCAGTGTGGAGAGCCAAGGAGAGTGGCTCAGAGCAGTGTGGAGAGCTAAGGAGAGTGGCTCAGAGCAGTGTGGAGAGCCAAGGAGAGTGGCTCAGAGCAGTGTGGAGAGCTAAGGAGAGTGTCTCAGAGCAGTGTGGAGAGCCAAGGAGAGTGGCTCAGAGCAGTGTGGAGAGCTAAGGAGAGTGTCTCAGAGCAGTGTGGAGAGCTAAGGAGAGTGTCTCAGAGCAGTGTGGAGAGCTAAGGAGATGGCATCTTCTGTGGATCTCTTTTCCCTGTATGCAGATTGATGGGGGTCAAAGGCAGGGGCGAGGCAGTCCTTGATGTGGGCTAACATCAGTCTCTCAAAACATTTAGCCACCACAGGTGTAAGTGCGATGGGCCTGTAGTCATTGAGACTTGTGATGGTATTGCTTTTAGGGACCGGGATTATAGTAGCCGTCTTGAGGAAATCCTACTGCATTTTCTAAGACAGTGGTTCTCAAGATTTTCATGTCAAGGACCCCTAAACGGTGCCAAATTAGACCACTGACCCTCATTTGATAAGATTATGTCCGAGAGCACCCCATCTGATAAGATTTTTGCTTTAGATGTTTTATTACAGAACGTGTATGAAACCCATGACCAAAATAGCCACATTCTGTCATTGTGTTACTTATTGATTGAATTCACATCTGAATGAAAACATATTTGAATGATTTCAAATCCTTGACTTGCTGTGGTAAGTGATGTAAAAAAAGATATATCTATATATATATAACTTTATAATTCACAAATTGAAATTAATGATATGCCAAGTCCTGGAAAGTGAATGTGGTAGCGAGGGGAGGCTGGCCAGCGATGATGGTGAGAAGACAACAAGACAGGTAAAATCAAGCATTTTAAAACTAAATAAAAATGATTAAAATATGTACATTGCAGCTATCTACACAGAGCTGTAGATTTTTATTGCAAGCCGTCTTCCCTCAGTCTTTTCCGACTCTGAGCTGTCTCCCTGGCTAGAAAAGAACGTTGACAGTCCTCTTTGAAATGACTACTGCAAACTCCCAGGTCCCAGCTAATGGAGCCCTATGCTAATGCTAGCTACCTAGGCTAGCCGTAGCGCTCAATCTTTTGGGAAACAATGCGAAATAAATGCTTTGCCCGTTTCCTCTGCTTCTCTCCTCTTCTTCGCCATGCACGCGCTAACTACACATTTAACCCTTGCCATTATCGTTTGATGAACAAACGAAGTAAAGTTGAGTAATAGCAAGATTGCGCGAATAATCCCACATGGAAAGAATCTATATGAACATATATGCAACTATATGCAACCTATATGCAACCTATATGCAGCATATATGAGCATATAGGCCATATATATGCCGCATATAGGTTGCATATAGGCCAGATTTAGGTGCATATATGCGCATATAGGAGCATATAGGCCATATGCCGCATATAGGTTGCATATAGGCCAGATTTAGGTGCATATATGCGCATATAGGAGCATATAGGCCATATGCCGCATATAGGTTGCATATAGGCCAGATTTAGGTGCATATATGCGCATATAGGAGCATATAGGCCATATATATGCCGCATATAGGTTGCATATAGGCCAGATTTAGGTGCATATATGCGCATATAGGCCACATTTATGCCGCATATAGGTTGCATATAGGCCAGATTCAGGTGCATATAAGTGCATATACCGGGCATATAGGTCTCCTATAGCTTCTTTATATCCACATATAGGTACTATATGTGCACATACAGGGCATATATGTCTCCTATATAGCTTCGTTATATACACATAAAGGCCCTATATGTTCATAATACAGGTCATATAGGTCTCACTTCTTTATATCCACATATAAGCCATATATGTACACAATACAAGGTATATGCCTCCTATATAGGTCATTTACAAATCTGTTTGTATACACTGTGTCATAATCCATATATACCCAGCGAGCACAAAACTTTTTTTCAACGTTGATTTTTAGTTTAAATCTGGGTGATATTGGGTTTGAACGTCTAAGACCTAATTTCACCCTCTTTTCAACCGGCTAAAATGCGGTTACAACGTAAACGTGTAAAAAAACACAATTTGGTTCATCATATTGTTAAAACATTTGTTGTAGTTTGGAATAGAGACAATATTGATAGTGTGTGAATTGGCATTTTATTGTCTTTTATTGTGTAACTGAGAGTTGAAATCTGATCTACACGAAAACTACATTTCAACGCATTTTATGTCACATGAAATATCATAAATATGGGACTATAGGCTATGTGGTGCCAGCAAAAAGCTTCCAGGACACAACTATGGTTAATAGTTTAGCGCAATACTATAAAATAATGAATTCAGTTCCTGCAGCAACGAGCATGCGCAAGTACTTACTAGCTGTGACTGACTAGACCAAAGCAAGTCTGCACCGGTCTGCACCAAGTGCGGAACGAGGTGCTCTGGGCACACTATGTTATTGTAACAGACTATACGAGGCTCTGTGTAGGCCTACCTCCTGAGTCTCTGGTGTTAAATGAAGTTAACCTCTGAAGCCGTACAGCCTACAGACTATAGATGCACACACACACACAACATCATTTTAGTCTGTTACGATCGTACGCATCACATAAAATAACTTCCCGATCGCTGACAATCGTGGTCTACGTTGTGTGCGAGAGAGTATATAATGTGCCCGGCTCTCTGGTTAGTATAAGAAAATGTATAGCTCAGCACTAGAGCGCACGGCTTCAACCTTGGAGAATGGGGTTCGAATCCCGTGTGCGCTGCTATTTTTTTTTTTTTATCATACATATAGGTACATATATGTACATATAGGTTTCCCATATATGGTGCATACATAAAATTGGCCGATTTCCTATATTATATGTACATATATGTACCTATACATATAGGTACATATATGTACATATAATATAGGAAAACGGCCAATTTTATGTATGCACCATATATGGGAAAACTATATGTGGCCCTATATTAAAACATATAGGGTACATATAGATTCTTTCCATGTGGGATGTTTTAGCCAAGCGCCCCCAGGGCCTGCGGACTGGGCGTGGACTTATTAGAAAACCACAAGCCCAGTGCATTGTGGGAAGTGGAGGATTTCTGCCTCCCGCAACCACCCCTCCCCCCCACCCCACCCCACAGAGTGGATTTTCTTTGATTTCTCTGGCTAGGAACCACCGATTAATTTTTTTAAACGGATTCCAACTCCATAGGTGCGTTACATTTAACATTTTACACTTCATATTCACCACGGAAAAGCCATCCTTTAATAATAGATCAAAATTAACCACAGCACACTGACATGACTTAAAGCTGCTTGCAGGGTTCTGCGCAACCTCGATTTGGAGCCTTGCCGCCGACTAGCGGCAACAGTGACAGTGGCCCTACACACCAAACGCGATAAACTCGCATGTACTCGCACTCACCCAGTCAGCCCTGCCCCGCTGCTACAGCGTGGTTGGCTGCCTTGCTGTATTTCCGTCTTCAATTGGTTGATTTCGAAATGCCCCTCCTTCCCTCGCTGCCGTCTGTCGCTCACCAGCTTGCAAAGCATGCTGGGATACCTGGCGTCAGGACATCGCAAGCGACAAGACGAGAGGAGGGACCAAAACCAAAATGGACCAATTGAAGACGGAAATACAGCAAGGCAGCCAACCAAGCTGCAGCAGTGGGGCAAGGCTTGACAGGGCGACTGCGAGTGCATGCGAGTTTATCGCGTTTGGTGAGAAGGGGGTCAGAGACTGTACATACTTGAACGTAACTCGGCGCGTTGGCTGCAGTACACCTGCAAAACACTAGGTGCCTTGTGGCGCACTCATGTCCATCACATAATGACGCTATAGTGTTGTTTACCAAGAACTTGCAATCATGTCGGTGGGCGGACATTTTATTGTCCTTCCATTTCAAAACTCATTCCGGTGAGCCTGCAGAAGGCTTTGCTAGATGAGGGACAAGAACTGTGAAATGAGGAAATGGCGTTTCCTCATTCCTCACAACAAGTACGTCAGCGGATACGTGCGCGGCCCAAGGCAACGGCCAATCACAGCTCTCGTGCTGGTCACGTCACCTCTGTGTCGACGCCGCGGAGTCACATTTTCGAGGAGCTGCACGTCCCCCTCCGCCGAGCTGCGCCGATAGGCCGGCCAGCTGCGGCGCACCTCTCAGCGCAGTCGCCGCTGGCGACTTTGTGTAAGCATAAATCTGCTTTTACTGTGACTTTATTAGGGGCGACCAACGGTGGTTAATTTTGAGCTTCGCCTAAGATGCTCCTGCGACCGACCAGCACCTGATTGCTAACACTGGCTGTACTCAAGTAGAAGTAAAAAGTACTTTTAAAAATAATTACTTGAGTAATGGCTCATTTCCACCACATTTTACAGCCCTGCACAGCTCTGTTTGTTTCGACCCGATGGATGTTTTGTTTCCAACGCTGCTCGATCTGCCCCCGCCCACACCTGGTCGTCATAGCGACCGCATATCTGCCCTCCGCCCATAACCGAAGTAGGCTATAACATATAACGTTAAAATTAAATCCATACACAGAACTTTTAAACTGTTGATGAAATACTGGTGCCTCTAAATGACCTACAGTGTAAATGACCAAAAGCAGCACGACTCAACCCGGGCTGTCCACGTTTTTGATCGGTGGAATGAGACAAAAAAACGAGACGAGCTGGGCGGGGCCGTGTTGATACCAGCGGTGGAAATGGGCCATAAGAGTAAAAAAAGTAACGCATAGTAGGCCTACATGTAACTGAGTAAATTTACTTGAATACTACCCACCTCTGCCCATATCATGTTACACTTATGCTGTGTGGCGGAAGTTCATGAGGTAATTCTTAGAAACGGAAACGGCAACAACTTATACCGCATTCCTGTAAATAAGGATATCTGCATTCAACTGCTCAACAGGGCGGTTGGAGCAGTTGAGTCACAGTCCACAGACACACACACACACACACACACACACACACACACACACACACACACACACACACACACACACACAGTACTTCCACCGTTGAAATTCTGTGTGTTTGATGAGAAGTGAGCAGCATGGAAATTGGGTCACCAACTTCCTCATTCCTCCGTTCTGGATTTGGTAAACAATTCCTGTTTGTCTGCAACGGCAGCTGCTTTCTCACACTTCCCTGTAGCCTACCGACCCTGTTGGGATCGTGTGTAGTGTGTGACTCAGTCCGTTGTGTGTGTGTGTGTGTGTGTGTGTGTGTGTGTGTGTGTGTTGTGTGTGTGTGTGTGTGTGTGTGTGTGTGTGTGTGTGTGTGTGTATGTATGTGTGTGTGTGTGTGTGTGTGTTTGTGTTTGTGTGTGTGCGTGTGTGTGTGAGTGATAGAGCGAGAGAGAGAGATATACAGACGAGGACATCAGCTAAACCACAGGGGATACAGTAATAATATTTGATAATGATAATCTTGTGTTCCTCTGTTCTTCCTTGTAGGGAAATACTATTGAGGTCAAAGTTCAGAGGTCAGGTTCAGCTACAGAGAAGCAGCCCTCGGGGCGCGTTCAGCCCTGACGGTGTTTAACACCATGTTGTGTTACAGCAGCGTTACAGTATCTGTTGGATCCATTGCATGGTCTGGCTCTGTGCCTGCACGTGGCACGGTGCATCGTTCAAAATGTGCTGCCGACGAGTTGCGTCACGCAAATAATGGAAGTCCGTTGGTCAATTCATATCCCTGTCATGCATTTGGCTTTGGTCTTAGGGGGCGGTCCTTAACCACTTTTCAAGAGTTGTGCACTGCGAGACAATGCCGGAGGTAACCGGTTGGATCTCTAGCTGCGGGGGGACTACAATGCAGGTTACATAAACGTCTTCTGTTGATTCAATGCTGGCAATCAGTAATACACACCAGCTCCACTGTCTGTGTGGGGGCAGACAGCCAGAGCACAGCCTTTCGTTGGACTGGAATGTACTGGCTGTGTTTTTTAATGTACAGTATATGACCCAGGACACCATGTACACATTCTCACCTTAGGACGCCTCAGCAGAGACATCATTCAAAACTCTTTATAAAGCTTTGTGATACTATTATTGGTTGGAATTTGTATGTACACCTACTGATACACCATGAAGTAACCATTTGAAATATGCCTTTGCCAGGAGGAAGTAAGATTGTATTCTGATATAAAATACGAGAAAATACAAATTGTGTCTGTGTGTGTGTGGGGGGGGGGGGGCATCTGTAACGGCGTTGTGTAGGTGGTACTTGCAGCAACCCATGTTAAGGGCTTGTCCAGGGGTGGATTCGAACTGCCGACCCTCGGCTTGGGAGTCCAGCATGTTAACCGCAACACCGAGCTGGTTAACATGCCTTTATACCTGGGGAGTGAGTTTAACCAATCCACTCGCTACCACTCGGGACTCACGAGGAATCCGCGCTGATTCAACTCGGTTACACATCTGCGTTTAGTGCTACAGGATGCCCTAAATAGGTCTATGCTATGATATGGAGAATTAGCATGTGGGGGAAAAAATATTTGTATTATCATTTAACTTTATTAGCTGCCATTCTCTATGCATTTCCTTCTATAAACATGATTGTTTCTGTTATTATAACCTTATTTTTGCAGCCAGAAAAGAACAACTGGGAACACGTTGCCAATGCGCCTTTCAGCCGGGACGTCAACTTTGATCGGAGTTGGCGGTACGCCAGCCGGCTGAGTTCACAGAGTTTGTTCCCTCCATTCAGAGAGAGATGACGCTACGTTTACACCCAGCCCCCCCAACACACACACACACACACACACACACACACACACACACACACACACACACACACACACACACACACACACACACACACACACACACACACACACACACACACACACACACACGTGTTCTCTATCTCTCTCTCTCCCTCCTCCAGTGGAATGTGAGGAGGTTGCATTCGACAGGAAGCGAGTCAATGGATTTATTTGTTACATTGTTGAGCGCCTGCACGCCTGAGTTGCACCACAACACAACCAAAACGAATGTCCATGAACACAACTCATGTTTATTCAACAAACATGAACTGAATGACTGTTCTGTTCCCTCTCGTTCACTTTCTAAACTGAATGACTGTTCCCTCTCATTCACTTTCTAAACTGAATGACTGTTCCCTCTCATTCACTTTCTAAACTGAATGACTGTGTCACAACGTAACGTTTGTTTGAATGGACCCCAAAGCAGACACAGAGGCAGTTCTTAAAAGGTGTAACAAAAATATTTATTGAACCAAGGATCGGAGGAGCCGGATGGACGGAGGCCAGGGCGGGCGACGAAGAGAGCAGAGCGGCAGGTAAGTCTGAGTGGAATCCTGGACACAGCAGACAGCTGGATGCACACGGCAAAACACGAGTCCTGGGCACAGAGAAAAAAACATGAGTCAAAAAGTAGTTTCCAGAGACACCAGAGGAATGTACCGTAAAACAGGAGACGAGGAGAGACACCGGAGCAGCACGGACAACTACCAGGTAAGTAGATAGAATAATCTGGCGATGATCCTCTGACAGCCCAGGGTGTATACAGTATGTAGGTGAGCAGGTTGATTGGAAGATCACCCCCAGCCGTGCAGCCGCACCCAGGTACCAGGTTCACTCTGCCCACAACACACAAGGAAGGAGAGACACAGGGAGAGAGAGACAAACAATACAAGTACCCACCTGTCTCCTGACAGACTGTTACCTCTTGTTCACTTTCTAAACTGAATGACTGTTACCTCTCATTCACTTTCTAAATTGATTAACTGTTACCTCTCATTCACTTTCTACACTGAATGACTGTTACCTCTCATTCACTTTCTAAACTGACTGACTGTTAGCTCTCATTCACTTTCTACACTGAATGACTGTTACCTCTCATTCACTTTCTAAACTGACTGACTGTTTCCTCTCATTCACTTTCTAAACTGAATAACTGTTAGCTCTTGTTCACTTTCTAAACTGAATTGACTGTTTCCTCTCATTCACTTTCTAAACTGAATAACTGTTACCTCTCATTCACTTTCTAAACTGAATGACTGTTACCTCTCATTCACTTTCTAAACTGAATGACTGTTACCTCTCATTCACTTTCTAAATTGAATAACTGTTTCCTCTCATTCACTTTCTAAACTGAATAACTGTTACCTCTCATTCACTTTCTAAAGTGAATGACTGTTACCTCTCATTCACTTTCTAAACTGAATGACTGTTACCTCTCATTCACTTTCTAAACTGAATAACTGTTACCTCTCATTCACTTTCTACACTGAATGACTGTTCCCTCTCATTCACTTTCTACACTGAATGACTGTTACCTCTCATTCACTTTCTAAACTGAATAACTCTTACCTCTCATTCACTTTCTAAACTGAATAACTTACCTCTTGTTCGCTTTCTAAACTGACTGACTGTTTCCTCTCATTCACTTTCTAAACTGAATAACTGTTACCTCTCATTCACTTTCTAAACTGAATGACTGTTACCTCTCATTCACTTTCTAAACTGAATAACTGTTACCTCTCATTCACTTTCTAAACTGAATGACTGTTACCTCTCATTCACTTTCTAAACTGAATAACTGTTAGCTCTTGTTCCCTTTCTAAACTGAATTGACTGTTTCCTCTCATTCACTTTCTAAACTGAATAACTGTTACCTCTCATTCACTTTCTACACTGAATGACTGTTACCTCTCATTCACTTTCTAAACTGAATAACTGTTAGCTCTTGTTCACTTTCTAAACTGAATTGACTGTTTCCTCTCATTCACTTTCTAAACTGAATAACTGTTACCTCTCATTCACTTTCTAAACTGAATGACTGTTACCTCATTCACTTTCTACACTGAATGACTGTTACCTCTCATTCACTTTCTAAATTGAATAACTGTTACCTCTCATTCACTTTCTAAACTGAATGACTGTTACCTCTCATTCACTTTCTACACTGAATAACTGTTACCTCTCATTCACTTTCTAAACTGAATGACTGTTACCTCTCATTCACTTTCTACACTGAATGACTGTTACCTCTCATTCACTTTCTAAATTGAATAACTGTTACCTCTCATTCACTTTCTAAACTGAATAACTGTTACCTCTCATTCACTTTCTACACTGAATGACTGTTCCCTCTCATTCACTTTCTACACTGAATGACTGTTACCTCTCATTCACTTTCTAAACTGAATGACTGTTCCCTCTAGTTCACTTTCTAAACTGAATAACTGTTACCTCTTGTTCGCTTTCTTAACTGACTGACTGTTTCCTCTCATTCACTTTCTAAACTGAATAACTGTTACCTCTCATTCACTTTCTAAACTGAATGACTGTTACCTCTCATTCACTTTCTAAACTGAATGACTGTTCCCTCTAGTTCACTTTCTAAACTGAATAACTGTTACCTCTTGTTCGCTTTCTAAACTGACTGACTGTTTCCTCTCATTCACTTTCTAAATTGAATAACTGTTACCTCTCATTCACTTTCTACACTGAATGACTGTTACCTCTCATTCACTTTCTAAACTGAATAACTGTTACCTCTTGTTCACTTTCTAAACTGAATGACTGTTACCTCTCATTCACTTTCTAAATTGAATAACTGTTACCTCTCATTCACTTTCTACACTGAATGACTGTTACCTCTCATTCACTTTCTAAACTGACTGACTGTTACCTCTCATTCACTTTCTACACTGAATTACTGTTACCTCTCATTCACTTTCTAAACTGACTGACTGTTTCCTCTCATTCACTTTCTAAACTGAATAACTGTTACCTCTCATTCACTTTCTAAACTGAATGACTGTTTCCTCTCATTCACTTTCTAAACTGAATAACTGTTACCTCTCATTCACTTTCTAAACTGAATGACTGTTACCTCTCATTCACTTTCTACACTGAATAACTGTTACCTCTCATTCACTTTCTAAACTGAATGACTGTTACCTCTCATTCACTTTCTACACTGAATGACTGTTACCTCTCATTCACTTTCTAAACTGAATAACTGTTACCTCTCATTCACTTTCTAAACTGAATGACTGTTACCTCTCATTCACTTTCTAAACTGAATGACTGTTCCTCTAGTTCACTTTCTAAACTGAATAACTGTTACCTCTTGTTCGCTTTCTAAACTGACTGACTGTTTCCTCTCATTCACTTTCTAAACTGAATGACTGTTACCTCTCATTCACTTTCTACACTGAATGACTGTTACCTCTCATTCACTTTCTAAACTGAATAACTGTTACCTCTCATTCACTTTCTAAACTGAATGACTGTTTCCTCTCATTCACTTTCCAAACTGAATAACTGTTACCTCTCATTCACTTTCTACACTGAATGACTGTTACCTCTCATTCACTTTCTAAACTGAATAACTGTTAGCTCTTGTTCGCTTTCTAAACTGACTGACTGTTTCCTCTCATTCACTTTCTAAACTGAATAACTGTTACCTCTCATTCACTTTCTACGCTGAATGACTGTTACCTCTCATTCACTTGAATAACTGTTACCTCTCATTCACTTTCTAAACTGAATGACTGTTTCCTCTCATTCACTTTCTAAACTGAATAACTGTTACCTCTCATTCACTTTCTACACTGAATGACTGTTACCTCTCATTCACTTTCTAAATTGAATAACTGTTACCTCTCATTCACTTTCTAAACTGAATTGACTGTTTCCTCTCATTCACTTTCTAAACTGAATAACTGTTACCTCTCATTCACTTTCTAAACTGAATGACTGTTACCTCTCATTCACTTTCTACACTGAATGACTGTTACCTCTCATTCACTTTCTAAACTGAATAACTGTTACCTCTCATTCACTTTCTAAACTGAATGACTGTTTCCTCTCATTCACTTTCCAAACTGAATAACTGTTACCTCTCATTCACTTTCTACACTGAATGACTGTTACCTCTCATTCACTTTCTAAACTGAATAACTGTTAGCTCTTGTTCGCTTTCTAAACTGACTGACTGTTTCCTCTCATTCACTTTCTAAACTGAATAACTGTTACCTCTCATTCACTTTCTACACTGAATGACTGTTACCTCTCATTCACTTTCTAAACTGAATAACTGTTACCTCTCATTCACTTTCTAAACTGAATGACTGTTTCCTCTCATTCACTTTCTAAACTGAATAACTGTTACCTCTCATTCACTTTCTACACTGAATGACTGTTACCTCTCATTCACTTTCTAAATTGAATAACTGTTACCTCTCATTCACTTTCTAAATTGAATAACTGTTTCCTCTCATTCACTTTCTAAACTGAATTGACTGTTTCCTCTCATTCACTTTCTAAACTGAATAACTGTTACCTCTCATTCACTTTCTAAACTGAATGACTGTTACCTCTCATTCACTTTCTAAACTGAATGACTGTTGCCTCTCATTCACTTTCTAAATTGAATAACTGTTTCCTCTCATTCACTTTCTAAACTGAATAACTGTTACCTCTCATTCACTTTCTAAAGTGAATGACTGTTACCTCTCATTCACTTACTAAACTGAATGACTGTTACCTCTCATTCACTTTCTAAACTGAATAACTGTTACCTCTCATTCACTTTCTACACTGAATGACTGTTCCCTCTCATTCACTTTCTACACTGAATGACTGTTACCTCTCATTCACTTTCTAAACTGAATAACTGTTACCTCTCATTCACTTTCTAAACTGAATAACTTACCTCTTGTTCGCTTTCTAAACTGAATAACTGTTACCTCTCATTCACTTTCTAAACTGAATGACTGTTACCTCTCATTCACTTTCTAAACTGAATAACTGTTAGCTCTTGTTCCCTTTCTAAACTGAATTGACTGTTTCCTCTCATTCACTTTCTAAACTGAATAACTGTTACCTCTCATTCACTTTCCACACTGAATGACTGTTACCTCTCATTCACTTTCTAAACTGAATAACTGTTAGCTCTTGTTCACTTTCTAAACTGAATTGACTGTTTCCTCTCATTCACTTTCTAAACTGAATAACTGTTACCTCTCATTCACTTTCTAAACTGAATGACTGTTACCTCTCATTCACTTTCTACACTGAATGACTGTTACCTCTCATTCACTTTCTAAATTGAATAACTGTTACCTCTCATTCACTTTCTAAAATGAATGACTGTTACCTCTCATTCACTTTCTACACTGAATAACTGTTACCTCTCATTCACTTTCTAAACTGAATGACTGTTACCTCTCATTCACTTTCTACACTGAATGACTGTTACCTCTCATTCACTTTCTAAATTGAATAACTGTTACCTGTCATTCACTTTCTAAACTGAATAACTGTTACCTCTCATTCACTTTCTACACTGAATGACTGTTCCCTCTCATTCACTTTCTACACTGAATGACTGTTACCTCTCATTCACTTTCTAAACTGAATAACTGTTACCTCTCATTCACTTTCTAAACTGAATGACTGTTACCTCTCATTCACTTTCTAAACTGAATGACTGTTCCCTCTAGTTCACTTTCTAAACTGAATAACTGTTACCTCTTGTTCGCTTTCTTAACTGACTGACTGTTTCCTCTCATTCACTTTCTAAACTGAATAACTGTTACCTCTCATTCACTTTCTAAACTGAATGACTGTTACCTCTCATTCACTTTCTAAACTGAATGACTGTTCCCTCTAGTTCACTTTCTAAACTGAATAACTGTTACCTCTTGTTCGCTTTCTAAACTGACTGACTGTTTCCTCTCATTCACTTTCTAAACTGAATAACTGTTACCTCTCATTCACTTTCTACACTGAATGACTGTTACCTCTCATTCACTTTCTAAACTGAATAACTGTTACCTCTTGTTCACTTTCTAAACTGAATGACTGTTACCTCTCATTCACTTTCTAAATTGAATAACTGTTACCTCTCATTCACTTTCTACACTGAATGACTGTTACCTCTCATTCACTTTCTAAACTGACTGACTGTTACCTCTCATTCACTTTCTACACTGAATTACTGTTACCTCTCATTCACTTTCTAAACTGACTGACTGTTTCCTCTCATTCACTTTCTAAACTGAATAACTGTTACCTCTCATTCACTTTCTAAACTGAATGACTGTTTCCTCTCATTCACTTTCTAAACTGAATAACTGTTACCTCTCATTCACTTTCTAAACTGAATGACTGTTACCTCTCATTCACTTTCTACACTGAATAACTGTTACCTCTCATTCACTTTCTAAACTGAATGACTGTTACCTCTCATTCACTTTCTACACTGAATGACTGTTACCTCTCATTCACTTTCTAAACTGAATAACTGTTACCTCTCATTCACTTTCTAAACTGAATGACTGTTACCTCTCATTCACTTTCTAAACTGAATGACTGTTCCTCTAGTTCACTTTCTAAACTGAATAACTGTTACCTCTTGTTCGCTTTCTAAACTGACTGACTGTTTCCTCTCATTCACTTTCTAAACTGAATGACTGTTACCTCTCATTCACTTTCTACACTGAATGACTGTTACCTCTCATTCACTTTCTAAACTGAATAACTGTTACCTCTCATTCACTTTCTAAACTGAATGACTGTTTACTCTCATTCACTTTCCAAACTGAATAACTGTTACCTCTCATTCACTTTCTAGACTGAATGACTGTTACCTCTCATTCACTTTCTAAACTGAATAACTGTTAGCTCTTGTTCGCTTTCTAAACTGACTGACTGTTTCCTCTCATTCACTTTCTAAACTGAATAACTGTTACCTCTCATTCACTTTCTACACTGAATGACTGTTACCTCTCATTCACTTTCTAAACTGAATAACTGTTACCTCTCATTCACTTTCTAAACTGAATGACTGTTTCCTCTCATTCACTTTCTAAACTGAATAACTGTTACCTCTCATTCACTTTCTACACTGAATGACTGTTTCCTCTCATTCACTTTCTAAACTGAATAACTGTTACCTCTCATTCACTTTCTACACTGAATGACTGTTACCTCTCATTCACTTTCTAAACTGAATAACTGTTACCTCTCATTCACTTTCTAAAACGAATGACTGTTCCCTCTCATTCTCTTACTACACTGAATAACTGTTACCTCTCATTCACTTTCTAAACTGAATAACTGTTACCTCTCATTCACTTTCTAAACTGAATAACTGTTACCTCTCATTCACTTTCTAAACTGAATAACTGTTACCTCTCATTCACTTTCTAAACTGAATAACTGTTACCTCTCATTCACTTTCTAAACTGAATAACTGTTACCTCTCATTCACTTTCTAAACTGAATAACTGTTACCTCTCATTCACTTTCTAAACTGAATAACTGTTACCTCTCATTCACTTTCTACACTGAATGACTGTTCCCTCTCATTCACTTTCTAAACTGAATAACTGTTACCTCTCATTCACTTTCTAAACTGAATAACTGTTACCTCTCATTCACTTTCTAAACTGAATAACTGTTACCTCTCATTCACTTTCTACACTGAATGACTGTTCCCTCTCATTCACTTTCTAAACTGAATGACTGTTCCCTCTAATTCACTTTCTAAAACCTCTCTAAAACAGTGTCGTGTCCAAGCCATTATTTTGACTTGGGTGGCCCAGGTGGGGCACAGACTCAGGTGTTACGTGTGGCATTTATGAAGGATGTAGAAAGGTTTTCCCTGCCCAGTTCGATCTGCTCTGTGCTGCTTGATTTGTTGGCCGATTTGTTTAGTGGAGCAGAGCGGAGAGCTGCTTCGGGGACGCCTCTGGTGGACACAGGCGTTCACTAGACAGGCTGCGACCAGCTGCTTTAAAGCAGCTACGAGCAAGATTTTCGATTGTTATTAAACAGTCTAAATTTAATATCAATGCATCACATCTTACCTCTAATAGTAGACGAGACCAACGCAGAGTAGTCTCGCTTGAACCCCGAGTGAATCGGCCAGTGTTAGTCTCTCTGTGGCCAGGGCAGATCAGGAAGTGAAATGAAACGGTTTGCAGCAGCCACTTCGGCCATAACCACAAAATAACTTCCAAAAAACCTGTTAGAATATAACGAGAGATGTTCGCGAGAGTATGCATGGCGTTCTACTTGTTTATGGTATGTTGCTAGGCAGCGCGAACGGGGTAAGGCAGGCAGCTGCGTTTCACTTCCGGGTTTATCCGGTCCGGCGGTAAGGAGAGAGAGAGAGAGAGCCCCCTGTTGACGCGAGTTTAGACAGACACAGACTTAAGAGAGCAATCTCCGATTCACACGGCTTTGGTCTCAGCTACTATTATAGGTAAGATGTGATGCATCAATATTGTAATTATACTGTTTAATAACAATCGAAAATCTTGCTCGTAGCTGCTTTAAGAGCCATAAAACTATTTATTTTTCATTCATTTTTTTGTTAGTTTTTGATTTCTAAGTGCAGAGATAAATAAGTGCAGAGTTAAATAAATGTTTATTTAAGTTCAGCAATTTTGTCTCATTTGTCAAATTTAATTGTTGTATTTTATCAGATGTAAAATACCATGGCATATATCGCAAGTGAGTGAGAAAAGGAACAAATATTGATGGTTAAGAGTAAGACTGAATAATGACATCACACAACAGTCTAATCCTATTGTTACAGTTTTTCACAAACAGTTAACACACAAAAAGCGAAAATTCGGCACAATTTGCACAACCTTCACTTCATGTACCAATCGCTCGACCCAATTTGGCACTACTCCACACTCCCTTATCTGCATTAGACTCTGACTTTCCTTCTTTACACTCTGATGTCAATTACACATCACCTTTTATACTATTAATTTTTTTCTGGTACTATTAACTATGTGTTTTAATCATTTTTGGTTTTACTAACTTTCTGTACTTTTAATCTTTGTTGTATTATTAATTTTTCTTTCACCTTCATGACTACATCAACCTGCCATGGGACTACAGGTGGAAACTAGCCCTTGGGCTACAACCTGGCATATTTACTGTACGGCTGTACTGTTCATTAATGTGTAAAGTCCCATTCTTTAAATAAATGAATCTGAATCTGAATCTGAATCTGAACCTTATTGTCAAAACACTACACACAATGTTCAGTTGTTGCACACACTTCTAAAGTAAAATAACAAAGCATCAACCTACAACACACAAATATTCAAATCTCTAAACTGTTGAGCAAGAGGGAGGCTGGCCAGAGGGTCCAACCAAATCTCAGCCACTTCACAGTTGCTGCCATCATTAGAACCTTCAGGAAGGAGAACAGGTGAGATGTATTTGCCTTGTGTACTGTAATACTGCATATCAATAGAATACAGTGTGCTCACAGTATTTGTATTTTGCAGGACTGAAAGAGAACCACACCGTGGAGGAAGAACACACACTTTCACAGCCGAACAGGAGACGGAAATTGTAAATATGGTTTGTGAAAACAACGCTATCACACTCCGACAAATACAAACTAGGATCCTGGCTGACCACTGTGATGTGGATGAGGCCAGACAAGAACCGGAGGCGTGATGCCTACAGTAATTCAGTTTTGTGGGTGGGGGGGAGTTGAGCAGGCCGGTTTACAGTACTGTACTGTAAACCTGTGTGTACCGAAATAAATCTTTTTTTGCTGCATATTTGTGTGCTGTTTTATGTTTGACTATGAAAAAAGTAGGCCTAGACTGAGACATTTTACAAAAGGAGAAATGGCTCATTCTCCAGAGTCATTGTCATTCATATGGTGTGTTCCATTTCTATGATTGTGTTTTCAATTTTGCACTTCAGTGTGAGAAATGTGTTGGGCTGTCGGCACTGCGGGTGGTCGGCATAGCGGGTGGACCCCTGGTCTTCTGAGGTAGAGACCAAGCATAAGCCCAGATGTGGTTTCATGTCTCTACCTGCACATTGTTTTGTTGTTTTCGTTTTGTCTGTTTCTTTTTTTAATGTGCAAAAAGAAAACAAAATAAGTAGTAGAAAGTACAGATATATTATAATCCCCCCCCCCCCCCCAGATTCTTTTATCCCATTTTTATCCCCCATTAGTGCTAATTTTATTGTATTTATCCTGGTTGCTACTCCACCCTCTGCCGATCTGGGGAGAGCCCAAACTGGCTCCATGCTTCCTCCGAGACATGGGCAGTTAGCCAGCTGCTTCTTTTCACCTGACAGGGGAAGCTTCACCGGTAGGACATAGCACGTGGGAGGTTGACGCTATTCCAACCAGTTCCCCTCCCTCCGAACAGGCGCCCTTAATGACCAGAGGAGGAACCACATTAGCAACCAGGATATTGCATGTTTTGGTGAAGGGGTTCCTATATGAAGGAAACCCCCGGGAGGCACGGGAAGAACATGCAAACTCCACACAGAAAGGCCCTTTTGGAAAGAACAGATATTTGTGTTAAAACATAGAGAGTAAAAGTTGTCAGAAAAATGAATACACATTGACAGTAAAGTACCTGAAAATCCTACTTAAATCCAGTAAAGTATTTTGTACTTAGTTACTTCCTAAATGAATAAACTTGAATATACATTATATATATTACTTCTCATCTCTAGCGGTATACATACGTCTGGCATTGCAGAACATAAAGCCCCAATCATACGCTTCCTATGCCAGAGAACATTGCTGTGTGGACACTTCCCCCTCCATGTGGGATTGATAAACACAGATTAGTGGATGACAGCCTGTAAAACTCCTCGGGGGCGCGGTGACCTGATTGCTTTACCTCACTTTACTGTTCTCTAAACATACTGAGGGCTGTATCAACTAAGGACGCTGTCTGGAGTTACATAACAGTGGTTTGAGTCACATGGTGTGTGTGTGTGTGTGTGTGTGTGTGTGTGTGTGTGTGCGCGTGCGTGTGTGTGTGTGTGTGTGTGCGTGTGTGCATGCATGTACAGAGGGCAGGGCCTGTTGTGCATGACATTGCTGACTGGGAATTTGTGTTGGCAGCCACTCCCACTCGGCCGTATTGCCTATTAAGGCAAATCAATATGCATGTATTATACTGATTTTTTTTTTTTTTTTCATGTTTTTAGCGGGGGGTTCCTATCTGGAGGAAATCCCAGGGGAGCACGGGAAGAACATGCAAACTCCACACAGAAAGGCCCTTTTTGAAGAGCCCACCTGGGCAGTAGGCACTGAGGACATGGGGATGGGGACACACCCTCAGCGCCCACAGCGTCCCAGGCGGGAATCGAACCCAGGACCTTCTTGCTGTGAGGCAACAGCGTCACTGTGCCACTGTGCACTGATCCTAATTGTCTAATGCTCAAGATACTGAATACTGTCCAGTCCCACAGCGCATTTGTGGTTATGACATGTCTGTATGCAAACAAGATGACTGGAAATTCATAGCTAAGGCATGAGGATTTATATTACATCACAATAATGTTGGCTAACTGGCACCCCATGTTATTAATAGTCAATAAAGAGCTGACAGGCCTAATTTTTATTACATTACATGATGTCATTTAGCAGACCCTTTTGTCCAATATCACATTTCGTCAACAGTACAGAACACAACTATGCAACATAATCAATGACAGCTAAGACATTTTGATGGACTAGAGTAACACTTTGTAGAAAGTAGTTTGAGAAGCAATAAGTAGCATGTAACATTAGTAAGTAGTTTGAGAAAGAATAAGTAACAGTCGTTTTTCTAAATGAAAAGATGTTAGTTCAAGAAGGGCCCAGGTGGAGCCTGAAAAGGTGAGCTTTTAGACTGCGCCGAAAGATGGGCAGCGATTGGGGCGTTCTGACTGAAGGGGGGAGCTCATTCCACCATTTATTTATTTGTTTTATTTAACCAGGCTTGTCCCATTGAGATTCAAATCTCTTTTACAAGAGAGACCTGGCCAAGAATGGCCACAGTACACAACAAACAGTAAAACTTACAACAAGACAACAATCGAGCTCAAGAGTGCAATACAATTTTTATTTTTTTATTTTATTTAACCTTTATTTAACCAGGAAGTCCCTTGAGATTGAAATCTCTTTTCCGAGGGAGACCTGGCCAAGACAGGTCAGTTTCAAGTCAGTTACAGTTACAAAATTATACAACAAATTATAAAATTATACAACAACAATACAACCCCCTACACCCTACAACAATAAGGGTGTAGGGGGAAAAGCAAACAAATTATCAATTAATAACTTTTACAATTGTTAATAGACTCAGATTCCATGGACTTTACAATGCCTTTAAATTCATTGAGAGTAACTAGGTCCTGTAGTTTAAGTCCATTCTACAGGCAAGCAGATGGTGCAGAAAACATAAAGGCCTTCTTGCCCAACTCAGTCCGAGCTTTAGGGACAGTCATGAGCAAAGTGTCCTGAGACTGTAACCCATAAGTACAGTGCTTTTGGGACAGAAAGACAGATACATACTCAGGGAGTCCACCTAGAATGGCCTTATAGATCAAAACATACCAGTGACTAAGCCGGCGTGTCGACAGAGCAGGCCAATAGACATTGGAATACAATATACAGGAGGACAATATACAATATACATTGATGAGTGAGGGCTCTACAGTTTGTAATGAACCTCAAAGCACCATGATACACAGTATCCAACATATGAAGACAATGAGCTGAGGCATTCATGTACAACACATCACCATCATCAAGAACAGGCAGAAATGTTGCTTCAACCAGTCTCCGTCTGAGATCAAGAGAGAAACATGATTTGTTCCTAAAATAAAAATCTAACTTCAATTTCAACTTTTTCACCAGATGCTGTATATGAGGCGGTCATCAATTAAAAAACCCAAGTATTTGTAGGTGGAGACTGCCTCAATTTGTTGAGCTTGAGTAGTAACAACACTCTGATTTAACTCTATCTCCTTAGAGTTATAAAAGACAATAAGTTTGTTTCTTCAGCATTCAAGACAAGCTTAAATTGTAAAAGCTGAGCTTGCACAGTGTTTTTTGCAAAGCATTTTTCAGATACTCTAATGCCTTCTTGATGGTTGATGCACAACAATAAATAACCGTGTCATCTGCATAAAAATGGAGAGATGAGTTTTGGACATTCTCTCACAAGACCATTGTGGCGCCAGGGACGAGAAGAGTCGCAATCAGAATGAGTGACTTTTGAGCCGGTGGAGGGGCGAGGCGATCTGGACGGGTGGAGCAGCAGAGGGAGCAATGCGAGGTTTGGTACCTGACCATAGATTGCAGATACAGAGGAGCTGTCAGGTGCACTGCCATGTATAGGCCAGTACCAGTGTCTTTAGGTTGGTTGAACACCAGACGGGCTGCAGCGTTCTGAATGAGCTGTAGTGGTCGGATGGCTTGTATAAATTATTTCCTCAGACTGTAAACTGATGTAGTCTGATAGCAGCTATAGAGAAGTTGAATTTTACTTGAATTCACCTGTTTTGACCTCGGCTCTGTGCTGATAAACGGCATCATGGTAAAAAATATTGAATTCAGACATCCTTTTCATGACAAAAGGGTAAATTTAGACGAGGGCTTGGCATGGTAATCACCAGTCTGTCCTTGGTCTCTAACTCAGAAATGGAACATTTCTTTTTGAAGCCTAAATGCGATCGTCAGAAATCGCTTCAAAAATCATAAAAGTTCATTTGTGCAGTTTATCTTGCTGGACACAACCTCTAAGTATTGAGATGAGGGGTGTTTCTAGGGTCTGAAGACATTGGGGGCTTAGCCCAGGGGCCCTGACATGCCGTGGAGCCGGCGAGCAAATTTCAGGGCAAAATGATGCCTACAAACACAACACAAACTATACACTACACACAAACTCATCTAAATTATAATTAAATACTGAGGGACCTGTTGGGAAAAAAACACTTTTATTAGCTTAATCAATTTGTCAGATTCACTCTTCCTCTTCTTCTCTCTCTCTCTCTCTCTCTCTCTCTGTGTGTGTGTGTGTGTGTGTGTGTGTGTGTGTGTGTGTGTGTGTGTGTGTGTGTGTGTGTGTGTGTGTGTGTGTGTGTGTGTGTGTGTGTGTGTGTACTTCTTAGCAGATACAGGTTCTTCTCACAGTTGCTTCTCCACCACACAAAATAAAAAAAACAATAATCTAAGAGTGACTTGAGGCTAATGAGGTACCAAATAAGTTAAAAGAATTAACTTCATAAACTGTATGGCAACCATAAATAAAGCTATAACCTTCTTCACACATAGCAAGCAACACTGCAACAGGCATATCAGTGGCTATTCTAAACATATAGGCTACCATTTAACACATTACCTAAATGGCTGGCCACTTAGCATTATGCTAGTGTGCATTTAAATATCAACAGACCCATTAACAAATAGCTTAGCACTAGTACACCTCAGCTCAGTATCCCCCTACTATGATGATCACAGGTACCCAATACATAGATGCAGGGCACATGATGTTGCCCCCATTCACTTCCATAGTAAACTCTGGTTGACTAATGAAGAAGTTAATTTACAAAATATAACTTAAAATAAAGACTTAATTTTTCAACCAACTCAATGATCATGGTGTTTAACACCTTAGTCACTATAGACTAGAACGACGGCAACGCAGACTTATGCCTCCGCCATTAGTCCATTATTGAGTCCAAATCGCCATTTGAGGCAAATTGGAAGAAATTCCGTCAAGGCGCTCCTGTGATGTTGCGTTACAGAGCTTGGAAATTGGGTGTGTGAGGTCACAGTGACCTTGACCTTTGATAACCAAAATGGAATCAGTTCATCCTTGCGTCCAAGTTGATGTTTGAGCCAAATCAGAAGAAATTCTATCAAGCCGTTCTTGAGATATTGCGTTAACCAACTTGGGAATGGCGTTCGGGAGGTTACAGTGACCTTGAGGTTTGACCACCAAAATGTAATCAGTTCATCCTTGATGCCAAGTTAACACGTTCACTGCCGTTGACGAGATATCTCGTCTTAAAAAAAAAACCGGTTGACTGCCGTTGACGAGATATCTCGTCTTAAATTTTTTTTTTTTTTTTTGACGGTGGGACGTCGATCAACCCCTTTTACATCTCATATTAAAATATGGGAGGTATTGAATGTGTATAATCTATTTTACCGACCCACTAAGTGGCGACAGTGCTCTCCAGACGAGAGAAAGCCAAGCAAAAACAGCCGCGTGAGGAAGCCATTCTCATGAAAATGGATTGGCGAAAACGCTTTCGCTTTCGCGCAGGCAGCTGGCGGTGGGGGATTGCAAATTTGCATAATAGATTACGGGTGGAACACACTTTGAAACACGCAGCATAAATAAGACCAGAATCGCAAAAGCTTCATCAAAGCTCTCAACCGAAACCCCAAGAAACGAGCGAGCCCATCCAGACTCGCCCAAAGAGCGGCCGCCAGCAGACAGGCACAGCAGCAGCAGCAACTCGCTTGTGACACGCCCGCTGCAGAGCCAGGGAGGCAGGAGGAGAACACACACGGAGGGAGGAGTTTTTAAGGAGAGGGGGGTTTCCTGCTGTTATGGAGGAAATTACTGTTCAAAACTATTGTTTAGATGTCTGACATCTTACTGATGCCAAAAATGAATGGTTAAAGTGACTGTTCTATTGAATTTCACAAAAAGGCATTTTTCTCAGCTTAAATTTTCAGACGCTGAAACCATGCTGTATTCAAGTGCTAATGCCTACATAACTACTAACTCTACAAACTAACTCTTTTAGACAGAGAAAGCACACATTCTATTAGTTCTTTTGAGATATTTTGTGTTCACAAAATCTTAGCAGAAAATAATCCTCGGCTGTTGAAAGATGAGCCAGAATCCTCAAAAAAACCCGTTGGCAGAAGCTACCTACAGTTAAAAAAAAAAACGGCTGGCAGTGAATGTGTTAATGTTTGAGGCAAATTTGCTGAAATTCCGTCAAGGCATTCGTGAGATATGGCGTTAACAAGCTTGAAAATGGCATTGGAGAGGTCACAGTGACCTTGACCTTTGATCACCAAAATGTAATCCTTTCATCCTTGCGACCAAGTCGACGTTTGAGCCAAATTGGCAGAAATTCCATCAAGCCGTTCTTGAGATATCGCTTTAACGAACTTGGGAATGGCATTCGTGAGGTCACAGTGACCTTGACCTTTGAACACGAAAATCGAATCAGTTCATCCTTGAGTCCAAATTAATGTTTGAGGCAAATTTGATGAAACTCCGTCAAGGCATTTCTGAGATGTTGCGCTAACAAGCTTGAAAATGGCGTTCGAGAGGTCACAGTGACCTTGGCCTTTGACCTTTGACCTTTGACCACCAAAATCTAATCAGATCATCCTTGAGTCTAAGTCAATGTTTGAGGCAAATTTGATGAAATTCCATCAAGGCGTTCCTCAGATATCGCGTTAACAAACATCGGACGGACGTACGGACGTACGTACATACATGTACGTACGGACGGACAACCCGGATCCATAATGCCTCCGGCCTAGCTATTGCCGGCGGAGGCATAAAAAGAGACTTCATCTACCTTGGCTCGCTGTAGCCTGGGTAAACCCAGCCCCCAGTGACCTGCTCTCAGGCTTACCCTGCTTACAGTCACAAGGTAGTGACTGAGAGCAGGTCTGAGAGCAGGTCACGTGGCGGCTGGGTTTACCCAGGCTAGGCTCGCTGGTGGTCTCTGGAGATGAGTGACTTCCTCTAGACCTAACAGTATTTTCAAAATAAAGGTTGTATGTTGCATGCATTTCTAATCACCAATATAGCCCATATTTGAGATCCGGGGCTTTTCATAAAAGATCCGGGGCTATCCGTGGACCCGAAAGCCCAGGCCTAATGACGAAACTGGAACCCATGCTACCGCATTTCCGGGTTTTAGAACTCATTCTTCTCTATATTGCTCAAACATGTTCTCAAAAAGGTCCTACACTAGAAGTGGGTAGACGCAAAACCATCTGAAAAATAAGTGAGTAGACTCCGTCTAGCTGCGTCTACCCTCCACTACACCACTGGGTCCAAGAGTTTCATTCTATACAATTCTTTGGTACATTGGCATCACTGAATAACTGGATGATTATTAACTCATTCCCCACCAAGGTTTCTGACCTTTTTCACTGATTTTCCGAGACCCACAGAATATTTCTTCTATGACTATGTAAACATCGAATATCCCAAAAGACAGAACAAAGTCTCTACTTTCAAGGGAAAAAAGTTTGTTTCTGCCTTCTTCCTTTCTAGTTATCGACACTTGAATGTAGGTCGGTCGTTTTCACAATAGGGTTGTGCGATGTCACCTAAATAACCATCGCGATGGTTCCACAGTGAAACATCGCGATGGACGTTGGCATCGTCGTTGACGGGAGGTGGGGTTAATTAATGATTTATGAAGTCCATGTGGTGCCGTTTGGCTGCGCCACTGCAATACGTTCACGTTTACAACAGGACAGCTGAGCTCTACATGTCATGAGAGACCAGCGGGCTTGGATAGGCTACTACTACAGCACACAGCCAGGCAATTCAAACAGTAGGCTATCACTACCAGCAATATTGAAAGGCGCAAAACAATCAAACGTTAACGTTACAGATCGTGACCAACAACGTGTGTGTGTGTTTAATTTAACTAGCTGGCAGAAAAGGGGCAGAATTACTGGCGGCTAACGTTAGATTTGTGTGGGCTCAGTTTTGAACCTAACATTAGGTTACGTTAAGGAGAGATAGAAACACAGCAGCAGGCAGCCTACACAGTATGTAATGGAGCGAGTTCCTGGAAACAGACGGGCGGCTTTAGCTCAGGAGGTAGAGCGGGTCAGCCAATGACGCAAGGGTTGGCGGTTCGATCCCCGCTCCCTCCCAGCTGCTGTCTTTGTGTCCTTGGGCAAGACACTTAACCCTCCTTGCTCCCGATGGTGTGTAGGCACCCTGCGTGGCAGCCTGCCGCCATTGGTGTATGAATGGGTGAATGTAGACTATCTACTGATTGTAAAGCGCTTTGGATAAAAGCGCTATATAAATGCAGGCCATTTACCATAACAGACGAGTTGAATTCACAGTTGAAGACAACATTACTCACATTGGGTTGCAAACAGGAAAGAACGTGAAGTTTCTTCTTTCTTAACATTTTCACAACACAACCGACTTCTGCTTATCTTATCTTCCTCTCCGCTTTACCACTTCTCTGAACTGGAGATAAGGTACGCTTTGCCGCTTGTTTAATGCCGCCTGTGCGTCCCCCGTGTGTCGCGGTTGAGTGGAGTTAGCCTTTTTTATTATTAAATCTGCCAAATTTTTAATTCGAACAGATAATCACGATGGTCCGATGTAGAAGTGTCAGAGGTCGATGGGGGTCGGCCCATCGATGATAGTCGATGCCATCGTCCATGGTGCCAACCCTAGTACACAAAGGAGAATATTGTCACAGAGGACTAAAACATGATTTACCATCTAAGGAAACCAGAAAATTTCACATTTGATAAGCTGGAACCAGAGAATTAGAACATTTTCCTTACAGAAATGGCTCAAAATGATGAACAGATGATCAAAATAGGCAATTAACTCATTCACCGCCAAAGACGTCTTTGACGTGTTATCAGAAATAGCCATCCACGCCAAAGACGTGTTTGACGTGTTTTTGTTTTTATTAGTACAGCGCGTAGTTCAAACACTTCCCCAGCCTGTGACATGTTTTCAGGTCCCTAGCCACAAAGGCAAGCCGACAACACGTTATCAAACACATACCGCAGCTGTTGTTTTGAAATGAGCAGGAGCAAAAACAGAGAACAGAGAAACGCGCTTCCTTGTTGCAGAGGAGAAACGCCATTGAAACACCCCTCGGCGCGCTGCACGAGCTGATCGGCTTGTTGCAGGGCAGCGGACATCGAAACCGCGGTAGTCAAACCCGTGACCAACATGATCGATCCTGGTACCTCGACCCCGTTCCTGTGTCCCAGCCCGAAAGAGACGAGACGGAGTCACAACTGTGTGAGCAGGAGGAGAACAGCTGCAGCCTCGCCACAGAAATGGCTTTCACACAGAGCGAAGCAGCACGGCCACTTTCCTGTCGGGGGCGAGGAAGACTGGACTGACTCCAATGCGACAGGACCCGGATGATCTCGCGGTAAGGAGTGTGTGTGTGTGTGTGTGTGTGTGTGTGTGTGTGAGTGTGTGTGAGAGAGACTACACTGATCTCTGCATTCTATTCTATGATCACACTCACTCACACTGAGTAAACTGTATTGTTGAATGTAAAAAAAAAGCACATCATGTATATATATATATATATATATATATATATTTTTCATTTGTGTCATAACGAATAATATTTACATGTCTGATGTCAATAGAGTTCAAAATAAAAGAATTGAGAGTGAGTTCTGCCTGAGATTGTGTGATTTAGAAAAATGCCATTTTCTGCAATTTATCTTCTCAGGGAGACCTTTTGGGTGAAAACAGGGTGTATATAAATGGCTATAAGTAGAGTACAGAACATGCTAAAAGCATACTTTTTTCCCCCTGGTGAACCCAGAGACGTACATCTTCATTTTGAGGTATTGCAAATCACTTTGGTGCTAATAGATAATTTACTGTGGGTCTTGAAAGATGACCAACAATTATGAAAATCTTTGGCCTGTGCTAAATATTGGCAGTCCTAAACTGGCCATGAATGAGTTAATGTAATATTTGGCAATTAATTGATGGATTGACTAATTGTTGCAGCTCTTTATCAGTTTTTATAAAATGTATTTTTATGTATTTTCAAAATACAAAATACGTATTTGTATCTCAAATACATTTTTCAGACGAGTATTTTGTATTTGTATTGTGATACATTTTTTGAGCAAGTATTTGTAATTTGTATCAAAATACTTTATGATATATTTTCGCCCATCTCTGAGAGTGACGACAGGTAACCAGGATGATGAGGCTGGGGGTCGGTGGTGATGATGAGGCCGGGGAAGGGTGTCAGGCAGGCGAAGGAGTAGTGGGTAGATGGCCCAGAGTGACGACAGGTGGCTGGGACGATGACGACCGGATCGAGGGCTGTGGTGGCGGGGGTGTACGTCAGGCCAATGAAGGACACCTGAGGAGAGAGAGAAGAGGGGGGGAGAGCCAGTACGGACGATGACGACCGGATCCAGGGCTGCAGGGGCGGGGGTGTAAAAAAAAACACGATTTCAGACGGACAAGCCCGTCTTTTATTGTCACACGAACACTTCAACACATGCATGCGGCCACAACACACACTCATGCTGACGGTGGCCGGTGAAATTTGTCCTCTGCATTTGACCCATCCAGGCTTTGTTAGGGTTGCTGTGAGACATGTGGATTTAGGTGCGGATACTTACTGTCCAAGACACACTTGGTAACTGAAGTCTCGATAACTAGGAACGCTGTAGCACTTGAAAGCTGAGTCTGCAAGGTTTGAAGGTGGAAACTGTGCAGAAGGTTGTCGTGAGGTTAGTCTATGAACAACTGCAGAGGACTTGCAGAGCAAACCTTTATAGGTCCCGAATATGACATCACCTTGTGTTATGACATCATCAGTGAGACCATCAGAGAGGCATGATTTAAGACACTTGTGAATCATGACATCATCGCCGTCTGTGACATCATCAGTGATCTATGACATCATAGTAGGAATGATGACATCATCCTAACAGTACCCTCCCCTCTACGGATGCCACCTGGCGTCCAATGAGACCATCAAAGATGACATCTGGAGAACAGAAATGCTGCAGACTCTGGTGGAGACTCAGGAGTCGGGTACACAGCGTACGATCCAAACTTGGAAGACGGAGCCAAAGGGGGCTCATTCAGCATCTGGATGAACTGCTCCTGGTGGTTACTAATCTCTTGCAGGAGCCCAGGGTCCTGCCTGCCGATCTCCTGCAGCAGGGCAGGGAGCAGCGCTGAGTTCTGTTGGATCATCTGTCTCATCGTGTGGAACTGAGCCTGGTTTCTTAAGAAGCTCAGAGGGTTCTCACCTGTGGAACTTTGTGAGGAAACCACAGCTGAAATTTCTTCATCGACTAACTTAGTGTTTGTTGAGCCTTCACAGGTTCCGATAGGGGCTGAAGCTGGGTCAGCAGTTGACGGGTGCCTCTCCTCTGGCTCTGCGTCTGTGGGTGCGACCTCTGGTGGAGTGTCGGGAACGGACACTGAGGTTGTGGGACCTGTAGTGCTGGAGGCCAAAGTGGCAGTTGAAGGCTGGGCTCCACAGCCTTTAACGGAAGACGGAGCCAAAGGGGGCGCCGCAAGCTCAGAGAGCGGAGCATCAGAAGGCTCCGCATAATCTAAAGGCTGAGCTTCAACCAATGCTGCTGTTCCCAAAGGCTCAGCCAACGGAGATTGTTGATAGCCAAGCTGCTCAGAGCTAGGCTGCCGATGGAACCTGCGCCCTTTCTTGGTAGCTGCTCCTGACCGAAGGCTGGCGACACTACGGGGACCTCCCAGCGCCAGACGGGAACCCACGCATGGGTCAAGAACTGGAACTGGCTGCCGACCCTTAGGCCTGCGAACAGACTGCTGCTGAGATCCGGGTTCAGACTCGGCGAGGGAAAGGCCTACCCTCCCGACCTGGAGTTCAGGTAGGACACCCACAGGTTGAGCCTCAAGGCCAGCAGACTGGGAGGGCCCCTGCGGGGGGACGGGGCTGACCTGCAGGCAGTAGGCAGTGACGAGATGATCGACAGTCCTCTCCAACTCCTTAACCCTCTTGGAGACACACTGCCACTCCTGGGTCACGTGAACGCTGCCCACCCGTATGGGCTTCGGGGCTGCACTCTTAGAGCCTTGCCCCGCTGAGAGTCTCACGGGCCGGCGAGTGGTGGGCCCACTTACTGAACGCCGGAAGCAGGAGGAGAGGTTATGCCCGGCTCGACCACAGTACAGGCAGCTCCGGGTGTCCAAACGGCGCTGCCTCTCCTCTGGTGTGATGCGAACCCTGCCGGTCTGATCATGGTACAGATGGCTGCTGGAACTCAAATGTGGCTGCCCTTGCTCTGGGGTGACAACCTGCTCAGGAGCTGGGGCAGGAGGAGCGGAAGACTGCGGAATGACACCCCCAGGGGGGTTTAGTCCGTCGAGACGATCTAGCCGGCTAATCAGGAGGGCGAGCCGATCATTGGCCCTGGAAGCTGCTTCCCTCTGGCTGTCCTGCAGGTCCCGAAGCATGTCTGTGTAGTGCGCTAGCGCCAGTTGTGTTTCCTTGTAGCTGTCAAGCAGAGCCCGAAGGACCTTGTCCCTTTGCACAGTCGTTGATCGGCCTGGCGGGTCACCTGAATTGGCCCGGCGACCCGGGCCACGGAGTTTGGAACGAGCGCTCTCTATCCGCTAAATCCATTTCTGAGTTGTTCATACTGTTAGGGTTGCTGTGAGACATGTGGATTTAGGTGCAGATACTTAATGTCCAAGACACACTTGGTAACTGAAGTCTCGATAACTAGGAACGCTGTAGCACTTGAAAGCTGAGTCTGCAAGGTTCGAAGGTGGAAACTGTGCAGAAGGTTGTCGTGAGGTTAGTCTATGAACAACTGCAGAGGACTTGCAGAGCAAACCTTTATAGGTGCCGAATATGACATCACCTTGTGTTATGACATCATCAGTGAGACCATCAGAGAGGCATGATTTAAGACACTTATGAATCATGACATCATCGCCGTCTGTGACATCATCAGTTATCTATGACATCATAGTAGGAATGATGACATCATCCTAACAGGCTTGTCCTTTCCTCCAGGGGGCAGGCCAGGAGCAGTGGTCGCTTTTTCTTTCCAGCGCCCGGGGACCAACTTCAGATGTTGTCGTCACTGGTCGGATGACGATCTTCTGCATGTTTTTAGTGGGGGGTTATGTACGGAAGAACCCCCTTGGGGGCACAGGGAGAACATGCAAACTCCACACAGAAAGGCCCTTTCGACGAGATATCCCACCTGGGCAGTAGGCACTGAAGATATGGGGGGGTCACAACTCCAGCGCCCACAGCGTCCCAGGCGAGAATCGATCTCAGGACCTTCTAGCTGTGAGGCGACAGCCAGTACGGCGGTGGCAGAGTTGGTGAGCACTGGTAATAAATTATCGTCTGCTAACACAGGAAGTAGGAAGTATGGCTCTCTATATATCTACAGCGCACCGGATGGCAAGCTACAGCTCGTCTCTTATAGACTGTAGAAAGTCACAATTGAGAAGGCAATGGCGCATTTGGTGAGTGATTCATTTAGGATGTTGTGCATCTGATGTATATCATCCATCACTACGAGGATTATACTGTATATCAGAATTAAATAAATTCTGATTAGATTTCAATTGATTTGGTTTAATTGATTTGGTTTGTTTGATTGATTGATTGATTGATTGATTGGTTGATAGATAGAAAAAAGATCAAAACAAGAATAAAATAAAATAAACAAAAAACCTATACAACATGTCTTAATAAACAAATTTCTCATAAAAAAAAAACAGAAATTAAACATTACTTGTTCGAAAAGGAGTAGGAAGAAGTATACAGTCATTTAATTCCTACCCCTTCTCGGCTAGTTTAGTCATCCATATTCATATGTTCACTGCACCCTGGCGAAGGCACTTTCGCCGAAACATGTTGGTGTAACCATTAAAACACAGCAGAGGAGATTTTGAGTGTGCGACTTCTTTTCTTTATGTTACATACATATTCATAGTCATAGATATCTATATGTATATATACAAAGTGGAATCTGCTTATAGTGATCACGGTCATAGTGATCGACTGCTTATATTGATCAAAAAGCTTGGTCCCGAATCATTCCTACACATGCTGTTTTTAATAGTGATCAATTAGATGGTAATCTGCATGAGAAATAAAGAAAAATAAAAAAATCTATTATAATGATCCCCTGCTTATAGTGATCAATTTGACCCGTTCAAAGGTGATCACTATAAGAGGAGTCCACTGTATGTGGACTTCTGTGTGTGTGTGTGTGTGTGTGTGTGTGTGCATGTGCGCGTGTGTGTGTATGTGTGTGTACTATACTGCACGTTACCATATCTATATGTATTTATATGTAACGTTAATATGTTGGCTCAAACCAAAACTCAGAACATATGTTCAAATTAAAAATATGTTTACTCCAGAACCCTATGTTACTTTACCCCTGGATAGATCCAGAAGATCTTTATGTGCCCAGTTGAGAACGGGTACGCTCCCTTTGGCTATTGAGGTTGGCAGGTTCAATTCTATTGCTGAGGAGTAGAGACTTTGTACTGTATGTGAATTGGGTGTTGTGGGAGATTAATTTCATTTTTTGTTTCATTGTACGCTATATGAGGAACCAAGATTGTCTCTATTTCAGGGTATGTGAGAAGAGATCAGGAATAACTCAGATTTACAGTAAATGTCAGGACTTTGACCTGGATTCCTCAAGAACACAGCTAATTTCCAATATATATTTTGATTTTCAGCAGTGTTGAGTCTTTAATGCAAAATAAGAAACCTGAACTATTTTGGTCAGGAGATGATGCTAAGTTGGAATGGCTATTCAAGTCTTCAGTTTGGCCAGGTTTATTGGGAGTGGTTGGAAACTCAGAATGGAGAAGTTGTTCATCTGAATATACAACTCTGTCTTGTCTTGTTTATGTTTGAGCTTTTTGTAGCTTGTTTGTTGATTTGTTTGTATTGTTGAACTTGAATGATTTGTGTCTTGTAAGCCCAGACGGACCAGAGGTCTTTATGTGCTCAGCTGAGAATTGGTATCCTGCCTCTTGTCATTGAAGTAGGGCGGTTCACAGCTATACCAGAAGAGAACAGGATATGCAATGTGTCTGTGATCTAAAAGATGTTGAAAACTAGTTTCATTTCATGTTTTATTGTACTTTATATGATGATTTAGGATTTCCTTATTTGATGAAATGCAAAAGCAAAGACCTGAGCTCTTCTGGGCAGATGATGGTCAGAAGTTGGAGTGGTTGTTTAAGACTGAGGTATTTAAGACTGCTAACTTTATTTCTAGGGCCTGGAATAGAAGGCAATCACAGCTCTTTAAGTAGGTTCAGGCTGTGGGTTTCATGCTGTACAACTTCACTGTATGTATTTTGGGTGTTTCTGTTGGTTTTATGTTTTGATCATTGTTTGTTTAAATGATGAACAGTAAAAGTGTCCTGTAAGCCCATGTGGGCTGGGCTTCATTCGAAGCATGACACGTAAATAAAGAAAATCAATCAATCAATCAATCAATCAATCAATCAATCAATCAATCAATCAATCAATCAATATAATCTCTTGTGCAAATTATAAATAATTAATATATTTGCCTGTGTGTGTGTGTGTGTGTGTGTGTATATATGTGTGTGTGTGTGTGTGTATATATGTGTGTGTGTGTGTGTGTGTGTGTGTGTGTGTGTGTGTGTGTGTGTATATATGTGTGTGTGTGTTAGTGTGTGTGTGTGTGTGTGTGTGTGTGTGTGTGTGTGTGTGTGTGTGTGTGTGTGTGTGTGTGTGTATATATATATATTGAGCACAGCGGTAGTTCAGGCAGGCCACGGATGTCAAGCCCAGTTTAAACCCAGCCCACAGCTGATTAGGAGCTGATCTCAAACCCAGCCCACATCAGCTGACTGCTTAGCTGATGCATTCAATTGGCTCAACTCAAACAGGGCACCCTCATGCATAACTCATTGATCTAAGTGGTGTTGTGTTTTTGACTAAAGTGGTCCTGACTGAAATGTATATATATATATATATATATATACACACACACAGAGAGACGTGTGTGTGTGTGTGTGTGTGTGTGTGTGTGTGTGTGTGTGTGTGTGTGTGTGTGTGTATATATGCTCAAAGAAAATGTGCAGCTTTGATTTTCTTGGTTGTTTGTATCATATTCAGGGTTCTATGAAGATTTCAATAGAAGACGACCCAGACTTCTTTATAGATTTGGCTGACCTTTATAACTACACTGGTGATTCATATGAATATGAAACTGAAACTGATGGAGACTGCGACCTGAATGAGGGCATGCAGTTTGAGGCAGTGTTCATCCCGGTTCTCTACTCCGTGGCACTGGTCGTGGGTGTTCTGGGAAACGGGCTGCTCCTGGGCGTTCTGGCTCAGAGGAGGCGGACCTGGAGTGTGACAGATACCTTCATCCTCCACCTGGGCGTGGCGGATTGCCTGCTGCTGTGCACACTGCCCTTCTGGGCTGCACAGGCCGCTCAGGCTGACGGCTGGAGCTTCGGGACGCCCCTCTGCAAGATCACCGGAGCCATGTTCACGGTAAGAACCTGCTGGCGTACAGCAGGAAAGAGGCACAAAAACGGACCCAAGCAAGGCTTGTTAAACTTCTGAATACGGGCCCGGCGCCACGAGGGGGCGATGGGGGGCTTTGCCCCCTCAGTTCAATTTTCTGCCCCCTCACTTAAAAAAAAGAGAGAGAGAGAGAGAGAGAGAAATCAGCTGCACCCAAGCACACAGCATGCCATGAGCAGAAAGATGGAGACAACGCATCTGATCACTTTATTTCTTTAATTTAATGAACCTGGCACTGACTGGCTATTATTTTGTTTATTTTTTTGTCGATTTTTGCAGCAATTGTTTATTCTATGACTTTTCATATAGACAGTGTTGGGCAGTAGCTTGCTACAAGTAGCGAAGCTACATAGCTTAACTACATTTCTCAGTAGCTTGGTGGTAGCTTCACTACTTTTGAACCAAGTAGCTTTTTCAGTAGCTAAGGTATTTATAGACCCAAGTAGCTTGTAGCTTCCCGCAAAAGCTACAAGCTACTTGCCAGAGAAAATCCATGAGCAAAGCACGCAGTGTAGATTTCTGCTGGGGTTTGGATTAAACAGGAGGAGACATTGCATGTCAAGTGTGCCTGTGTAGCCAATAAAGCACTTCCAGTTCCATTATGATGGACAACAAGTGCCTATTTGTTTGGTGGAAAGTTGTTCTTTGACATGAAGTTGATTCAATGTGAGAAAAAAAAGTAGGCTAGCTTTGATGTAGCAAGCTGCTTTTGCCATGTTGCTCGTAGCTTAGCTTGCTACATTTCTCTGGGGATAGCTTCAATGTAGTTTAGCTATATTTAATCGAGAGTAACTGATAGCTTAGCTTACTACATTTTCCAAGTAGCTTGCCCATCACTGCATATAGACATATATGTTCAGAGTGCTCCAGACAGGTCCCGCATTTCACGCAAAGCTCAGCTCTATTAATGCCTTAATCTGCTGCTGTGAAATAAATGTTTTATTTGATTTTGAATAGTAGTCTTTCTTGTGTTGTTATTGCGCTTTTCAGAGGTTATTATGGTTAAAAAGTCCAGAAATTGGCATAGCGGGTATATAACCTATGTTTTACGATATAAAAATACAGTTCAATAGAAGGTTTGTGTGCACATCCAACCTTTTGTTAGGCCAGGTGCTGGGTACAGAGTCACAATATAGAAAAAATAGAAAAATACCCGCACACTGGAGCAGCTCCAATATATTTAATTTAAACAGCTACAGCAAGCTTTCGACCCTCACAGGGGTCTTCATCAGGCAAACGATATAAAAATATCATATTAAAAAAAAAAAAAAATCAGCCCCCTCCCCAGTTATAACCGCCCCCTCAGTCATTTCATCCTGGCGCCGGCCCTGCTTCTGATGTTACCATCTACAATGCTTTCGATAATTATACAATCAAATTTCACCTCTCTGCGCTGATATCTTTGTGCCCGCCAGATCAACTTCTACTGTGGGATCTTCCTGTTGGCCTGCATCAGTCTTGACCGCTACCTGTCCATCGTCCACGCTGCCCAGATGTACTCTCGCAGGAAGCCGTGGTTGGTCCACGTCAGCTGCCTGTCGGTCTGGCTCTTCTCCCTGCTCCTCACCATCCCCGACTGGGTCTTCCTGGAGGCTGTGCGGGACGAGAGACGAGGCAAAACGGAGTGCGCTCACAACTACCTGCTCTTCTCTCAGTCGGTATCTGAGTGGCGGCTGGCATCGCGCCTGCTGTACCACATCGTGGGCTTTGTCCTGCCTTCAGTCGTCCTGCTCTACTGCTACTCCTGCATCCTGCTCCGTCTGCTCCGCGGCTCTCAGGGCCTCCCGAAGCAGAGGGCCGTCAGGGTGATCCTGGCCCTGGTGGTGGTCTTCTTCGTCTGCTGGACGCCGTACAACATCACCCTCATGGTGGACACGCTTCACTCCAACGCCACCAGTCAGGCCTGTGCGACCAGAACGCATCTGGACAAAGCCATGGTAGTCACCTCCTCTCTGGGTTACCTCCACTGCAGCCTCAATCCTGTGCTTTACGCTTTCGTGGGCGTGCCGCGTGAAGTTCCGCCGTCAGTTCATGGAAATCCTGAGGTCTCTCGGGTGCAAGGAGAAGATGGGTGTCCGATTCCAGTCCAGGAGAAGCTCCACTTGGTCTGAGTCTGCAGACACCGCCAACTCCATTGCTATCTGATAGAGAGAGAAAGATCGACGAGCAGGTACACAAATATCTGACCAACTCTTGCAGCAAATTGGGGGGCGGGGAGACAGACACACCAACCTGGCTAGGCCTCTGTCATGTTTTCACTGTATAATTAATTTGTTATATTTGCTGTTTATCCTGTCCTCACAGGCTAGGCTTTCTGTCATGTTTATATTGGGTATGCATTGCTCCTGTCTAGCTGAAAATGAGCATAAACACAAGGCCTGTGTTGTTTCTCTGGCTACAAACAAGGTTTCCCTTGTGGTGAAATTGTTAGTTTGTCGAGCAATATCAGGTGTACATATTGCAATGAGTAATTGATATGATGCTATTTTACCATAGACTGTATAAAATATTTTACACAGTAACATACAAGTTAATCTTTTGAAATAATTACATTATGCATAATTACATATTATATATATATATATATATATATATATATATATATATATATATATATATATATATATATATATATATATATATATGCAGCATGTATAGCATTAGTTATATTATAGTACGCAGCATGTACAGTATAGCATTAGCATATTTGTATTTGTGTAAACCAAGGAGATTCAATAAACAGTTTTAAGCTTTGTTTATGGACTTTTGTATGGACACTGAGGCAATTTAATTTTGACTCACAATATATATCTTTATTGGTTATATCAAATAGGAAAGACACATTGACTTGCTCAGAATTTCAATTTTCCCTGCACATTTAGCTAAAACGATATAAAAGCAACCAGATGGATATGAAATAGACAATGGTTGAATGTTGTGGCCAGGGGCGTAGCTATGGCTGGGCCTGGCTGGGCCTAGGCCCACCAACTTCTTGCCTAGGCCCATCCAATCACGAGACTTTAAAGTCGAGCTGAACCCAAAAATGATTTTTTTCCCCATTTTAGTTAAAATACCTGGGTATTCACAAAAATAAAATTGCTTTAGTTTTTCACACTTTTTCACACCAAAAGTTCATTTTTCAAGATTTCATTCATAACAGTAATCTACAGTTTGCTAACGTCACATAGTACTATACAATTTCTACCCCATTTCAACCAATCATATCACGATCACGACATGGCAGCTGTCAATCAATCTTTATTTCAGGATAATTTTCTCCTCCAAATGAAGGAGAAAATGGCATCTAGTGTCTGTAATCTGGCAGAATTTCTATAGACGGTTTTAACTTGACAACAAAAACATTCTAAATTGAACCCCCGCTCACTTCCTGTTGCAGTGTTTGCTATGGACATAAAAGAAAAAAAAACATTCAAGTGCAGGACTGACCATTCCGTGAAAACCGTCTATACAGCTGAGCAACGAAAACAAAAGTAACGATGTCGAGTGAATATTTCTGCAGTTTGCGGAATGCTGAGAAAAAGGAAGTGCTGTGGGGTTTGCGCTCTGGTGAAAACCGTCTATAGCCCATAAACTAACTACTAACTTGGCCAATTGTATGTAACATACAAAATAAAGCAAACGGTAATGTCTAAGAATGCAAAGAAATGTAACTGGCTCGTTAAAGTCGCATTCCAGGATAACGTCAGTTAACGTTGTTAAAGGAGAATTTCGGTTTTTTACACCACGGTCCTCATTTCCAGCTTAAAATATGATGTTTTACTCACCCAAATACCTTTGGTTTCATTCGGATGCCCACAGAAGATCTGTCGCACCGAGTACACTCGTCAAACAGGCTATAACAGCCCCCCCCCCCCCCCCCCCTATTATATTTAAATATTTTTGCATACTGGGGTCCCTAAACTATTTGGAATTGCATAAATTGGGTATGACACATTGATATACTCTTGTTATTAGAATATACTATATACCAGGGGTCCGTGGCACTTTGCCAGGGGGTCCGCGAAAAGTTTACAGGAAAATAAAAATAAAAACTTTATTTTTTGTGTGCAAAAGCTTCATAGTTCAACGAAAATATGTTATACTTTAAATCAAAAATGGTTCATGGATTACATTCTAATCTAACAAACCTATCAATTTAAAAGTCAGGAACGCGCCGTGGAAACAATTAAGCTTAGCCCAAAATCACTAATCAGAACGAGGGGGTCCCCGGGATATTTTCTATCTTGTAAGGGGTCCTTGGCTGAAAAACATTTGAGAACCTCTGCTTTAATGGTACTCTTATCGGTACTTTTTGTTATTTTTAAGAGAAAACACCCTGGCTGGATGGGTATTTTTCCGCCCCGAATCCAACGCTGCCATCCTTGAGTCTCTACGAGTTACGGTTACAGAGATACGTCCGCCCTGCCTGCAGGACTACACTTCTCCTTCCCTGCTCTCTCCTTAGGCCACATACACAACAATTGGCGACGAGAATTAAGGACCTACGTCGAGAGATTCTGATCGCTGTGTTTTTTTTTGTCCTGGGAGACTTGGAACAGCAGATGCTAAGTGAGTCAAGTCAAAACAAAGAGAAACGGGACTAAATTAACATAACAAAGATGGCGATGATCGGGGCCATTACAGCATTTGATGGTGGTATTGAAGACTGGGCAACTTACATTGAAAGAGTGGAGTTGTATTGTGTTGCTAATGATGTTGGGGATGAGAAGAAAGCCAGTGTCTTGCTGAGTGTTATGGGAGCAAAAACATACGGACTGCTACGGTGTTTATTAACCCCTGAAAAGCCAGCAAGACTTTCAAGCAAATAGTAGACACTCTCCAACATCATCTACACCCCAGACCACTAGTGATTGCTGAAAGATTTAAATTTCACAAACGGAATCAGAGCAAAGATGAAAGCATCTCTGAATATTGTGCTGAATTGCGCAAATTGTCAGAGCATTGCCAATTTAGAGCATGCGCGTAGCCATGGGTGCGCTAGGGTGTGCAAATGCCACCCAGACAGGCCACTGGCGCACCCAAAAAAATGGGGTAAAAAAAGTGTTTTGTTTTGTCTGCAAAACACATGTCAACGCTGTCATGCACTGTGTCCAACTGTCCGCTGCCCTATGTGCCCCGGAGCATCATGGGAAACTAGTTAAGCTGTCGTCCACGTAAAGTAAACAAATGCACGCACAGCTGTAGCAGCAGCAGCAGCGCCAAATCAGGAAGACATGAAACAAAGCTCGCTTTTAAGCTTTTTCGGCAAAGGCAAGAAACGACGAGGAAGAAGATGACTCGTCGTCACCCTCCCCCTCAACAAGTGCGGATTGTAAGTGCACCCGTTCCCGCACCTGTATTGGTGGTGTACAGTGGAGAACAGACAGACGATGATGATGAAGAAGATGATGCAGCCGAAACAATGACGTTAACAGCGGGGAACGCAGCCAACAACACACCGGAGGTTTGTGGCCAGACAGATCTCTCTGCAGTAGACGAACATGCCAACCAAATTTGCGTTCTTTCCCGACTAGAACACTCATTGGAAAAAGTAGGTGAGACTTTTTTGAGATACTAAACAAAGTGGTTTTACATGTTGCCAAAAAATACAATTTAATTGACTGCTTCTACCTGCTAATAATGAGTGCGAAAAGGAGCAAACAACACACAAATATTCCTCTAAATCTGGTTTGAAAAGACCAATTTTTTTTTTGGCGGCGGCCTGGCGGCCGCCACCAAATGGTCCGCCCCCTGGCACACCCTGGCTTTCTGTGGCACACCCAATGAGCCGAGTCTGGCTACGCTACTGATTTAGAGCTGGTCTGTCTGACGCCTTGAGGGACAGGCTAGTGTGTGGCATGCACTGTGAAACCACACAGAGGAAGCTCCTTTGTGAAAAAGACCTGACATTCGAAAAGGCTCTGAACATTGCAATATCAACAGAAACAGCAGCACGGGTGCTTCAGAGATCCAACACAAATCTCTGGAATATGCTACAAATAAAATGTCACTGAAAAGAGATGAAGGAAAGAAATGTTACCGTTGTGGTATGTCACATCACCCTGATGACTGTTGGTTTAAAGACAAAGAATGCAGAAACTGTGGCAAACAGGGCCACATTGGAAGAGTGTGCAGAGCCGGTAAGCAACAGAAAGGTGAAAAAGATACAGACAAACAGAAAAAGGACAAAATACAGAAAAACAAGAAACAACCGAAAGGAAAATACAGCAGTGTACACAAAATGAAAGAAAGCAGTTCTGATGAGGATGATGATGAGGACTCGGACAAAAGTGAATTGTCTTGTCTGCAACTGCACAGTGTAAAAGAGACAGATGATCGCAGAGCAATATGGATCACTCCACAAGTGGCAGGCATAAGACTACAAATGGAGCTGGACACAGGCTCAGCCTTAACAGTGATCTCTGCACATGACTACAAACAACTGTTTTCACACATACCTCTGAAAAGAACTAAACTACCGTAAATTCCGGACTATAAGCCGCACCGGAGTATAAGCCGCACCTGCAAAGTTGACTGTTTTTTACATATATAAGCCGCACCGGACTATAAGCCGCGGGTGTTTTAATGGTTTTTTTTTTTTTTTTTTTTTTTTTTTTATGTTTAATTACCATATGTAAGGGTTCATGCACAGAGGGGATTGTCGGGAAAGAGATGGCTGTTTGAGGAAGCTCCCATTTATTAACATTTCAACAAAACAACATAACACAACACCACCTGTGTTGTGTTATGTTATGTTATGTTATGTTGTTAAAAGAGGGCAAGAGAGGAAATTAAAACAGAAGTGGATTTATAGTTAGAAAGAGTGCTAAAAAAGATTTTTTTTTTTTTTTTTTTTTTCTAATCCATAGATAAGCCGCACCGTTATATAAGCCGCAAGGGCCAAAAAAGGCCAAAAAACGGGAAAAAAGCCGCGGCTTATAGTCCGGAATTTACGGTACTACTGAGGACCTCCACAGGACAGAGAGTGCGTCCCAAAGGTAAAATTAAGGTGACGGTGACTTACAAAGACGAAACAAAGCAATTGAACCGCTATGTGCTGAAAAATGGAGGACCACCGTTGCTGGGGCGTGAGTGGCTCAGAAAAATCCACTTGGATTGGCACACCATCAAGAAGCTGTTTGTGTCAACAAAGGAGGACGGCGAGGCCAGACCTGAGAGACTGTCAAAAATACTTGCTAGTGCTGAGGAAGTGTTCATGAAAGGAATAGGAACACTTAAGGGCATAAAGGCAAATATTATACTTGAAAAAGATGCACGTCCAAAATTTCACAAAGCCAGGCCAGTGTCTTATGCAATTCGTCCCATAGTAGAAGCAGAACTGAAAAATCTGGAGCAGATGGGGGTCCTGTCAAAGGTGGATTGGAGTGAATGGGCCACACCCATCGTCCCAGTGATGAAGAAAACCACTAGCACAAAAGCAGGAAAACCCAACAAGGTGCCCATATGTGGAGACTTTAAAGTGACTGTCAACCCAGTTCTCCACACAGTACAGTACCCTCTACCTCGCATTGAGGACATCTTTGCTTCCCTGTCAGGAGGGGAACACTTCACAAAAATCGATCTGGCTCAGGCTTATCTCCAAATGGAAATGGATGAAGCATCCAAGAAATACCTGACGATAAATACACACCAAGGACTTTACCAGTACAACAGGTTGGTGTTTGGAATAGCGTCAGCTCCTGCAATCTGGCAAAGAGCAATGGACCAGGTCCTGCAGGGGATTCCAGGGCCTCAGTGTTACCTCGATGACATCATTGTCACTGGCAAAGATGACAACGAACATCTTTCTAACCTTGAACAAGTGCTCACCAGGTTGCGAGAATATGGGCTCAGAGCTAACCAACAGAAATGTGAGTTCTTTAAAAACGAAATCTCGGCTTTGATGAAAGATCAATTAATAGCATTAGGGCCTTATACTCTGCCCCTACAGCAAGAATCAAGGTAAATGGTCGTCTTACTGACCGCATAAGACTGGAAAGGTCTACCCGTCAAGGTTGTCCTCTTTCACCGACTCTCTTCGCTCTTTATATTGAACCGTTGGCACAAGCTATTAGGGAGGACTGTAATATACAAGGAATTGTGGTCAATAGTAGAGAACATAAGATAGCGTTGTACGCTGACGATATACTATTGTATATAAATAACCCAGAGACCTGTCTCTCTGGCCTGTTGGACCTCCTTGATACATATGGCACATACTCGGGGTATAAACTCAATATTAAAAAAACACAACTATTAACGTTTAATTATGACCCAACAACTGAAATCAAACTAAGACTCCCCATTGACTGGTCACGAAAAGCAATCAAATATCTAGGGGTATGGTTGACATATTGTCCTGGTGATCTGTATAAAAAGAACTATGATGTAGTAAGTAAGAAGATTAAAGAAGATCTCAATAATTGGTCATTGTCTATACTAAGTTTTAGTTCGCGAATTGAAACTGTTAAAATAACTGCTCTTCCTAGACTGCTCTATTTATTTATGTCACTGCCTGTTAAAGTCCCAAATATCCAATTTCAGGAGTGGGACAAGCAGATTTCACGTTTTGTTTGGAATGGAAAAAAACCAAGGGTTAAATACAAAACATTGATCATTAGGAAAGACGGAGGCGGTATGTCTCTACCTAACCTTAAAGATTATTACCACTCTGCCCAATTAAAAAACATAGCTCTTTGGTGTGATGATAAGTATGTGGCAAGATGGAAAGAGATTGAGACTGAATGCAGGGGGATTCCAAACAAGCAATGATTGGAGACCATAAGCTCACATTATCTCATCAGGATGACCTGAGTCCCTTTACATTGTTTACTTTGTGTACTTGGTTTGATGTCATAAAACAACTGAAATTGAAGTCACAGATGAAACAACTCAGATGGATTGCATATGACACAGATTTTAAGCCAAACTGCCATGGCCGTAACTAGCTATGAGGACGGGGAGGTCCGGACCTCCCCTAATATTTCAGCCTGCAAAAAAAAAAAAAAAAAAAAAAATTTTTTTTTTTTTTTTTTTTGCAGGCCAGGCCAGGCCAGGCCACTCACTGAACAGCAGGCCAGGCGCCGCCTACTGGTTTACTAGTGGTTTTATTACTTTATTCAGGTTTAAAGTGGGTGCATCTCATTGTAATCATGCATGATGCCAATTGCCAAGCTCCCGAAGTCAGGTATGCAGGTGGCTATATGCATGGTTTCAGTTTCATGACCCAATAAGTAACAAAAAGAGGTGGTGTAAAGTTAAAAACAACATAATATATTTTATTTTATTTTTCAATCGTTCCTATCAGGAATAAATAAATGTCCCTCTGTATGTTTTTTTTATTATCGATGATGACTTTGTGTGTTGTGTACGGCTTGGGTTGTGTACCTGTGTTTGTAGGTGTCATTTTGATATGAATTTGGCTAAAACAGTTTGTGTTTGTTAGTTACAATTATGTTGACAGGAGAGCTGAGCAGGTGGTGACATGAAAGAGAATATACTGAATAATGACATCACAACAGTATAATCCTAATGTTGATTTAAAATTATATATTACTCTAAATATGGCTAAAAAAGGGGGGGGGGAAAACTCAAATTTTTTTCCGCCTCCCCTTGCTGGATCTCCCCTATTTCGGAACCCTGGTTACGGCCCTGCAAACTGCATGAGTTCCAGATTTAAATCCTGTGCTGATAGAGGTATTACTGCCTATTGTAATATAATGGATGGGGATACATTAGAGAGCTTTCAAACACTAAGTAAAAAGTATGACTTGGAGAAGGACGATTTTTTTGGATACTTACAGGCACGACACTATTTATTAAAAGAAATTAAGATTGGGGAAATAACTCGGGAACCTAGTGGTCTAATACAATTAATGGTAACGGCATACAAAAATAATTCTAAATCAATAGTCTCAAAATTGTACCAGGGAATTCTAATGGGGAGGGGAAATACTACAAATTATATAAAAAAAAGATGGGAAAAAGAACTAAACGATACAATAACTGAACGTGAATGGGAGAATATGTGTGAAACAGTCTTTTCTACTTCCTGCTCCTTGCAGTGGCGTGAATTTAGTTGGAAGAACCTTGTAAGGTTTTTTATTACACCTAAAATGAAACCATATATGTCACCAGTAAGCCAGACATGCTGGAGAAACTGTGGGTCTGATGAGGCAAACCATTTCCACATCTTTTGGGGTTGCCCAAAGTTAAAGCCGTTTTGGGAGAGTGTCTGGGAAACCACTAACCAAATTCTTGGATGGCAAGTCACACTAACATGTAAATCACTGTATATGGGTGATATACCAGAAGAAATATCAGGAAATGATAAATACCTTCTTAAAATTGTAACTGTGGCTGCAAAGAAAGCGATTACTCGCAGATGGTTGCAGACCGACTCTCCCACAGCAGACAACTGGCTTGAAATCATTAAAGAAATTCATGAAATGGAGAGACTGACCTTTCTGTTGAGATTGAAATATGACCTGTACATCGCAAGATGGACAAAGTGGTTATTATATGTATCGGAATGAGGAATGTGGATGGTTTCTCTCCCCCCTGAAGTTTTAACAAAATATGCCCACCGACCCTCTCTCCCCTGTATTTTTCCACTTGGTTTGATTATTGTTAAGACTGTGTAATATGTTTTATGTACTGTGACACCCGTTTTGTTTTTGTTTATATGTCTGTTTGAAAGAAAAAATGAATAAACTTTGAGTTATAAAAAAAAAAAAAAAAACGAAATCTCATACTGTGGACATGTGATCAACAAAGATGGCTTACACATGTCTCAAGACAAGATAGACGCAGTGCTTAAGGCACCACCACCTGAAAATGTGCCTCAGTTGAAGGCATATCTTGGATTGGTGAACTATTACCACAAGTTCTTGCCTAACCTGTCAACAGTCCTTCACCCACTACATGAGCTGCAAAGGACAGGGACAGAATGGGAGTGGACGGAGAGCTGCGAGACAACATTTCAAGAAAGTAAAAGGCTCATAACTTCAGAAGAAGTGCTCACACACTTTGACCCATCTTTACCGATCCGATTGGCATGAGATGCCTCACCCCATGGAATTGGAGCGGTGTTATCACACAAATTTCCAGATGGCTCAGAAAGACCAATAGCTTTTGCCTCACGAACACTGGCTCCAGCTGAACGCAACTATGCACAGATTGACAGAGAGGCCCTAAGCCTCGTGTGGGGGGTCAAGAAATTCAATCACTATCTATATGGTCAAAAATTCACATTGTTAACTGACCACCAGCCTCTTGTGTCAATCTTCAACCCAAGAAAAGGTGTTCCAGTGATGTCAGCACAAAGGCTGCAGCGGTGGTCTCTCTTCTTAGGAGGTCACATGTATGTCATTGAACACAAGGGGACCAAGCAGCATGGCAACTGTCGTGAGGACTATAACTCTAAGTTTAGAAAACCAATGCAACTAGAAGGTAAAAGTATTACAAAAGGTTTATTTACAAATACAAAGTCTCACAGCACTGTGGTTCACCCCCCTCTCTCTGTCTGCTCCTGGGGAATGACCTCTTCTTCCTGTTAGCCACTTCCTTTTATGGACTTCTTCTGAAGTTCCACAACAAAGAGTAGCTTTATGCACTTAGCGCTCCCCTATGGCTAGGAGGGGTATAACAACATCTAAATTCTCTCTACAGTTTCCCTCCTCTTTTTACTTATTAATAGTAAAACTATTTTATTTAGAAGTTGTTATATTGCATTTCAACTTACTCTTAGTTGTATTCCTCATACCATGCTGATATATACATTCTTGTTAAAAGAAGTACACTTTACTTTGCCATATTCCGAATCCAACTGTGTACTCCTCTTTAGAATGTAGTGGCTTATAAATATTTCAAATACATGCAGATTATAAACTCTGTCTGTGTACAGTCTAGAGAAGTCCTCTGCGACCCCCTCTCTTTGCTTTTGGGACATCACTTAATAAAGCCTGTATTTGAAATGTGCCTTGCTGCTATATCACTCCATGTAATGATGGACTCCTTACTAATCCAAGTTATTTACATAATATACTTCTGATAGATTGGCCTAATCTACCAGTTTAAAGTTGTTGGATCTCATTACAACTATAGCATGCTATCATTGCTAAGCTTAGACACTATACATGACTTATAACATATGAAACATTGCACTACAATCATACACTTCACTTTTCAACATTATATACAAAGTACATACAATACAACATAATTTCATTAGCAGTTCAAATATTTGACGTGATTGATGTCATCTTGTCGTCTCCATTGGCTCCATCCATACAAGTTTGCTCTATCATTTATTTATAACAGATATTAAATTCAGACACTATTCAAATGATGTCATCATGGCTTTCCCATTGGCTCCTCCCCAGGTCAGATGCTAGTGAAGTGTCCTCTTGATGGCTTCCAGTATCTCGCCTCCATCTTGCACACTCACATTCGTTCACACACTCATCCATCTTAAACCCTCACATCCTGTCGATACTCATTCATTCATATTCCTAATCATATTTTGACATTCCTGGAGTCTTGAATCCATGTTCCAAGTCGTTGTCATCCCCTCTGCTCCGGTCTTCCGATCTTCCCTCTTCGTTCACCGTCTCCTCTCTGTGAATGACATATAATCTGAGTGTGGTATTCTATTCTATAGCAATATGTTTTAATATTTTTCACTCTATATAACCCCTTACATGTAAAAATCATCAATGCCACATACTTCCAGATAGACAATTATTTATTTTAGCTATTAACACAAAGGATATATTCAGGGGATTTCAAGAACTCTGGTTATATTCAAATTACTTTGGGATGAACTCTAAATTGTATTGACTATTTAATTTGGATAACTTAACTTGTAGGATGAATCATTGTACCATCAGAACCTCCCAGGGAATGCAGAACCACTATAGTTATTTAGTATGAGTTAGGCTAAACAACCGTCAAGCTCTCAGCCATTGTAGCCCACAGTCCACTATTCTGAGTGATATCAAAAGTAACCCCAAGGGTCTAATGTCCAATATATGGATGTCGCGTTATAGCCGTAGGCCCCGACACAACTTTCAATTTGAAGTCTATCTTGTCCACAATAAATCATACTAGTGCGTCATTCAAAGCTGCTCCCACACTGATCATTTATATCATACTTTTGCCTTTTATCTTTCCCGCCTAAGGATCTTTTGGTTGAAAAGGCTAAATGTACTTTTAGTAGTAAATAGCGATACACCTGCTTAATCTTCCATTCTTCTCCACAGGTCTTCTTCCTCCATTTCTTCAATAGCACTCTAAAGATGTCATTCCGCCATCTTAGTCCGCATTTCTGCAATGCAAACAAACCAAATATCAATGTTCATTTACAATCTGATTGACTTCTATGATCTATCCTTAAGTTCCACATCATTTGTCTTTTAAATTAAATCCCATTCTGAAAATGCCTTGCTCCAACATCATATGGGCTATAAAATCACCCTGTACACTGATACGCCATTTTAGATAACACATTTTCTCATTCAAATAAAACACTAACATTCAAACTTCATTTCCAAATAAATGAATATTTATGCAACAAGAAACATTATACAATTGTGTCACTTTGTAATCAACTTATTAAATCAACTTGCCTGATTCATATGGACTTTGGTATGGGAGAGTTGGCAATATCTCAATTTAATTTCCGTATTACAATTGAATTTGGATTCATGCATTAACCAAATACTATGCTAATAGTTTATTACTTTTCCCAGTACCTCCATATCAATTTCTACATTTCAGATATATTCCATCTATCGCTATTTTAACCAAATGTTCACATATTGCCAAATCCCCATCCATTTAGTCAATCAGCCGCTGAAACCTGATCCCGCTTGATCTCCGTCTCTTCCATGTCAATCTGTTTCAAATATAAAGGTTTCCCACAACACAACTATTTTCTCATGCACAATTCAATAGGCCCAGTAATTACATGATTAGTATGTTAATTAGTTAGTGATTAGTTTGTCATCACCACATGCCCCCAAACACACTTGAATTTAAAGTTTGCCTCACCCAACAAACATTTTCATAATTATTGTACATATTTACATGAGCTCATTTCGGTCAAGTCAACCAACAAGTCCAGTCAGCAGTCTTAAGTCAGAATACCTCCCTCTGACCATTCACTTCCCTGTATCACCAGTCTCTTCAAGTCTCTCCAATCTGCAACAATATTTTCTTGCAACAAATCACAATGAAATAAATCATACCTTCTATAAATCCTATAAATCCCCCCTTCTGAAACTTCTACAGATCTATATCTAGAGTTTCACTCTCTTCATTCTGCAAATAGAGATTCCATACACAGATATTATTTAATAAGAACCCATTTCATATGTTTGTAAGTGGGATTCACTTCCAATCACTGCATTCATCTCGTGCCCATTATGACATTCATCCGACATGACTTCTAATATTTCTTTTATTGTACCTTCCTCTTCTCCTCATAACACAAGGACCTGCTGCTTAAACCGAAAAACAAAATTCAGGTTAATGTCAGACATGCCATTGCTTTATCAATTTCCATCAGAACACATCTTTCCTAAATTAGAAATATTTTCTCTTCTATATGTTGATTTAAACTAAATAGTAGATTTGTTCACTCCTGACACTACAAGGCTTCTCAATGAATAGAATGTAAATTGTTTGTTCTTACCACCTTGAATTCCGCCCTCTGGCTTCTCCTTTGTTATTTTAATGGCTCTCTGAACTCTTTCTCTCTGCCATTTCATTCTTATTTTTCCTATTATATTTAGTAAGTTGGGCTATTATCATTTATCCTACTTAATACCGCTTCCTTCCTATCAAGTCCCACTTTTAAAGCTCACTTTACTTTTGGTTTCATGTTCTAAGCTACTCTGTCTTGCAGTGGCCTACTTTTACCCCAATGCTAATTACTTCTCACATTGACACTTCTCCTAGATAAAATGACTGTCTCCCCATTTAACAACCACCATGATGTAAGTTACTATTTACTATAAATTTATCAGATATGCATTATAACTGACTTCTCACACTCACATAGGCCTTCATCCATTACATGTACAGTATATAGACACAGCGCCAAACAGAATTACACACTCAATAATTAAGACATTTTCCCCTTATGTTAACTCCATAGCTATTGTGCTTTTCTTCCCAACTCACTCACACAGAAACAGCTACTCAACCAAAAATGCAAGCTATCCCCACACAGGACCCCACAATGACTGCATTTCATATATGGAACAATGACTTGGCTCTTTTCTCCACCTGTGATAAGTGACTCATCAACTTCCACCGCCGGCTTTTTAATTATTAATTATGAGTTATAAGTAACCTAGTTACGTCCGATTCTAAATCCGTGCAGATTATAAATCTGTCTAGTTAGGTAACCTAGTTACTATAGATTCTAAATCTGTTTAGTTCTAAACTATTTTAATTTCCATCTAATGGTTTTCTACTAACATCTAATGTCTCAGGTCTTTAACTAGAGCATAAACAGTACCAGCCTCTAAGGCCTCATTCGCACACAGTGAACAATTCTGCTTTTGATAAAAACCCGCCCATCTAATGGTCTCGTCTAACGGTACGTTCTAAACGCCTCACCTAGTGAGGTTTTATTTTTCCATCAGTCTAACTGGAATTTATCTGACGCGCCTTACATTCTAAATGCATTTAATTTATCATCTAATGATTTTAATTTATCATCTAATGATTTTATGTCGACATTGCATTATAAATGCTTACTAACGTAGTGGTGTCTTCTGAATCACAACACAAAAGCAGCCAACCATTTCACTCCCAAATCATCTGAACTAGGGAACTGCCCTCAGGTCCCATCACCCCCTACAGGCATAACAATAGCAGCCACATGTGAACATTGAGAACAATAGTCCTGTTCTGCTCCACTCTCCATTCGCTCACAGCTAACCACACAACCCAACCAAGTTAACTGGAAATAGTTAACCCAAACATTGAATTAAAAAGTAGAACCTAAACAAAATCAAATTACATTTAATTACGCTTTTAGAAAATATTACAATTATCTTTGGTGTAGTGAGCCAAAAGTTCATCATTCAACTCTTTCAACCCCCCCCTCTCTCTGTCTCTGTGGGGAGTCCCTTTTGTTCTCTAGGCTCTCTCTCACACACACACACTTCCATACAGCTATCTGCCCTGTTGTTACCACTAAACTTTGATCAATTCCTCAAGTGACGATTTAAACACACAAACCACAAACCACAACATTACACAAAACAATAACACACAAATTGTTCTCTGAAAAACCTATAACCCAACAGCCTATCTCTCTCTGCCTCTACCGGCCTGACTACAGTTCCGCTTTTGTCAGCCATGCTGCTAGAGAGATACAGTCTAACTTTTCCAAACCACCTTCCTATAAAACATAGCAACATTTAACAAAATACAAACTTAACCAAACACATTAAGCTGAGAGATTTGACTTTTGAACACAACGTAGACTTTAAATTAACTTGTTTTCCCAAATGTTTCTGATTTACGAAACCCAGGCCTGGTCACAGAGAGCCTTCACACAAGGCCTTCACACCTTTCACACAGACAGGAGAGGCCTTCACACCTTTCACCTCCCCCCCTCTCTGCAAACTGGCCCTTTGTTCCGGCCTACACAGCAAAATCCCTAGTGTTAAAAGTGCTGTGTCAAAATTGTTAGACACTTTGGGAGTTATTTTAACAACAGTGGAGTAAAATACCGCCTAGTGTTGGAGTACATTTCCATAGTCAGCTTTTAATTACACTGGGAAGCCCTGCCCACCTTCTGCTACTCTCCACATTGCAGGACCGCCATTTTCTTCCACGCAAAAGCCCAGGAAGACCTCGGTAAGTTCATTCCCTAAACACATTATTTGTCATTTCAACAGAAGCAGCATGTTAGAATAACTTAATGTTGTTGCTCACCATACTTCAGTTGGTTTTGTATCTTAAAATTCCGAATTTCAACGGGCTAACTAACTAGTATGAGTTGTGCAGCTTAAATGTGCGCGGGCAGCAAGCTAACGCTAGTGTTAGCTAATTAGCGTCAGCTAACCTTAACACTAACATCAAACTGGACAATATCAGCAAGAGGTAACCTAATGTAAATGTTGTTGGCTGAGTTATTGTATTATTTATGTAACGTCCACTGAGTCCAGTAATGTTATAGGGTGCAAAATGGACCTTTTTTTTCCACCCCGGCCTAGCATTAGGCTACCTGGCTGACTAGCGCTAGCAGCAGTAGTCTTTTACTTTGAAAATTGCTGAGTCGTATTCTACATGTTTCCTCAACGTTATGAGTCAGCAATCACATTATTTCAAGGATTAAAATGATTTTGCATCCAAGGCAGCCTGCCTATATTTATTTTCGTGTCTATATTGTAGCCTAGTGGGGTGACGTAGGGATACACCACTAGTGTGGTCACTGACGTAGCGGGTGGGCTGATCCAGCCGGAGAAGAGTCTGTGATTAGGTGAATAAGAAGCACCTGTTGGCGTTCCGCGGCTGCTGGGCGCTTGTTGTTTGCCTCGACGGAGGACTGGAGTCTCGTATGCACTGCTGGGGTAATCTATACATTCAGGCCAGCGAGGCTGCGACAGGCTGTGTGATATTGCTGCTTTATATTCACCGTCATGACGCTGATGTAACGTTACTGATGTGATAAACTATCAGATTCGTCGGGGAGTCCACTTAAATTGGTGCCTTACTTTGAAAATTGCTCGGGGCAAATCTGACTGTGTCTGTAGTTAACTCCATGTAGCTTGACACTGATCAACGCTAACGTTAGCAGGCTGGTCACAATCAGAGCCAGAACGAGTGGTGTTCAGTCATCCACGATGCTTTGAGACGTAAACACGCAGCTCCCAAGAGGACGTTACACTATTTTAGCTTCTGAATCGTGCTGTGAAAAGTCTGATGGAATCACAAGCATTGTCAACGCAGGTAGAGAAACATGATGTGGCACCTTCAGCAAGATTGCATGGTTAAACATGAAGTAGAATTCAACCTTACTGGTCATTTCTGCAAAATAGCTGATACTTTGTCAGCTGTTTGGTGGCTTTAAACAACCTTATTCTCTAATAAAATGAACATAAGTCACCTAAAAGTTGACCAGGGCTGTTCTGTTGAAATGTATGAGCTTGTTATATTGCAAATTAATGCAGTTTTTAACATGAGGAATGTTGTGCTGATCACATTCCTCTCTGCAGGGAGCATGTTGCTTAAAGTGAAACTTGGCGATGAGGTTTTTGGCTGCATGCATTACTTAAAATGCAGTAATTTTATTTCTCTTATAGTGTTTGTTTGAGCCTTTTACGGTAATTCCAGTTTCATTGAATATTAGTTAGTAGACTAATGTGGACTCATTAGATATATCAATGACCTTTCTGTTTACACAAGCTTTTGTGCCTGTTTTCAGCATTTGCAAAGTTTGGTGTCCCAGCTGTAACAGAGGGTGTCAAAGTTTTCCACACTTCGGGGACTGAGTTGGATGATGAATATCAACTGGGGTGCTAAACATCAAATATGAAACAGGTTTGTTTCTTTTGCAGTTATTTGTCATGTGAAGCTTATGTTCATTAGATAAGGGGTGGGTTTATGAAGGAACTGTACATAATGTTTTTTTCTCCAATCATGGTTAGCTGTCTCCACGGTATAATCTGTCTCCAGGGTAGCCTCTCCTGAGCGTCCCAGCGATCACCCCTTGATTCGTTGGACTCCCGGATAGTCAACCTTTCAGAGAGCCCTTCCAGAAAACGCCAGAGGCTGGATACAGAAGCCAAGCAAGTAAGTTGACAAACATGCTTGTTTTGTACGGACGGACCCCAGTAAAAATTGCACCATTGTTTTAGCAGCAATATCTCTTTCCAGAAATCATGACCCGGATACTCATGAAACTGCTCACAATGAGGACTGTGGATTATCTTGGGGTCATGATTTCTGGAAAGACACACAAGAGGTTTTGTTTATTTTTTGGTGCTTTGAACACCACAAGCCGAGTACCATCCAGTTCTTGCATTGGAGAGAAGGCAGACATCTCTACGGCCAATATCTCCCAAACTCATACATCTAACACAAAACAATGCATAAATAGCACTACAGATTTCATGAAAAATATGTATTTTGGATTTAAGGGTGAGCTGTCTCTTTAATGAAGTGTCTGTGTTGTCCTTTCACCCTCCAAGGAGCATTTCTATGATGGCGAGAGTGGCGTTGGGTACCTTGCTTGGAGGATTAAAACGATTCAGAGATGCAGGACTAAAGACAGACAAACAGCATTTGGAGGTAACACTGTAATAATAGTAGAAACATGTATGGAACGAAACGGTGACGAGATAATTTACTGAGTTTCTTCTAAAAAGTTGGTCTAATCCAAGTAACTGAAAATAGGGATGCACCGATCAATCAGCACGTGACCGGAAATGGCCGATTTTCAGCTAATCGGCCTCGACCGGTGACCGGCGCCGGTCAGTCCACATACTGTGCGCCGTTCGGCTTTCCCCTTTTTTTGTTTGGTTAATTACCTGCAGCTGCACGATGCACGCATTCACGTGACGTGTGCGCACCCCAAGCAGCCAAAAGGAAACACACGCCAGCATGTCCTCCTCATTGTGGAAATTTTAGTTTGTCACACACGGAGGGGCAGGGTACGTTGCAGAGTCCCGCTCAGCTGGAGTCCACTCCAGTCTGAGCGGCTCGCTTCACCTCACTGGCCCCTCTTCCCTGACCAGCTGCAGTCCATGTCACTGCTGCCTGCTGCAGATCAGCTGCTGCTGCTATCTGTCAGTCACATTGTAACGTGGATACAGGAGAGGACTATTTTTTCGTATTGCTAATAGAACAACGAACATAATAATAAAAGGCATCGGACCAGTGTGCAAGGTTTTCTGTGTGCGATGATTTTTTTTTCGGATGGCGGATAAAAAAAATAAATGGTTAAAGTGACTGTTCTGCCTGTTCTATCGAATTTCACAAAAATGCAATTATCTGAGCTTTCCTTTTCAGACGCTGAAACCATGCTGTATTCAACTGCTAATGCCTACATAACTACTAACTCTACAAACTAACTCTTTTAGACAGAGAAAGCACACATTCTATTAGTTCTTTTGAGATATTTTGTGTTCACAAACTCCTAGCAGAAAATAATCCTCGGCTCTTGAAAGATGAGCGAGAATCCTCAAAAAACTCCTTGGCAGAAGCTACCTACAGTAAAAAAAAAACTGTTGGCAGTGAATGTGTTAAAGCTGGATTGAGATATTGTATAAAAAAATAGTGGAAGACCTTCTTGTGATGATATAGAACTGCTACATCTTCTGTATTTTGTAAAAATGCTGCTGACATTGCACATGCACTGAATTTTGTTGAAGGGCCACAGAAATTAATTCAAGTGTTTCAAACTTGTGTTGTTACAGGTTGGGACAGTGACCTCATCAGTTTTACTGCTGTTACACCTGATGATTCCACCCACTGCCCAGGGTCAGAAGAGACCAGGAAAGGTGTCGGCATCCCAAGCAGAGAAACATCTTGTGCTCTTCAAGAAGGTTTGTACTTTTCCCTAATTTATGATAGCCTGGTAAAAAAAAAAACATCCTGATCACGTGACCTCAAATTCTGTTTCGCTTACGTATCAGTCTGGACTTCCAGCCACTCAGTGATTTCAGTGGGAGGGAGTACTTGCCTTGACAGACAACTCCTTCAGCCAATCAGCGTTACCAAATCAAGTCGAACGGCGAAAATGTATTTTCCACTGAGAAACTCCCCTGGTGCACACTCTTGTTGGTTAATTGTTATTGAGTCCATTTCAGCCTTAACTACACTTATGGCTGTGTTTACCCTTACTATTGTTAATGCTCATTGCTTCCAGAAACCATACTGTTTGGCCAGCAGAGACCCTGAGTTGCATTGGAATTTTAGGAAATCTCTGTGTATCCTATATGTGACTATACCTAGAGCGAAACAAGATGTGAGATCACGTGGACATTATGTTAGGATGGTTCTTATAGGAAAGGAGAACTTAAACGAAAGACAATGCTGATTTATTTTGCACATGGTCTCACACATCTGAAAAACGTAAACCATTTTGCAGGCTTTCATTTACTTTTACAGTTATTTAGTTGATTTGAGGTCAAAGTTGATGCCAGTGATTTCATTCATGCACAAATGACAACACAAGCAGCAACTTTAACTCAAATCAACTCAATAACTGTCCAAGAAAATGAATGGCTGCTAAACTGTTTACAGTTTTCAGGTATGTGTGAGATCAGGTTCAAAATAAATCAGCATTTTGTTTTTTTCCATTTAATGTCTGGGCTCTGCGCTAATAACATGCAAACTTAATGAAGATGCAAAGGAATATGCAATCGGCTCGCCACAACATGCATCCCAGACAAATCGCCATACATGTCTCTCTCTCTGACCGCAGCTGCACTGTAGACAGTCCGTCCCCGTCGTGGTGGGACCCAGAAAGCTGGCTACGCTCTGCTGCCTCCCAGGCTGAAGCGTGAGCTTCTGTTACAGCTTTCAACCTGGGAGCCAGTCAGGCCAGTCCACAGCCCTGGCCAAGGAGCAGTGACAGCAAGGTCTGCTGGTTAAGGGGCGCGCTGTCCCTGGTGAGAGACGGCACTCCACGGCATAACACTGATATTACAACCATGTAATTCTAATCGTCTGTTTGTGTTGTTTGTCTTCTCAGACCGGAACAAACATCCAAGAGCATCTTGATGCCATCACTAGTGCTCAACCCTATCTCCTGGCTGTTGGACCTCAGAAGAATGCAATCCGCCAGTTCTTCATCATCCTTGACAAGAATGACACACCTTACAGGTCAACCTCTTCCCTTGCTGCTGTGGATGAACTGTTTGAGGCACATTTTGTCTTTGGCACAACAGACAACACCATGCTCCACAACATGTTCACATTCATCCAGACCACAGTGTACAATGTTGATGTTTGCGAAGTCAAGCAGAGTTCCCGTGTTGCTGAAGTCCGGGCAAGGCTGCTTAGGAATGAAGTGTTCTGTTTGTCATGCTGAGTTAACTAGTTCAAATGCGCTTGTTAGGCATTTCCGGTTAGTTCATGGTTATTTGGATGGAAGAAATCTTTGCCTTCAATGTGTTCAGACTGGATGCGGCCGTGTGACTGTTTGGTACTTTTTCTGGTTTTAGGAAACATTTAAACACCAAACATACAGACTGTTGACCAACAGATTGACACTGATGTTAATTTAAGCAGTGTAGACCTAGATGATCTAGGAGAGGTGGTGACTGCTAATGTAGATGAGACAGCCATAACATCTGGACTGTTGTCAAAGACGAATATTCATTTGTGTGCTCTATTCCATGCACAGGACATAGAGTGTTATGGTTTAATTTGATACTTAAGGCCACTTGTTAATGATTTGAAAGTACTCGCTCAAGAGCGGGACTTCAAATTCCCATGTTTAAACACATGATTTGTGCTACTATTATTCAGGTCACTGTGGAAAATATAGGTTTGCATGGTCTGTTTGGCTTTGTGGAGTCATTTGGGGCTCGATGTTGCTGTCGTTTCTGTCTCCTTGAGAAGCATTGTTTGAAGATGATCCGGAAGTTGTACTAAGAACTATCGATATGCACACACAGCACTGTCAAACTATGCAAACAGATCCTACACTATGTATATTGTGTGAAACACACTTGTCTGTTAAATTCACTTTAGTAATTCCACACAGCCAACAGTTTTTCTGTAGACATAATGCATGCTGTTTTAGAGGGGGTCCCTCCGTTTGAGCTGAAACTTTTTCTGCAGTACATTCAGGGCAACTTCCTAAATGCTGAACAACTGGCTGGTAGAATACATGCTTTTGACTGTTTACAACCAGCAGCCAAACCGTCCACCAAGAGTAAAGTTGTTGGATGGAAGTAATGATTTGGAAATGAATGCCATACAGTCTTGGTGCTTATTGCGCAATATGCCTTTGTTATTTGATTCAGACAGATGATAAGTTGGTATCTTCTACTTTTGCTTTTCAATAAATGAAGACATTGACATAATGAATTGTGTTTGTTTGTTTTTTCACATTACATGCAAATTTTAAAGTATAGTAGTAGATTTAGATATACACTGACAGGAGTTAATTAAAAATCAACACTTGGAATAACTCCCACAAGGAGTAAATACAATAAGAGTTAATTTGTATTCACACTGGTGAGAGTAAGCTTTAAATTAACACTCAGTGTTAACCACTTCTAACATTGATGGAGAGTTAAATTAAGATTAACTCTCGGAGTGAACTAAAAGTAACACTATGGGTGTTAATTACCTCATAGTGTAATATTTTATTAACACTGTTCAGTGTTGTGCAGGGTGATGCAGTGTTAAATTTGGACTCTTTCTAGAGTTGAATTAACTCTGAAATATCAACACTATGTCAAGAGTAACTTTAACACCCTGTGGTGTGGGACCATATGTTATCCGAGCCAGTGTTAAAAATAACTCTTTAAGTGTTGATTTAACACTGCAAATTTTACTGTGTACAGTCCTGTACAAAATCTCTCATCTTAAGGAATATTTTATATATTTACAAACTAGTTTTGATAGACTTTGCTTCTGTAAACACAATCAAAACAATACTCGCCTTCTGTTGAATTCTGCTGCTTTGCTGCGGTGTCCATCCTGCGTGTGCACTTCCACAAGAAAAAGACATCTCGCCAGCTACGAAAATCTCTAAGTATCCCTCCTCGAACCGGGTTTCGGACACCAAACTGTCGTGAGGACTATAACTCTAAGTTTAGAAAACCAATGCAACTAGAAGGTAAAAGTATTACAAAAGGTTTATTTACAAATACAAAGTCTCACAGCACTGTGGTTCACCCCCCTCTCTCTGTCTGCTCCTGGGGAATGACCTCTTCTTCCTGTTAGCCACTTCCTTTTATGGACTTCTTCTGAAGTTCCACAACAAAGAGTAGCTTTATGCACTTAGCGCCCCCCTATGGCTAGGAGGAGTATAACAACATCTAAATTCTCTCTACACAACGCAGATGGTTTGTCACGCTTACCACTGCCGACTGCAGAGATAACAACAAAGATGGATTCAGCAGAGGTGTTTCACGCAGCAATAGTTGAACAACTACCAGTGACAAACAGCCTCATTGAAAGAGAAACACGCAATGACCCCATGTTGTCAAAAGTGTATGATCTCACGATAAAGGGATGGCCTGCATATGGTGACAGGCTGTTTCCAGCTTTCTCAGCAAGGAGGGAGCAGCTGTCAGTGTGTCGGGGAACACTAATGTGTGGTTCACGAGTAGTGATTCCTCCCAAGCTACGCACCATGAGTGCTGGAAGAACTGCACAAAGGGCACCTGGGTACTGTGAAGATGAAAAGTCTGGCACGTGCTTATATGTGGTGGCCTGGAATCGATAAACAGATTGAGGACTTGACCAAAACCTGCTCTGGATGTCAAAGGATCCAGAATGCACCACCGCAAGCCCCGCTTCATCCATGGGAGTGGCCCTCATCTCCATGGCAACGAGTGCACATTGACTTTGCGGGACCATTCATGGACGCAATGTTTCTAATCGCCGTCGATGCACACTCCAAATGGCCGGAGGTCATCAAGATGAAAACGACTACATCTGAAAAGACCATTACAGTCCTGAAGACCATGTTTGCCAGGAATGGCATACCAGAACAAATCTGCACAGATAATGGACGACAATTTGTCTCGGAAGAGTTTTAATTTTTTTTGTGAAGAGCAATGGAATTAAGCACTTTACATCTGCCCCCTAACATCCATCCACAAATGGCTTGGCGGAAAGATTTGTGCAGACATTCAAGAAGGCCATTAAAGCAATGGACGATGAAAAACGACCAATACAACACAAGATAGACAACTTCCTCCTTGCCTATCGTAATGCAGTACATGCAACCACTAATCAAACTCCAGCAATGATGTTTCTAAACAGGAACCTGAGGTCCCACATGGATCTTCTCAAACCAGATGTGCGACGTGATGTGGAGAACAGACAGTTCAAACACGTGAATGGCAAGTCAACACGGAGCTTCAGTCTCGGACAGTCAGTTCTTGCACGGGATTACCGGACTGACAAGTGGCAGCCAGGTACAATCTCCACCATAGACGGGCCGCTGATGTATAGGGTGGAGGTGGGAGAAAATGTGTGGAGACGTCATGTGGACCAAATCCTGGATGCTCAGGTGAAAAGCATGACCGCACCGACGGCACCCTGCCCGGACTCGCCTGACGCAGAACCAAGCACTCCTGGTGTGGCCACACCAGTCTCATCTACAGATGTGCCTGTCATCAATGTTGACGACCCACTTGATGTACATGTAGAGACTCGTTCCCCAAAGCAAATGTTTCAGGACAGACGTTATCCGGTGAGGGAAAGGAAACCTCCCCAGAGACTTGACATCTAAACGGGCCTTAAACTAAACTAAAAAAAAAAAAAAAAAAAGGGGCCTTGTTAACACATTCACTGCCAACAGTTTATCCAATACAGTAGGTAGCTTCTGCCAAGGCTTTTTTTGAGGATTCTGGCTCATCTTTCAAGAGCCGAGGATTATTTTCTGCTAGGACTTTGTGAACACAAAATATCTCAAAAGAAATAATAGAATGTGTGCTTTCTCTGTCTAAAAGAGTTAGTTTTTATCATGTTCTGTTATGTAGGCATTAGCAGTTGAATACAGCATGGTTTCAGCGTCTGAGAAGGAAAGCTGAGATAAATGCCTTTTTGTGAAATTCGATAGAACAGGCAGAACAGTCACTTTAACCATTTATTTTTGGCATCAGTGAGACATCAGACATCTAAACAATAGTTCTGAACAGTAATTTCCTCCAATATAACAGCACCCCCACCCCCCTCTCCTTCAAACTCCTCCCTCCGTGGGTGTGGCTCTGCAGCGTGTGTCACAGGCGAGTCTCTGCTGCCTGTCTGTGCTGCCTGGCGGCCGCTCGTCGGGCGAGTCTGGATCAGGCTCGTTCGTTTCTGGGGTTTCGGTTGTGAGCTTTGATGAAGCTGCGTGCGATTCTGGGCTTTCTGCTATGTGTTTCAAAGTGTGTTGCACCCAGAGTCTATTTTTGGAATCCCCCACCGTTGTGCGCCAGTTCCCAGCGCGAAAGCGTTTTCGCCATGAGAATGGTTTCCTCACGCTTTTTCCTGCTGTTTTTGCTCGGCTTTCTCTAGTCTGGAGAGCACTGTCGCCACTTAGTGGGTCGGTGGAATGGGTTGTACACGTTCGGTGGCTCCCATATTTTTATAGGAGATGTAGGGGGCTTTGATCAACGTCCCACGGTCAAAACATTTTTTATTTTTTTTGACGAGTTAACTCGTCGACGGCAGTCAACCGTAGTTTTTTTTTGACGAGTTAACTCGTCCATGGCAGTGAATGTGTTAATGTGATAATTTGTTGACTCACTAAGGAAAACTGTGAGGTGTTCTATGTTAAAAAAAAAGAAAAAAAAGGAGGTTGATGCACTGTTAAAATAAGGAGGGAGGAGTGTAGTGTCTAGCCTACATAATAGGGACTACTTTATGTTGTGTAGTAACATCCTGTTGTATGCGCAATGAGGTGCGGATGGATCTCTCTCTGCCTGTTCACCCTGAGTATCGACCATTAAAACATCGTTAAACTGAGAGCCCTTCTCAAGTCTTTTGATTAATGTCTAGTTGTGTAGTTAGGCCACATACACAACAATTAAATATCCCCCCTGCTCTGGAAGTAACATTTCTGAAGGACAACTTTTTATGATGATTGACACACCCAAACAGCTGCGGAATGTTTACTACTCTTGTCTTAATCATTACCATGTTCACATAGTTACCTGATGAGGTGGACGGGGTAACCCGCACCGGGGCATTATTGACAGATGATGGAGTGCGAGCTAGCTTGTTGAAAACTGTGCATTTCTCCGTTTGTGCATTTCTCCGTAAGTGTTTAGACAAATTGCTTGTTTCCACATTTACCAGCGAGCAATTGCACTTGTGACAACGTGAATTGCCAGCATCAACTCGAATGAAGTACAACCAGACATTTGATCGCTTCGTTCTTTCTGCCATTTCTCTTAACGTGCTGCGGTCTCTCGGCTCTGCTGCATGTGTCTGCCTGCCTGCCTTCCCTAATCCCTTCAGCGTGTGTGCTGCCACGGCCAGGCCCTCCTCTCCTCTCAGGCTCCTCGCTGGCAGCAGCAGCTGCTGTGTCTACTCTCGTCTGAGAGAGAGGGAAATCACAAAAAAACACATCATAGGCATGCCTTACGGAGTTGGTGAGATAAAATGTGCAAGATTATGTCCTTATAAATAGCAAATCTATTTTCTTAGTTTCTCCAGTACTGGTAAGAGAACCGTTAACGTGAAAGCTTATTGATCTTCCTGTATTTACAAATTCGGCACAAAAAAATAAAAGAATAGAAGAAGAGGGTAAAATAGACATTTAAAAGCATCACACTTGAGACATCATTGGGTTTGCATAAAATCAGATCATATTTGCTCAATTGGTAGTGTAGAAAACGGTCTGTAATGGCCCACCATCAGGCCTGTTCTTGGGGCAATTGATGCCCACGAACCAACGCGCCAACGACGTAATGATGATGACACCGCCATGACATCATCAATGATGATGTCAGAGTTCACCTGTGAGGTCATCAGCGATGTCAGACGGTCTAGGCTGACTGATGGCAGACGGGACTTTATGAGGTCACCGATGATGTCATACCTCCCCGGACGTTGTGACATCACCAACGATGTCATACACCAAATGTGGGGGGGTATATAACAAGGTGTTGTTCTGTTATGATATGTATTGGTCCTGCTTCCCTTTCTGTATACGATGTATACTGCTTCTGCCTGATATTCAATAAAGATAGCCTGAAAAGACATCTCTGTGGTTCTAACCGATCACTGCCCGTGAGCCCTTACCTAAGATCCAGCACCCTTCACACTTCACCCAAGGCAAGCACATAAGCTTCCTTACAAACTGGTCCTTCGAGCCGGATCCGAGGACTTGCGACGCTCAGAGATGGAACAGGAGTCAGGTGAGCTCGCTCTGGCCACGGCACCCCACCGACCAGAGGAGCAATTCCTTCCCCAGCAGTCCGAAACATCTGGATACACCACGAGTAGTAGTCAGAGGCCAGTGCCCCTACACTCCCAGACGATCCGACCGGGGCACGAGCTCACCCGCAGCCACCAGGAAAACCGACTCCCTGCTCAGGTAGCCCAGGCAAGGGCCGATTTAGCCCAGACAAGGGCTGAGTTTGACCATAAGATTGCGCGCCAAAGGGACACCAACCGGGACATCATTGAATACTTCGAGGAATTCCAACGCACTGGTAGGTCCCATCAAGTTGGCCACCAGTCAAGTCTGGACAGGTCAGGTCATGGAGGTTTGACCTATGACGACAGAGACGCCTATGTATCATCATCACTCTCACCATCATAGCGCTAGCCGGTCGTCTGGTCTCCGCAGTCACCATAGCGCATCGCGACACTCTAGCGCCAGCTCATGGTCAACCATACGTTCATACGCCTCCGCCCACTCCTCCTCCTCAGCCCGAGCGGCAGCTTACCAGAAATTCCGCCAGGAAGCTGATGAGTACAACCGGCTGACCGAGCGAACCAGGGCCCAAGAACAGGCCCAAGAGGAAGCCCAGCAGATCCAGGCAGAGGCCCTCCAAGCTAGAGAGCGGATCACCCGCCGCCTGGATAGAAGCCGACGCCTGTGGCAAGCTGAGCTGGAGCTGGACAAGGCCCGGGTTCGTGCCCGGCTGCAAGTCGAGCAGAAGCACGTAGCGGCCCGGCCTCGCGCCCGTCTGCTTGCCGGGGACCCGGCAGTTCCACCTGTGCCTCTCGCCTCCCAAGACCAGAGGCAGGCGTAGGTACCGGCTTCAGGGACAGCACCCCGGAGGGCGCCACCCACTTCACCGGTGGCCGCACCCCAGCTCAACATTTCACCCGTGCCTCGCACCTCCCACGACCAGGGTCAGGTCAGCACGGCGGCTCCAGAGCCAACGACCCAAACTATGGAACCCCCTGTTCCAATGCCACCAACACCCGCACCCAGGACACATCCGCCGACAAAGGTCGCCGACCCTGAGCAGGCAATAGAATGCAACGGGGCGGCCGAGCTCGCCACTGGGATACCCCACACTCAGGTAGGCATGGCGAATGTTGGGACCAACAGCACGGGGCACAGTCAGCCGGCCGGCATCAATCATTCCCACAAGATAGCCGGACACGACAGCTGGGACCACCCCCAGAGGGCGGGACCAGCCATCACGATTACCTATTCCCGGAATTCACCTCCTGGCCCTGCCCGAGCTCATGGAGACAACTCCCGCCAAGGCCCCTAGGGATGCCAAGAAGTCAGAGCAGAGGAAGCCAAGAACGGGCCCCCAGCCCGTTCCCCCAGAAGGAAGAGGCCACCCGGCTCCCCCAGACGGATCAAGCCACCCTGCTGCCCCAGAGGGAACAGGGGGGGGGCGTACTACACTGGGAAACCTCCATGGGGAAACCGTCATGCCCTCCGTAAAGTCTGCAAAGTGGTGACCCAACATGGGGACGGGAGGCTGGACACATACGCCATAATGGACGATGGCTCAGAGTGGACCGTGCTCCTACACTCAGCAGCACAGCAGCTGGCCCTTACCGGCCAGCCAGAGGACACGCCTTTGCGGATGGTGAGGCAGGAGCCCCAGATGCTTCACAGGGCGGCCGTCTCCCTCATCGTCTTGCCAGCAATTTGCCCAGACCAGACCTATCGCACCAAGAGAGCCTTTACGGAACCGAACCTTGGTCTAGGCGAGCAAACTTACCCCATCACGGCCCTGCAGCAGAAATTCCGCCCGCGGAATCCGCCCCTCCATCAGTTCGGGAGGATCCATCTTGTCCTGCTCATACAGCACCTATGGAAAAGGAGACCGGGCTGGGATGACCCAGTCCTACCCGAGACACTGCTGCAGGCCTGGGAAGAGTGGGAGGACGAGCTACCGCAACCGCAGGTAGCTGTTCTGGTCGACATTACGCGGGGAAGGCCCCTTCCCGCACTCACCACCAGCCGTTGGGGTTGCGGACCCCCCTTCCTTCTTCTCAGCCCAGTGGAGACGCCCCAGCTCCCCACGGCCTCGGATCATAGCGAGGAGTTGAGGAAGCCAAGTTACGGTGGCCTCAGGTCGGCTCCCCCCATGCCGGAGGAGTGTACGACCTTCAGTGCCCTCATCGAGGATCCCACACTGGCGTTCCACGGGGCGGCCAACGAGGCACTAAGGGCCGAGGACTATAGTAAGGCCGAGGCTTCCCTCCAACGAGGGCAGACAAACTGCTTCCTCGCCGACCTTACGCCGCTGAGTTTCCTCAACTGGAAACTCAAGCCACCTGAGGGCCCTCACTCCCTCGCTGACCCTACGCTGCTGAGTTTCCTCAACTGGAAACTCAAGCCACCAGAGGCCATTACAGCTCACTACAGCAGTTGCTGGGTAGACCCCCAGCTCCTGCACACATTTTGGCCAATGGGGACAGTCCCCAAATTTTCCCCTGGACTGGACAACAACGTGTAGACCCGTACCTACACCCGGCCGGTGGCCAAGCAGACCACAGCCCCCCTCACTGCCAGACTAATCACCCGAGCCCTGCCAATACCAGGTGGGACTGGAGGGCCATTTCTGCCATTTCTGGAAGAATACAGATTCCCCACAGGAATCTGAGGGAGGCTGTAGAAAACGGTCTGTAATGGCCCACCATCAGGCCTGTTCTTGGGGCAATTGATGCCCACGAACCAACGCGCCAACGACGTAATGATGATGACACTGCCGTGACATCATCAATGATGATGTCAGAGTTCACCTGTGAGGTCATCAGCGATGTCAGACGGTCTAGGCTGACTGTGATGGCAGACGGGACTTTATGAGGTCACCGATGATGTCATACCTCCTCGGACGTTGTGACATCACCAATGATGTCATACACCAAATGTGGGGGGGGTATATAACAAGGTGTTGTTCTGTTATGATATGTATTCTTGGTCCTGCTTCGCTTTCTGTATATGTATACTGCTTCTGCCTGATATTCAATAAAGATAGCCTGAAAAGACATCTCTGTGGTTCTAACCGATCACTGCCCGTGAGCCCTTACCTAAGATCCAGCACCTTTCACACTTCACCCAAGGCAAGCACATAAGCTTCCTTACAGGTAGAATAAATACATTTTTCTATATTAAATCACCCGAAATCATGGCTATGTAAAGAAGAAAGACCTTTCTACCAAATGGCTTTGTTTTCTTGTAATTGTAATTTTTTACCTCCTTTCGCAAAACCCAGGCCTGGATACGATGTTTATCTTTATACTGCAGTTTTATTCATGTATATCATGAGTGGCTACATCAACACATCAACTGCCATGATTTGATTTGATCCTAGGGACAGTTAGTAAGCCGGACCCTGCTGACCTGAGAGGTCTAGATGGTTCGTAGTGGGAGCAATTCAGCTATGTATTTTGGGCCTAGGCTGTTAAGTGATTTGTAGACTAGTAACAGTATTTTAAAATCTATTCTATGACACACTGGCAACCAGTGTAAGGACCTAAGAACTGGAGTAATATGATCATCTTTCTTAGTCTTTGTTAGAACTCTAGCAGCAGCATTCTGAATGAGCTGGAGTTATTTTTAAGATGATAAAAAGTTGATTTTCTGATAGACTAAATGTGGGAGTTAAAGTTGAGATCGGAATTAATAATAACAGCAAGATTTTTAACTTAATCCTTTGGCTTCAAGGCGTGCAGTGATTTTAAGCCAACAGATAGCCAACGACCGGTTATGGGATAGGTGGTGAAGGTGAAACTCAAAGAAATACACAAGCATAATAGTACATAAGCTCTCATTAATACAAGAATTGTGCACTTTTTGAAAGAAACATAACATTTCTCACATAGTGATTGAATACCATAAGGTTTATTTTCAGATGTGGAGGAAAGGCAGATTTGAACAAAATTCCAAGATCGCCGGCATTCTTCCCTGGTATAATGTTCAAATGTGCTCATGACATGATAAATGTTTCACAAATCTGAAAGTGTTTCTTGGTGAGACTAGTCTAGGGTCCCCTTGGTAATCTAGCCCACATTTGAAAGGTCTAAGTGTAATGGTCTTGAACTGGACCTGGTTTTATGTGGTCTAGATGGGGCAAAAACAATGAAATATTAGATTTTTCCATTTTCACAGATAGGATAAAAGTTTCACAAATCTGAAAGTGTTTCTTGGTGGGAGTCTAAGGTGCCCTTAGCCCCGCTATGACTCTTCCAGGTATATCGTCTACCCTACAAGAGTCCCGTATCCTTACATAGACTTACATAGACGGGGTTAGAAAGCTCGACGCTGCTCATAAATGCCTCTTTTCATCCGAAGTCTGTGCTGGTGATATTATTTTTTCCGGTTTAGAGCTCCTAGCCGTCACAGCGCTCAACAGCGCCTCTCTGGTCATGCTTTTTCGAAGAAGTGCACGTGTTATAAACAGGGCTGGACTGGGACCAAAAAAGCTACCTGCCATGTGACCCAAACAGGCCCACAATTTTGAATCGGCCCAATTTTTCGAGCTCGCGCTCGCTTCGCTCGCACTCGCATGGGTTGGGGATTTACTTATAAAGCCACATGTTATGACCCGGTCTAGGGGTTTTAGGTGTAATGATGTTGCAGCATTGAATAAACGTGCCCAGTGAGAACTCAACGTTTACTTAGTTTAAATAGACATAAGTACAGTACTAAACATAACAACACTGATTTTTTTTTAAACGCAAATACAAGTGTATTGATTGTTGTCATGTTGGCATCCCTACCACTAGGAATCAGTATTGTTATAGGTGAAACTCTAAAACTAAACTTAACTAAAACTTAGATAATCAAAACCAAAAAATATAGAGAGTAGATCAGGGGTGGGCAATTATTTTTCATGGGGGGCCACATGAGAAACCCAGATTGTTGCCGGGGGCCGAACAAATATTGTCATGCCGTAACCCATGGATGGGTAACTTTGATGATAGAGAGGGCCACAAAAAATGTCCTCGCTACCAGGTTTTGCTGAGGGCCGAACGGCGCCAGCGTGAAAAATTTGGTGCATTTGAAGCCACGTTTAGAGGAATAACTCATTTTAAATGAACAGTTGTGATGTCATTATTCAGTCTTAACCACCAATATTTCATCCTTTTCTCATTCACTCCTATGTCACCACCTGCTTTCAGGGCTTAAAATTCACTTTTTTGACCACCTGCCAATATGGCTGCTAGATTTTAAAGTTACCAGCCAATTAGAATTTCCACTAGCCAAAATGTTTTTCTTGAAATAAATCAGAATATGAGTGGGTTAATTTAAGCATAAGTATCAGTAAGTGGCCTGGGATGATCAAAGCCTGTGTTGAGGGTCACACGAACAAAAATGCAGTCTTGAAGCTAAATAAATCCAAAACCAATGAGTAAATTATTTAAATTTCTAATTCAATGTAGCCTTTTAGTCATAAAGATTATTGAAAGATATTCCATATTCCAGACTGAAATGCTATAACAGAAGTGGAGTATTGGCCAGAATGACATGAACATTTGGACACTTATTCAGTGGGTATCTTGCATGTTGCGTTCAGGTGCACTGTGTGTAAAAAAAAAAAAAAAAAAAAAAAAAAAATGCAATTCCATCGCGGGCCACACAGGTGGCGCCCACGGGCCGCGTCCGCCCCGCGGGCCATAGTTTGCCCATTACTTTGGACATAATATAGCCACACAAACATTTCCCATTATGTATGTCTGATGTAGGCTATCTTTCCCCATAGTCTGTTACAACTCAACTCATTATATGCCTGTGTTTGATGGAGCAAGCAAGCAAGTAATTGGAAATGAAATATTGTTTATAAGTTACTCTAATAAGCACAGTTTAGATATTAATCTAAACGTTATAAAAACGTGAAAATCATAACGTCGTTGTTGCCGTTTAACCCACCTGGCTACCACCATGAATAACGTTACGTTAGCTAGCTCACTCATCGATTACTTAGCAGTGTGCACCAATCCTAAAAGTTGTCATTTTGTTGAAATTAAGTAGTGCTTGGTCGATCATATGTACGCCAAATTTACCACCAGGCTCTACCAATTTGTGAAGGCCTTTAGGTAGTTTTCTACCAGGTAGGTGCGATTGCCGATATCAAGGAAGGCAGTGTGTTAAATTGCCACATTTTCTAATAGAGTTTGGCGTGTACCGCGTCAAGGCTACAAGCCAGAATCCTATCGCTTGGTCAAATTCAAATAGCTGCCACACTTACCTCAAACGAGTGAGACGCAGACGACGACGTCGATGTGAAGTCAGTGATTTTAAAACATTTGGCAGCATCTTCTTTCAGGCGTCTCTTCTTTTGCAACCAAATCTTTTCGGCTCCACCTGGCCGTTTAGGTGGACGTGGTGCCATGATGCAGCGCTACTTTTCAAACACTGTGATTGAAGTGACAGACAGTTGCAATGGGCTGGCCCAATTGCACGTCGTGGACCAACGTTGATTGGTTAGAGGGCCGGTCTCACTCCAGAGACCAGAGTCATTCATGATTGACGCCTGAATGGGCCGCTGACGGCCGGCCCAGACCCACGTGGACCAACGTTGATTGGTTAGAGGGCCGGTCTCACTCCAGAATCATTCATTATTGACGCCTGAATGGGCGTGGGAATGGCATGGCGTGGGAAGCATGGCATGGGAATGGCAGCCACCTTGGATTTGAGGTCAAATCTGACTTCCCTCCACATGACAATAAACCTTATGGTATTAATCATGAAGCATGAATTAATACTAGAACATTATTGCGATAGTTAATTGAGTGACCATTTTTGGTCACTCAATATGTTAAGAACAGATTGGTGCATTTTCTTTGTTTTTTTTTGTGTTTGCCAAACCTTATACCCTCAGATGACATCATACATACCCAAATGTTTATTCATTTTCAGAATTTTAACCCTTTATAAGCCAGTTTGTTTTGATTATTAAAAAAAATGCTTTCTATTTGTTTCAGCTTTACACAATTTCCCACAAAATACAATTCCCACCCAAAGTTTTTGGGTGGGATTAACACTCAAGGGTATATGTAAAAGTTTGGCACCAACATTGTGTTTGTTCCTCTTTTATTTTTGACGCAGTGTCAATAAAAAAAAAAAACGACACCTCAATTGCGTTAGACCAGCGATCCTCAAAGTCCGGACTCCGGTCCGCATCCGGACCCAGACGCCGTCCTACCCGGACCGAGCCCTATAACCTACAAATCATTGAATAGTTACATTTTCACGGAGCGTTTCTATTTTAGCCGGCACATGCTTTTCTAGCCTTTACGGTACTACTGGTTTATCTGTCAGGAAGCTCACAGACCAATGCATGCATTGTAAATCATCACACGTGATGCTACTCAGCCAATCAACAAGCGAATCGATTCTGCCTGCTGCAGCTGCTGCTGCGGGAGAGTTGACACACGGACGGACGGAGGAGAGGCGAGATTCGGAGAAATGCGAGAGATAGAAGTACTTTCACATCGCGTGCTCAAAAGAAATGAGTAGACCGCGAAAACAAAGCTTAAGTTTTAATCCAGAGCAGGCAGACTCATGTTCATTCATTGGTCTGACGAGCAGTTCAAAACCAGTCTGTCTCGTGAAGTGTGATGCGATCCTGACCAGCTGTCTATATGGAAGCGCCACACATGAGCAAACACACACACACTCAAATCCAGACTGAGGGCACACACACATTCACTGCCTAACGACATGCGAAGTTTGCATTGCGAGCAACCAATAGATAGATAGAAAGACAGACAGACATACAGGCAGACAGACAGACAGACAGACAATCAGACAGACAGACAGACAGACAGACAGACAATCAGACAGACAGAGTGGGAGCTCACTTCTATCAAGAGAAAAGAAAGAAAAGGGGGAACTTATTTTTCTAAAATTAAAGCACTTTATTTTAAGATGCACATTCCAAAGCACTCTGTTGTGTTATTTCTAAATGCAGCCATTATTTTACTTGAAATGAGAAAAGAACATGTATTTATTATTAGTGTAGGCTAGTTATTTATAATTAATCCAGTTAAATCAGAAAACTAAATAAACATTGTTGATGTTTGTTTTGATTTAACAGTCAGTCGTTGACTACATACAGACATTGTACCATTAGGCTACTGCAATTATTGAAGTAGCCTAAGTTCAATGCCACTGAATCATAATGCAAGCTCAATGTTCCGGACCTTCGCTTGAGGACATTTTCTCTATCTGGACCTCTTAGAATTTTAATTGAGTGCCCCTGCGTTAGACCCTCTCGTTGACCATTTTTGGTCACTTAGGAGAGTCCTTTCTGGGCAAGCAAGTGACCATTTTTGGCCTTCACGCAAATCAGGTGTAGTTTTTTTCCCCCTTTTTCTTTTTGCTAAATTGCTTACAACTGTTTACCCTGCCTTTTCAACACAAAATGGCCCTCATCATCGTCACGTTTGTTTGTTTTGCCCCCCCCAAATCCCCCGCCCCCTGGGAGGGGGCCCCTAATCTATATCCTGCTTGGGCCCCCAGATGGATAGGGCCGGCCCTGCCTGTGAACCAATGTTGTCCAGCATTGCATTGCCCCGGGGCGCTCAATGCAGTATGGCCGCCCCTGGAGCTCCAGAGGGGAGGGGTTTTAGCTCCAGAAAGGAGGAGCTGGGGCTCCATTGATGAAGCCGGCCCAGCTGCAATTAGCCCTTTTCACAGCTGCCATTTTGTGTCTAAAAGGCAGGGGAAACGCAGGTGCAACCAACTCACTAATTAGGGCCCCAGCACTGGAACACCTAAATGGACTGGAAGTTGGACACCCTAATTAAGGTTTTGGTGCACCTGTGAAACTTCCTGCCTTTTAGACACAAAATGGTGGCTGTGAGAAGGGTCGATCGGCTGCAATGAGGAAACTCACTCCCGGGAGAATATCTCATCCTCTCGGTGAACGATGAGGCATCGTCACCCCCCACCTGCCCCAGAGCCCCCACTGGATTATAGGACGGGTCCTCTCCCTCTCCCCTGAAGCTGTAATTTGTATGCTTCCCGCATCGGCGAGGACCGCGTGTCCGTGTGTGTGTGAGCGTGCTCCCGGCTCGGCCCCGCGCCCTCCCCTTTCCCCTCTCCCCTCTCCCTTTCTCTCACGGCTCAAATTTCACTCTTCACTCTGCAGCCTCCCCCTGACGCATGATTTCTAACCCCACATAGGATAAGCAATAACCACTCCCTGTGGCGCCGGGATTGGCCAGGAGCAATACTGGAGGGCACGCAGCCCAGCGATTTCATGAACCAACTGAATAGCTCTTGAGAACAGACAGCGATATTGAGAGCGGACATTGAAATGAATTATGGTCACCTACCTTCCTTAGCATAGTAATAATAATAATAAGCATAATAATTGTAATCTACACAATGTACACAATCTACAAAAACATGCAATAATATAAACGGTGTTGTGTTCACGTTCATAGCTCATAATGTATCGTTAATTTCAAGCTCAATTCTTACCCAGAGAAAAGGTACAGCACTGAAAATGTAACAAGCAATAGTTTTTTAAACATCTTTATTTTAAAAGATGAAAAACCCCAGGTGCTTTAGTCCCAAGCTTCAATGCTCCTGGCCAATCCCAGCGCCACAGGGCGTGGTTATTGCTTATCCTATGTGGGGTTAGAAATCACGCCCCCCTGACAGAGTTACAGAGCGAAAATAGCTCCATGCGGAAAAGTGACGTCAAATCAGCATACACTCCCCTAGGCTCTTGTGCGGACGATTTTCGCCTGGCCGTGCACACCCCGAATTTTGGCCTTGCGGTACGTGCACATCATGAAACGCTCGGCGGCTTGCCTCCTGTGAAAGCCGCTTTGACGCTGCATCTTGATAGGCTGTCTTGCTCTATTTCCGTGTCTGATTGGTCCATTTACCTCGCGCCCCCTGCCGCTGGAACCGCCCACAGCGTTTCACAGTCTCCGACAGTGAAAGAGGGCTATAGCTGTCTGTGGCGAGTTGGTCTGAGGTTATTCCCTCTCAAAATCAGCTCTGTGCATTCCCTTACAAAAACTACTAACGGTAAGTAGTCATGTGCATTTATAGCCTATACTATTCCCCCCGACGAACGTTATGCAGACTGCAGCTGTTTGATATGCGGGCGGTCGTGTATCGTTCCAATTTTAGTAGGACACCATATCGATCTGCCCGCCCACCATGCGAGTGCACCTATCCTCCCTGCTCAACGGACTAGGAGGGAAGTCTTGTTGAATGAATTCGTTCATCATACAGTAGCCTAGGCTACACTAACCTATGAAAATATTAATTTGGGCTAGGAGGAGCAGGGAATCCCTCCGCTCGCCTTTCAATCCGGGATCAGGGGATTTCACCTGAAAGTACACGCAGCACGGTAATGTGGCCGTGCTGCTTGGCTCTGTGTGAAAGCAATTTCTGTGGCGAGGCGGCTGGCTTTACGGGACTCCTAAACGGCAATTTTTGCGCGATCTGTGTATGAAAGAGCCTTAAGACAGATAGGCCTAATAGTGGTTGACAATGACAGCAAACACATTATCATCATTTGCAACGACAGATAACTGATATTTATTTTTTTACAGCAGAACTCAAGTCAGCAGACAGGTTCAACATGGGTCACAATTTAGTACAAACTCTTAACACAACAATGCAGAAGCAATAGGCTATTTAAGGCTATAGAGCTTTTTGAACTTTTGTATTTAAGACCGTAAAATTATGCAGCTTATGCAAACAAAATACAATTGTAGTTGGTTCCTGTTCCTGTTAAACAAATCAAAATATTATCAGTATATTCTTTACACATTTTTTGTGTGTGTCGAAAATGTAATTCCTGTCATTTCAAATGTAGCCAATAGGTTTCAAACAGTTTTACAATATTACCTTCATTCTTGACACAAGGCCACAGCTCCACCCTCAGGGTGATGGTCACGACTTAATGACTATGAAAAATGTGGGTCGTGAGCCTAGACCAGTTGAGAACCACTGCGTTACACTATTGTGGTACTGCATGTCTCTGCACGGCCCTGGACTGCAGTCATTGGTGGTTGTCCGTCAGAGCCATCCTGTGCAGGAGCAGATTCCTCCGTCTCTCCGTAAAGGTCTCAATGCCCCTGAGAGAGGGGGAGAGAGAGAGAAAGGCAAGAAAACGAACTGTAAGTAACATGCTATTGACATTTGACATCTCCTGACCCTTCAATATTCAACCGCCAGAATGTGAAGTACATAACTACCTACCAATTGAATAGTCTCCCTTCTTTCGAGTCCTTGGCAATCTTTCTGTCAAATTCCTCCACTTCACTGAAATAGTAAACGGACATAATCACAGACAGTCACTGCTGGGCTAAGATAAATGTGGGTAACACAAAAAAGGCATATTAATTAACTTGACTATTCTTAACTACAAGGATAGTCCACATTTCTCAAAGTCAAGCCCTATTTTGTACTTCCGAATGATGATGTTGATTGAATTCTTTCTCAGCATAAACAATCCTGTTCCTCAGTAGCTCTGGAAAGTTGGACAAAAAAAGAATAGGTCAATGGGGTCACACTCCCGTATGTACTACAAGCTGACTGAAGCTCACTCAAATTGACTTTGTGTGCACTGTGAATTACATTTGAGAAAGCCTCAGCTTGTACATACGGGAGCGTGACCTCATTGACCTTGCATGGGTTCTTGCCCAACCTTCCAGAGCTACTATGAGGAAGAGCCTTTCCAATCAACATCGTCATTGCTTAGTAGCAAATAGGGCTACACCTTAAAAATGTGAACTATCCCTTTAAGGTATTATTAACTAATACAAGCAAGTAAATAGTAGATAGACTTTTTGCGATTTGTGTAAAAGAAACAGGAAAAATAAATACATTCTCTACTCTTACCTGTGATGAATATCCTGACCACGAAGGAAAACCTCCCCAGCCTCCAGCAAGGACACATTCCGCAGCTCAGCCAGGCCGTATATGATGGCCTACCAAAAGAAAACAGTTAATTTAAATGGTTAATTTAAAAATTAACATGGATTGCATGGATGGAATTGCATTCCATCCATGCAAGATACAAATACATAAATGAGCCGCATTGCTAAATGATACATCTTTTGATGATATTCCTAACAAATCTTTTCTGTGAGTTAGTCTGTAATGATGAGAAAAGTGAGAAGATTCTCAACATACCACCAAATGCTGCTTAGCTCCCTGTGACTGCAGAATGAAGTCCACCAGTGTTTTCTCATCTGAAGTGCGGTCAATTTCAACCTGCAGGTGGTCTGGGACTTCGTCTGTGATGCCTTGCTGTCATGGAACTCTGTAGACTGGCAGAAGTGTTCCTTGGAGCAAACATCTGGCCTCATCAGTCCAGAAGGCAAACCTCTGACCATGCCTTTCAAACAATAACAAGATTAATTTTAAAGTGTTGCACAGTAAAAAGCTAAGGCAGTGACTGTCAACAGAACGGCATACAGAATCTTACATCTGTTAGTTACTGATGGTCTACTGATAGTCTGTAGATGGTTAACATAATGTAGTCATCTAAAAGTGATCATCTAATAAAGTATTTCTAAAATATACAGTGTTGTTGTGACTTGATGTCATGTGTTTTGATGCTGCTATCTGACCGTCTTAGCTAGGACTCACTTGTAAACATGGATTTCATCTTAATGTGACAACTACTTAAACATATTACAACACATACGCTACGATACAGGATTTATAATATAATGTATTACTACATATTACACATACCTCTTTATACTGGATTTACCTCAACAGCTACAGAAAATATGTGGAAGGTCCACGGAAGATTTCATTGAGATTACTATAACAATTGCATTACACCAAACAACATCCCTAACCCTTAACTCACGTTAGTGCTTAGCTAACGTAGCTACTAGCTAATACTAAAATCCGTCGCCCTAAAAAACCCTCGCCTTGGTATACTGACGATACACGCGCACAAAAACTAATATGCAGAAAACTAGAACGTAAATGGCGATCATCCAAGCTTGAAGTCTATCGACTAGCTTGGAGTGATAGCCTATTAAAATACAAATGTATGCTCTCCGCTGCAAGAGCCTCCTACCTATCAGATCTTATTAACACTAATAAAAATAATCCTAAATTTTTATTTGACACGGTCGCAAATCTTACTCGCAAACCATCCCCCAATACAAACTCTCCATTTACAGCTAATGACTTCCTTGACTTCTTTAACCGTAAAATTATCTGTATTAGAGATGAAATTAGCAACTCTCTATTACTCACAAAGGGTGCTAACCCCTCTCCTAGCCCTGTCCTTAGAACCTTAGACGAGAGTACTATACTCTCGAATTTTGAGACTATCTCCCTAAATGCACTTTCAAAAATTGTACTTTCATCTAAATCCACAACCTGTTTATTCGACCCTCTCCCTGCAAAGTTGATTAAGGAACTCCTTCCAATACTAGGCCCCCCCTTACTTAACATTATCAATAGCTCCCTCTCCTCTGGCATTGTCCCTGCCTCCTTCAAATCTGCTGTAATCAAACCTCTACTTAAAAAGCCAAACCTTGATTCTGAGGTTCTTAACAACTTCAGGCCAATCTCAAATCTCCCCTTCCTCTCTAAAGTTCTTGAAAAAGTAGTCTCGACACAATTAACTGACTACCTCTCGCATAATAAACTTCTCGATCCCTTTCAATCTGGTTTTAGATCACTCCATAGTACTGAAACTGCTCTTACAAAAGTAACCAATGACCTTCTCCTCGCGTCCGACTCTAATTTCTCCTCTCTTCTCATTTTATTAGACTTAAGCGCAGCCTTCGATACAATCGATCATAAGATCCTCCTAGACCGCTTATCTAACTACGTAGGTATCCGGGGCACTGCCCTATCCTGGCTAAAGTCATATTTGTCTGATAGGACACACTGTGTCTCATATAAAAATATTATGTCCACATTCTCCTCAGTGAAGTTTGGTGTACCGCAGGGATCAGTCCTGGGTCCCTTACTCTTTGGAGTTTACTTACTGCCTCGTGGCGAAATTTTCCGTAGATATGGCATTAACTTCCACTGTTATGCCGACGATACCCAAATTTATATACCAATTAGACCAGACGATCGCTCTAAACTCGCTAATCTTGAATCCTGCTTAATCGCTGTTACAGATTGGATGTCAAATAATTTCTTACGACTAAACGCCAACAAAACTGAACTACTAGTTGTTGGCCCAAAAACCCAACTTCCATTTCTCACTGATCTTAGTCTGAACATTGAGAACTGCGTAATTACTCCAAACTCAAAGGTGAAAAACCTAGGTGTTACCTTTGATCCTACTCTGTCATTCGATGCTCACATTAAGGACATCACTAAAATAGCTTTCTTTCATCTTCGCAATATCTCAAAGATCCGTCCCTTGCTAAATGCAACGGATGCCGAAACCTTAATACACGCCTTTGTTTCATCTAGACTCGATTACTGTAATGTCTTATTCTCTGGCCTTCCACTTTGTAGCACAAATAAATTACAACTCGTGCAAAACGCCGCTGCTAGAATTCTAACTAGAACTAAGAAGTTTGATCATATAACTCCGGTCTTAATCTCCCTCCACTGGCTCCCAATTCAGGCCAGATCAGACTTTAAGGTGCTTCTGTTAACCTATAAATCTTTGCACGGGCTCGCACCTCCGTACTTATCTGAGCTAATCATTCCTTATGTTCCCACGCGTACTCTCCGCTCACAGGACGGTAATTATCTTACCGTCCCTAAAATTAAGAAAAAATCAGCAGGTAGCAGAGCATTTTCTTACCGTGCTCCACATCTCTGGAACCAGCTTCCTCTGTCAGTTAGGGAAGCTGGCTCCATTGAAATCTTCAAAACTAGACTCAAAACTCATTTATTCTCCCAATCATTTGGTTGTGCTTGATGGTTATGTTTGATGATGTCATTCTCTAGAAATATTTATTAGCTCTTGAGTACATACAATCCTGAATTGCTGAGCGGGCTGTCTCAAGCCAGCAATATCAGTATAAACTTAGACTTGACCTAATTTAAATAATATGGCATCAGTCGACCCAGTAGCCTAGATAGAAAATCAAATAGTTGGTGAATAAACTTAGTCCTGAACTGCTGAGCGGGCTATCTCAAGCCAGCAGTATCAGTATAAATTTAGACTGGACCTAATTTAATAATATGGCATCAGCCGATCCAGTAGCTCAGATATAAAATCAAATAGCTGGTGAATAAACTTAGTCCTGAACTGCTGAGCGGGCTATCTCAAGCCAGCAGTATCAGTATAAACTTAGACTTGACCTAATTTAATTTAATAATATGGCATCAGCCGATCCAATAGCTCAGATATAAATTCAAATAGCTGGTGAATAAACTTAGTCCTGAACTGCTGAGCGGGCTATCACAAGCCAGCAGTATCAATATAAACTTAGACTTGACCTAATTTAATAATATGGCATCAGCCGATCCAGTAGCTCGGATATAAAATCAAATAGCTGATGAATAAACTTAGTCCTGAACTGCTGAGCGGGCTATCTCAAGCCAGCAGTATCAGTATAAACTTAGACTTGACCTAATTTAATAATACGGCATCAGCCGACCCAGTAGCTCAGATATAAAATCAAATAGCTGGTGAATAAACTTAGTCCTGAACTGCTGAGCGGGCTATCTCAAGCCAGCAGTATCAGTATAAACTTAGACCTAGACTACCTAGACCTGAATTAGCAGTATAATATTAGTCATCCTAAATAATCCTAATAAATTTTGATTTGACCTAATTTTATTGTTGTCTATAGAGTTAGTTCCACCTCTGCGCAGATTCCCCCGCTCTCTTCTCTCTCTCCCCCTCAGGTGTCCTTCATTGGCCTGACGTACACCCCACCGCTGCAGCCCTAGGTCCGGCCGTCATCGCCCTAGCCACCTGTCGTCACTCTAGGCCATCTACCCACTACTCCTTCTACTGTCTGACACCCCGGGCTCATCACCATCACCGACCCCTATCCTCATCATCCTGGTCACCTGCTTGCCTAAGGGAAGGGGGGGGCGCCCCCCCAGCCCCCCCCCCCGCCGCCTCATCATCACCTCCAACTCCTATCCTCCCCTCCTCTTAATCATCACCTCCGACTCCTATCCTCCCCTCCCCTCCTCTTAATCCATGTCACCAACGCGGACTCATGGATTCCTCAGATCATCCTCATGGAACTCCCAATCTTGTTACCCCTTTTTTCACCTAGCTAATTAACTAGTATTCTCTAAACCTACGAACACTTAAAGACTGCATTTTCTATTTCTTTTTGGACTCTACTTTTTAGATTTTCAACTCCCTTCCCTGATCTTAGGATAATTTAAAAATTACATTTTTATATCCCTTCTGTTGGACTCTTTTTTTACATTTTCAATTTTCTGTTCTCTTGTACATTTTATTTCCATAATAAACCATTCACAGAGTTTCATTATCGGAAACTCTGTGCATGTTTTAGCCCGGCATCTCTCGGCCTGTCTCGGAGGGGAGTCCCCAGATGGGGGTCCGCTGCTGTGGCCTGGGTGGGCCCGTCCCCCGCGTGGCCTGCTCTCACGCCCTCAGTCACTATGCTGGTGGCTGGGGGCTGGGGGGGCGGGTCGCGTGGGGGCTGGGTCCGCCCGGGCCGCAGCAATTGGCCCCTAGCACAACGACCTCACAAGGTTCCTCCTCAGCCAAGTCACTGGGGCAATCCATGTGGCGATCCATGTGTGGATTGCCACCATATGGTGGACAGGTTTTCTTGCATTCACTGGGGGTGAGGGGGTGCCGCTGTGTCCCGGCCTGGCCTTCCCTCCCACGCCTTATGTGGGCGGGGGCCGGGTCGGGGGGCATCGGTGCTCTTCATCACTGGTCGAGGGCTGCCGGTTGGTTTAGAACAGCTTAGGTAGGCGATAGATTAGCTACAGCCTAAGGCTGACCTGTTAGTGTTCAGGCTAAAATCAGACTAGAGCAGGGTAGGATAGGCCAGATTAGGCTGTAGATTAGCTAGATACTATGTCCCAGTTAGCTCTGGTTAATGCTTAGAGTAGTCAGTTGTCTGATCTTCTCCCCCCCCCTCTCTTTCCCCCTTCCCCCGCTTCTTCCCTTCTTCCCCCTTCTTGTTCTCCTCTCTTTCCATGCTCTTTCCTCCCCCACATCCCACCGCCCCCCCCTCCCTTCTCCTGCTCTCTCCTCATTCTCCCCCCCTCTGCTCCTTCTCCTCTTCTCCCCTATTTTCCTGAATCCCTGCCACTTCCTGCTCTCCCTTCTCTCACATTCCCCCTGCTCTCCTTCCCCTGCACCCTCCCACCTCTCCTTCTCTGCCTCTCTGTCCTCCCCCCTCTCTCACATTCCCCCTGCTCTCCTTCCCCTGCACCCTCCCACCTCTCCTTCTCTGTTCTCTCCTCCTCCACACTTCCCATTTTCTCCCCACCCTCGCCCTAATCCGGGCCCGTATCCTACTCCCTCCCTCCACCCTAGACCCTACCTCTACTCTCTGTCCTCCCCCCTCTCTCACATTCCCCCTGCTCTCCTTCCCCTGCACCCTCCCACCTCTCCTTCTCTGTTCTCTCCTCCTCCACATTTCCCATTTTCTCCCCACCCTCGCCCTAATCCGGGCCCGTATCCTACTCCCTCCCTCCACCCTAGACCCTACCTCTACTCTACCTCCCCTGTACCCTTCCACCTCTCCTTCTCTGTTCTCTCCTCCTCTCTGTCCTCTCCCCTCTCTCACATTCCCGCTGCTCTCCTTCCCCTGAGCCCTCCCACCTCTCCTTCTCTGTTCTCTCCTCCTCTCTGCCCTCTCCTCCCTCTCACATTCCCCCTGCTCTCCCTCCCCTGCACCCTCTCCTTCTCTGTTCTCTCCTCCTCCACACTTCCCATTTCTCCCCACCCTCGCCCTAATCCGGGCCCGTATCCTACTCCCTCCCCTCCCCCAACCCTAGACCCTACCCCTACCCTGGCTCTCCCTCCCCTGCACCCTCATCTCTCCTCCTCTGTTCTCTCCTCCTCCACATTTCCTATTTTCTCCCCACCTCCCCCCTCTCCTCCCTCCTCCCTCTCCCTCCCTCCTCCACTCTCCTGCTTTCTTCAAATGTTCAAATGTTATCTTTATTCTGTATATTCTTGTTACTGTGTGTTAGCTAGAATCAGCTAGACATACTTTCTGTGAAGCCCTCTGAGACATGCTTGTGAATTAGGGCTATATAAATAAACTTGACTTGACTTGACTTGACACTGAATGACACAAACAACACCGTTAGTAGAATTAACATTAGCCACCGACAGGCAGACGTGACTTAATGTTTATATATATTTGGTGGCATTTCAAAATAGACTGCAAGAGAAAAACAAGTATTATACATATTTTACCGTAGATGTTATCTGTTATTTCCAAAGGTTCTTGGTTCGTCTTCAGTTTAGCGCGTGCGTATTTGCGTAACTTCCAGACCGTGTCAAGGGGCGTAGCCAGACCGTGTCAAGAGGCGTAGCCAGACTGTGTCAAGGGGCGTAGCCAGCTGGCCGTCCAGCGCTGCAATTAGATGTATCTCATTTCAGTGGTCTGTACAGACCATTGGTCTGTACCACTAGGGGGCGCTAAAGCGAATGGTCCGGACCAGTTGGTGTGGTCCGTCACTGTACCACGGACCACTGGTGTGTGGTCGGTCAGGTGGTCAGTGTGGTCTGTCACGTGGTCCGTCAGTGTTCCTTCTCATTTTAATGCATGGTCAGTCAGCACAGACACTCTGACCATGGTCCGGACCACTTAGTGTGTGGTCGGTCAGCTGGTCAGTGTGGTCTGTCACGTGGTCCGTCAGTGTTCCTTCTCATCAAAATGCATCAGTCAGCGTACAGACGCTCTGACCATGGTCCGGACCACTTACTGTGTGGTCGATCAGGTGGTCAGTGTGGTCTGTCACGTGGTCCGTCAGTGTTCCTTCTCATCAAAATGCATCAGTCAGCGTACAGACGCTCAGACCATGGTCCGGACCACTTAGTGTGTGGTCGGTCAGGTGGTCAGTGTGGTCTGTCACGTGGTCCGTCAGTGTTCCTTCTCGTCAAAATGCATCAGTCAGCGTACAGACGCTCTGACCATGGTCCGGTCGATTTAGTGTGTGGTCGGTCAGCTGGTCAGTGTGGTCTGTCACGTAGGCTACGTGGTCCGTCCGTGTTCCTTGTCATCTTAAGGCATCGTCAGTCAGTGTACAGTGGTCGTGACCATGGTCACGACCACTTGCCTTGATGTGTGGTCGGTCATGTGTGCCTGTGGTCTGTCACGTAGCCTACGTGGTCCGTGTTCCTTCTCGTCTTAATGCATGTCAATGACCATCATTGTTGGGCAGTTACTAAAGAGCACTGCAGGAAGATAAGCTATAGAGGGAACACTGACCACACAAGGCGGAGGACCACGTAACGTACGTGACAGACCACACTGACCTGACCACCTGACCGACCACACACGGGGTCCGGACCATGGTCGGTGCGTCTGTACACTGATCATAAGACGAGGAGGAACACTGACGGACCACGTATGTGACAGACCACATGACGGACCACACACTGAAGTGGTCGTGACCATGGTCAGTGCGTCTGTACGCTGACTGCGATGCGAGGTTTCTACAAAGCTGTCATGGCATTATTTTTCAACTGAGCTGAGCGGCCTGGCAGAATGAGTTTGTCTTCATGGCTGAGCTGACTGAGGAAATGTGTTAAATCAATTTAAAAAACTCTATTCAAAATTATTTATCTCCCATGCATATCTAAAAAATAATGTGTCTAAGTTCTAGCTCTTTCCTCCTGTCGTTCGTTCAGGGTGCCCTAGATTAACTTACATGGTATTTTGTTGGCTTTGTTGTGGCACAGGGGAATTCTTGCATCCATGTAATCACACAGACTTATTCCTGTTAATTCTTTTATTCTCTTCACTGGAATTTTCCCATGTCTCCTTTATGTGCATCATTTTCCCATGGTGCAGCCGAGGGCAACACGAGCCAAATTCATGTGAGTCAGTCAGTCAGTGAAGTGATGCACATCGTCAGAATGCCCTCTGGGTGAAGCACACAGAGCGTGGGCCTGTAACTTATGGGATCTGTGCTTGTTTTCTCCTACAATCGGTTTCCTCTGGTGAAATAGAGCCACAGGGAGCAATAATTTCCTCTTGCCAATAAGTTATTGCTAAGGGCATCATTTCATCTTCCGCTCAATAACAAGCACAATATTGTTCTTTATTATTGTCTTTTATTTGCTACACATTATTTCAATAGATGTCTGCAAGATCCGATTCCTCACTCAATTTGGTTGCACCTTTGGTGCTCAGCCATTGCTGTGATGATTTTGCTCTGCATCTTTTCCATGTTTTTTTTTCTGTCGATGACGTTTCATTTTCTTTTGTTAATATTTCCTTTGTCTGTTCTTCCATGGTGGCTATCGCTGCTCATGCCAACTAGGTTACTCAGTTCTAGGCTATGCAATTCTTCTTCTCCAAAGAAACTGCTGTGAAACAGCTGGGAACAAAACACATCACTTTCTAGGTGTGCAAGAGGAGTTAGCATCTCAGAGCTACTTGACACCGACTGTTTAGAGGTGTGTTGTATCTTGTGAAGAACAGTCTGTCTACAACATCCTATACTTTGGAACACTTTAATGAACCATTTGGTGTGGCATACCCTCCCTCACCTGTGAGGGTGCGAGGCCCTAATTGTTCCTGGGAGCTGATTCGACAAGCAAGGCTCCAGCGATGAAAAGGCATGATCGCAGTAATTATTGATGACAGCAATAAATATAAATGATCGAGTATTATGTTAAAACTAGGTGTAGGCCAGTATTGTCTAGTTGTGATTTAGTGTTCAGGGGGATGGGGGCTGTTCTGAGCTGCCGTGGGTCCTGACCACCTGACCGACCACACACGGGGTCCGGACCATGGTCGGTGCGTCTGTACGCTGACTGCGATGCGAGGTTTCTACAAAGCTGTCATGGCATTATTTTCCAACTGAGCTGAGCGGCCTGGCAGAATGAGTTTGTCTTCATGGCTGAGCTGACTGAGGAAATGTGTTAAATCAATTTAAAAAACTCTATTCAAAATTATTTATCTCCCATGCATATCTAAAAATTAATGTGTCTAAGTTCTAGCTCTTTCCTCCTGTCGTTCGTTCAGGGTGCCCTAGATTAACTTACATTGTATTTTGTTGGCTTTGTTGTGGCACATCCATGTAATCACACAGACTTATTCCTGTTAATTCTTTTATTCTCTTCACTGGAATTTTCCCATGTCTCCTTTATGTGCATCATTTTCCCATGGTGCAGCCGAGGGCAACACAAGCACTGATCATAAGACGAGGAGGAACACTGACGGACCACGTATGTGACAGATCACATGACTGACCACACACTGAAGTGGTCCGGACCATGGTCAGAGCGTCTGTACGCTGACTGACGATGCGAGGAGAATGAACACTGACGGACCACACTGACCACCTGACCGACCACACACTAAGTGGTCCGGACCATGGTCAGAGCGTCTGTACACTGACTGATGCATTTTGACGAGAAGGAACACTGACGGACCACGTATGTGACAGACCACATGACCGACCACACACTGAAGTGGTCGTGACCATGGTCAGTGCGTCTGTATGCTGACTGCGATGCATTAAGAGGAGAAGGAACACTGACGGACCACGTAGCCTACGTGACTGACCACCTGACCGACCACACACTAAATGGTCCGGACCATGGTCAGAGCGTCTGTACGCTGACTGATGCATTTTGACGAGAAGGAACACTGACGGACCACGTGACAGACCACACTGACCACCTGACCGACCACACACTAAATGGTCCGGACCATGGTCAGTGCGTCTGTACGCTGACTGTGATGCATTAAGAGGAGAAGAAACACTGACGGACCACGTAGCCTACGTGACTGACCACCTGACCGACCACACACTAAATGGTCCGGACCATGGTCAGAGCGTCTGTACGCTGACTGACGATGCGAGGAGAATGAACACTGACGGACCACACTGACCACCTGACCGACCACACACTAAGTGGTCCGGACCATGGTCAGAGCGTCTGTACACTGACTGATGCATTTTGACGAGAAGGAACACTGACGGACCACGTGACAGACCACACTGACCAGCTGAACGACCACACACTAAGTGGTCCGGACCATGGTCAGAGCGTCTATACGCTGACTGATGCATTAAGAGGAGAAGGAACACTGACGGACCACGTGACAGACCACACTGACCACCTGACCGACCACACACTAAGTGGTCCGGACCATGGTCAGAGCGTCTGTGCTGACTGACCATGCATTAAAATGAGAAGGAACACTGACGGACCACGTGACAGACCACACTGACCACCTGACCGACCACACACCAGTGGTCCGTGGTACAGTGACGGACCACACCAACTGGTCCGGACCATTCGCTTTAGCCCCCCTAGTGGTACAGACCAATGGTCTGTACAGACCACTGAAATGGCTATACCCCCTCTCCAAACCTACCTAGCCAAAAAAAGCCTAACGCATCATGAAGGTGCATCTTTGAAAAAGTGCACAATTGTTACAACCACATTTGAACATTAGACTCTGGGAAATGGTGGCCATGGATTTGAGCTTAAATCGGACTATCCTCCACATCTGAAAATAAACCTTATGGTATTCTTACTATTATTACTGAGCAGTGAGAGTTAAATAGCCTCAGAGGCTATTTAACTCCAGCTGCTCAGTAAGCCTGAATTCATAATATTTAACTGCAGCTGCTCAGTAAGCCTAACCTCATAATATTTAACTCCAGCCACTCAGTAAGCCTGACTATAATATTTAACTACAGTTGCTCAGTAAGCCTGAATTCATAATATTTAACTGCAGCTGCTCAGTAAGCCTAACCTCATAATATTTAACTCCAGCCACTCAGTAAGCCTGACTATAATATTTAACTACAGCTGCTCAGTAAGCCTGAATATAATATTTAACTCCAGCTGCTCAGTAAGCCTGGTTATAACATTTAACTCCAGCTGCTCAAGCCTGACTTCATATTTAACTCCAGCTGCTCAGTAAGCCTGACTTCATAATATTTAACTCCAGCTGCTCAGTAAGCCTGGCTATAACATACTGTATAACTCCAGCTGCTCAAGCCTGACTTCATAATATTTAACTCCAGCTGCTCAGTAAGCCTGGCTATAACATACTGTATAACTCCAGCTGCTCAAGTCTGACTTCATAATATTTAACTCCAGCTGCTCAAGCCTGACTTCATAATATTTAACTCCAGCTGCTCAAGTCTGACTTCATAATATTTAACTCCAGCTGCTCAGTAAGCCTGGCTATAACATACTGTATAACTCCAGCTGCTCAAGTCTGACTTCATAATATTTAACTCCAGCTGCTCAAGTCTGACTTCATAATATTTAACTCCAGCTGCTCAAGCCTGACTTCATAATATTTAACTCCAGCTGCTCAAGTCTGACTTCATAATATTTAACTCCAGCTGCTCAGTAAGCCTGGCTATAACATACTGTATAACTCCAGCTGCTCAAGTCTGACTTCATAATATTTAACTCCAGCTGCTCAGTAAGCCTGACTTCATAATATTTAACTCCAGCTGCTCAGTAAGCCTGACCTCATAATATTTAACTCCAGCTGCTCAGTAAGCCTGGCTTTATAATATTTAACTCCAGCTGCTCAGTAAGCCTGGCTTTATAATATTTAACTCCAGCTGCTCAAGTCTGACTCCATAATATTTAACTCCAGCTGCTCAGTAAGCCTGACTTCATAATATTTAACACCAGCTGCTCAGTAAGCCTGGCTTTATAATATTTAACTCCAGCTGCTCAGTAAGCCTGGCTTTATAATATTTAACTCCAGCTGCTCAGTAAGCCTGACTTAATCATATTTAACTCCAGCTGCTCAGTAAGCCTGGCTTTATAATATTTACCTCCAGCTACTCTCTAAGCCTGACTTCATAATATTTAACTCCAGCTGCTCTGTAAGCCTTGCTTTATAATATTTAACTCCAGCTACTCTCTAAGCCTGACTTCATAATATTTAACTCCAGCTGCTCAGTAAGCCTGACTTAATCATATTTAACTCCAGCTGCTCAGTAAGCCTGACTTCATAATATTTAACTCCAGCTGCTCTGTAAGCCTGGCTTTATAATATTTAACTCCAGCTGCTCTGTAAGCCGTTATACAGACAAATACCTCGCCCTGTTTACAGACTGACCGGCAGCCATCGATTGGGCCCCCGTCCACACAGTGAGTGGACCTTGCTCTGGTGCTATTTCAGTCCGTCTGCGCTCCTCTTCCTTCTAGGAATGCTGGTAGGACATGGCTGACTGCCTGACACCAGCTGCCCGCCTGTTTGGATTATTGAATAGAAGCTCTCCACATTTAAACTGTTCATCCACTAAATTTTTCCATGGATGTTCCATAGTTTTGAAAAATCCTCAAAATCCTTGGGGAGGGGAATTGGGAGGAATAGCCCATAAGTGGGCCCATAAGTCCTGCCGGTGAAACTCCTCACTGTCAGGTGAAAATGAAGCGGCTGGCGACTGCACATGTATCGGAGGAAGCATGAGTAGGCTTTTAGTTTTCAACTTTTATCTAGTTTACAGGGCTATCCTTGGATCATTTTTGCTTCCATTTACATCATGTACAATTTTAAATGGTACTAGGCGACTGTACTATTATTGTAATCCTGTAACGTATTTGTATTTCTGATCCAAAATAAACTAAGCATGTGCATGTGCTCGTCCCAGGACAGCAGAGGGGGTGGAGCAATGACCGGAACAGCGGGGGGAATTAAGTACAATTGTGGAGAAAACAAGAGGGGGAATGATTAAAAAGGGATCTTGCCAGGATGGGGCTGCTTTGATGAGTGAGTTTCATGATGCGTAAAAATACACAATCGTCAATGAGCTCATGTGCAGACTAATGTATTTTGCCCCATGTGATAAGCAGCAGGAAGATCTGACAAGGTCTGATGATGAAACTGAACGTGCGTGCGTGCGTGCGTGCGTGCGTGCGTGCGTGCGTGCGTGCGTGCGTGTCACTGCCTGCAGAGTCATGGGATGTGGCTGGACATGGTAGCTGCAGGAGAATGTACAGTATGTGTGGCATGTCAGTGAACCGCACGGCACACATACATAGACACACACACACACACACACACACACACACACAAAAGTCACAGCCATATATGCGAAGATATGTAATCATATCACAGACATAGTCAAACAGGTGTGTACATAGAGTAATGTTTTCTAAATGCTCTCTCACTCACACACACAATTATCCTCTTCAGCTCCTTTACATGTGGATAAGACATGATTCATCCAAACGATAGCCTCTCAACCCTAACCACTTTAGTGCATTACACTAGCCTCACCCAGACCCTATTCCAACCCTGAGCCCAATCCTAACCCCAACCCCAAAATTTCTATAAAGTGAGAACTGAGAAATTCCTTCACTTCGGGAGATTTTCCTCATTTTATAACAACTCTTATGATTCCAATACAATGATACGATTTCATAGCATTTGGTACGACCCAAGTCTAGGGTTTAGGAAGTAACAAGGAAGGAAGTTCACACAGAAATCAAGATAAATTACAAAAATAGTTGAATTTGTTATTTAAAAGATTTGTTACATCTTATTTTCTTTAGCACAGTGAGAATTGACATTTACCATACCAAGAACAAATGATACAAAATACCATAACTTAACAGAAACCAACCCCAAAACCAAATATAAACCAAATTAAACGCGTAGGTTGTTGAATGAGCAGAACCGTACGAGAGTGCAGCCCCGTAGAATCACTTTACTCAATGAACCAATCCCAACCTGCTGCTGAGCCTAGGAATGACAGCATGTTACCAAAGACTCCAACAAGATAAGGAAACCCCAATGTGGAAGTGCGATGGCAAAACATCACCACACAAAACAAACAGGAAGAACTATCGACACTGCCAAACAGAATACCAAACGAATATTACCAAAATACCTTCACAAATATAACCCTAAATTAACCCCCCACCCCAATTTACACCTCCCCCTCCCCAAAAGAAACCCCCCCCCCCCAAAAGTCGGAACACAAAGATGCATGAGAAAAAGGGCGTCCGCCAACACTATCTATACCCCTACATGACGAATCCCAAGACTATATATGATTTTGGAAAAATAGAGATTATCACCAATCTCTTGTTTGCATTTCCCATCTGACTCAAAAACACAAATGTTCATATTCAATTAGCTCCGCCCTTTTTTACGCTTCACTTTACTGGAGATATCCCCACGCGACAGCGTTAGAATGAAGCGTTTTTCATACATGGTGCTACCAACCACTGACACGCCCCCTTTAGGCATTGCACCTTTAGGTCGACAAGCAGGGTATAAGCCCCTGTCTGCCCATTGTTCACCTCTATGGCTCTATGTCCGCTTCACTCCAGCAACATGTGGGGTCCCTCAGGGAAGTATTTTGGGGCCTCTTTTATTTTTATTATGTTAATGACATGAAGTCAGCTTGTGACTGCAATTTGTTTCTTTTTGCTGACGATGCTGCTCTCCTGGTCTCTCATCAAGACAAGGGAGAGGATGAGAGAACCCTCAGCCAGGAGCTCCTAAAGATCAGCTCCTGGTTAGTTGACAACAGACTATCCCTTCATTTAGGGAAAACCGAAGCCATCGTCTTTGGCTCCAACGTCCGACCCAGGGTTCAGGGTAATGGTGGGTGACGTGGAGGTCTGAGCCAAGGAGGAGGTACTTGGGCTGTGTTCTAGACAGCACATTAGCATGGCTCAAAAAGTAGTTTCCAAGGTAAATCAGAGAGTTAAATTCCTAGAATTTCTACATTTATAAATAAGCGTTGAAAATTCTAGCAGGAGCCCTGGTACAATGTAATTTCGATTATGCCTGCTGCTCCTGGTACACCAGCACCACCACGACACTGAAAAAAAGACTGCAGACCAGAGATGCTCACAAGTCATTTTTTACAAGTCCAAGTCTCAAGTCTTTGAGCTCAAGTCCAAGTCAAGTCTCAAGTCTTTGAGGGGGAAGTCCAAGTCAGGTCTCAAGTCTTTGTTCACGAGTCCAAGTCAAGTCTCAAGTCTCTTATGGATGAGCATGCCATCATCTGCTGCATGCCATCCGGTCTGCTTAGAACACTGCGTCGCTAAAACTAAGGAATTCAAAGCATGTACTGTATTATCCTCACTCCTTTATTAACATACACAGTATCAGCATTGATTAACTGACATTATCATTAGTAGATGTTTCCTCAATGTTAATGCACCAAAAAAATAAAAATAAAAAATAAAGATTGTTCACAAGTCCCAAACCTTCAAGTCCAAGTCAAGTCTCAAGTCTTTGAGGACAAGTCTCAAGTCAAGTCTCAAGTCACTGTGTGTGTGTGACTTAAGTGCGACTCAAGTCCAAGGCTCAAGTCCAAGTCCCCAGTCAGGCTCATTCTACTGCATCCCAGGACTCACCTTCTACAGTCTCATTTTGACAGCCTCAAATGGCTCAGAGTAGAGGAGAGAGTAAATCAGATCAAACTTTGCATGGTCCACAGGATAGTCAGTAATGTGCCAAGGTACCTCTCAAATTATTTTATAAACACAGTTTTTTATTTTAGTTTGTATAAGCACAGTCACGTCACAAGGGGGAGCTCCACCGATTTTGTCCCAGTCAGGTGTAAACGGTGTATAGGGCAGAGCTCGTTCCTTTAGACAGCAGCTGTGCTGTGGAACAGCAGCAACAGCCTGGCCACAAACATTAAGACTAATGTCTCTTTATCTTCTTTTAAAGCTTTTCTTCTTTTAAAGCTTCTGTAAAGAGCTGGATCGGGAGTAGTAGATCCTGGGTTTAATCATTTTCAACTGACTGTTTTCATTGGGCCTGTTGTACTGTTTTATTATAGTGTACTATATTTTGTGTACTATTTCGTACTATTGTGTGTACTATTTTTAGTCTCCCCAATGTTTCTCCTTCCCCCAGCGTGGCGGGCGCACCCACACATCCCCCACAGTCTCTGACGCGTGCACTTTAAAACATGCACTTATATTCTTACACACTCACACGTCACGCACCCATACATTCATGCACCAGCTCATATTCCACACTGACATCTTTAAGGACCCCAATGGAAATAAGTTTCTAGCTTTATTGCATTTTTATCCTTTTGATACTGGTGTGTCTATGTATGTATTGTATATGTGTTCATTATCAATAAAGATGTAAATAAAATAAAAAACTCCCACAATCTTCACGACTACAGCGCGAGAAGACTACTACAATCATTTTTTGGACTCGTGAGGTGTCGGACTAGGGGGCAGTCCCCCTCTCAACCCGTTCAGTTTCTCCACAGCTTCAAGCTCTCTGTTCCCTCTCCCTTCTCAGATGGCTGGCCAGGCCCAGCGTTAGGCCAACCAAAACAAAATTGAAACTTCTGGTTAAAACTTTCAAAATAATGTCATTTAAACAAGTAAATAGCCTTACTGATTGATGCACGTTGGCGGAGAAAAAGGTGTTTCAACAAACGAAGCAGGAAACATATCAAAACACTCATGATGTTAAGATTATATATGGAGTGAAACTGTGGCTGTAAGCATTATTCAAAATTAAAATTAATGTTAACGTTGTAACAAGGGATTTATTTTGAAAGAGCTAAAGCGGATGACCTACTTACATTCTGGTTGACTTGACGCAGTCTATTCGCCTGGCGCTAGTGCATGAGACATGCTTTTTCTGTCTGCATATTCTGTCAATGTAAAGTAATAACTGTTAAGAAAGTCTAATTTCAGCATGTGGGAATCACTGAGTCTCGTGAAAGTCAGAAAATGGTCAAGAAATACATTAAATCCAGCAGAGGAGGAAAAGAAGGAGTGAAAAATAATGCGTTGAACCACGTCAAGATTTATATCGCCAGCCGAGCAGAGCCGTCACGTTAATAACCCGCCTCACTTGCAGGGTCGCTTTATTGGCTAAATGGTACGGCTTGGCAACTTTTAGACTGAAGAAAATGCCAGTAGTTTGGGGTTTTTGGCCAATCTAAAAGGGGCTCAAGATCATGATAGATAGATAGATAGATAGATAGATAGATAGATAGATAGATAGATATTGAATCATGTTGACAGTAATGTAGGACTATATATACCTGTAGAAAGGCCCTCTCATACGGGGTCCACCCGCTATGCCGACCACCCACAGTGCCGACAGCCCGCAATGCCAACGTTAGGTTTAGGCGTGGGGGGTGGGAGAGGTTAGGTTTAGGCATGGGGGGTGGGAGAGGTTAGGTTTAGGCGTGGGGGCTGAGAGAGGTTAGCTCCACACGCTGCACACCGCCTCGCTCAGCTGGTTCTGCTTGTGGGCTATCGGCATTGCGGACTGTCGGCACTGCGGTCTGTCGGCACATAGACGCGGCACCTCTCATACAGACTGATGAGACCATGCCTGGGAAGGCCCACGGACTGGATTCGGGCCAGCGACGCAACAATGACATCACTGAGGCGACATCATCGGCGATGATGTCAGAGTTCCCCCTGTGAGGTCATCGGTGATGTCAGACTGTCTCTGCTGTCTCTGGATCAGGATTACGTGATGTCAGACTTGCCCCTGTGATGTCATCAATAATGTCATACATCCCGAGATATTTAGATACCGATATTTAAGCCTGCTAGATATGGCGGCATGGTGGTTCAGTACTGTTGCCTCACAGCAAGAAGGTCCCGGGTTCGAACCCCGGTCCGTCCCAGGTCCTTTCTGTGTGGAGTTTGCATGTTCTCCCCATGTTCGCGTGGGTTTTCTCCGGGTGCTCCGGTTTCCTCCCACCATCAAAGACATGTATGTTAAGGTTCATACTCCTGTCAGTGCCCCTGACCAAGGCACTGGCAAAAGAACTGGAGTTGGTCCCCGGGCGCTGCACTGCGGCTGCCCACTGCGGCTGCCCACTGCTCCTAGTTCTAGGAAGGTTCCTAGTAGAGGATGGGTCAAATGCAGAGGATGAATTTTCCCATGGGGATAAATAAAGGATAACTTAACTGTCGGACCTCTGTGACTCATCGGCGAGCTAGCTGCTCGCTTCTGTGGAGAGTTCACATGTAGCAAGCAAGCGCTAATTTGCAAGCGTCGAGCTAACACTGAATTGCCTCTGATCTTGGGGGGCCGAGGGGTCATTGTCTAGTCTGAACTGGCATTACTCACACACAGGGTAGTAAATTAGCGGGGGCTCGAGGCAAAATGCCTGGAAAAAATCTAGACTTACCCTTGGGTAAAATTGAAATTTTCTGTATTTTAACATTACTCTATTTGCAAAGTGTGTCCGGATTTTGTTCTATTTGCAAAGCGTGACTCAAAAATGGACAGCTATTTTGACCAGCGTTGTATCATTACAAAATCAGTAGTATATTTGGAAAATGAACAATGTTTCATTTAAAGGCTTTGCTGATTTTCAACACGCTTTGTTTCATTACAATGTCAGTAATTATGCAGCCTTTACCTTGTCTTCATGTTTCCTGCACCGAGAGCTCCATAGTTTATTCCAACACTTCCGTGTCCAGAATGATGCAAAACGCTTTATTCTGGACAGGAAGTGAACAGATGTTGCTCGAGGGGGGCTTCGAATGGAGCATTTAATGTTTCTTTTTATTTTCTCTGTATGCACACATCCATGGAGAATCGCATATAGAGCCTTAACACATTCACTGCCAACAGTTTATCCAATACAGTAGGTAGCTTCTGCCAATGGTTTTTTTTTGAGGATTCTGGCTCATCTTTCAAGAGCCGAGGATTATTTTCTGCTAGGACTTTGTGAACACAAAATATCTCAAAAGAACTAATAGAATGTGTGCTTTCTCTGTCTAAAAGAGTTAGTTTTTATCATGTTCTGTTATGTAGGCATTAGCAGTTGAATACAGCATGGTTTCAGCGTCTGAGAAGGAAAGCTGAGATAAATGCATTTTTGTGAAATTCGATAGAACAGGCAGAACAGTCACTTTAACCATTTATTTTTGGCATCAGTGAGACATCAGACATCTAAACAATAGTTCTGAACAGTAATTTTCTCCAATATAACAGCACCCCCACAGCACCCCGCAAACTCCTCCCTCCGTGGGTGTGTCTCTGGTGGCTCTGCAGCGTGTGTCACAGGCGAGTCTCTGCTGCCTGTCTGTGCTGCCTGGCGGCCGCTCGTCGGGCGAGTCTGGATCGGGCTCGCTCGTTTCTGGGGTTTCGGTTGTGAGCTGGGATGAAGCTGCGTGCGATTCTGGGCTTTCTGCTGCGTGTTTCAAAGTGTGTTGCACCCAGAGTCTATTTTTGGAATCCCCCACCGTTGTGCGCCAGCTCCCAGCGCGAAAGCGTTTTCGCCAAACCATTCTCATGAGAATGGTTTCCTCACGCTTTTTCCTGCTGTTTTTACTCGACTTTCTCTAATCTGGAGAGCACTGTCGCCACTTAATGGGTCGGTAAAATAGGTTATACACATTCAATAGCTCCCATATTTTTATAGGAGATGTAAGAGGCTTTGATCCACGTCCCACCGTCAATTTTTTTTTTTTTTTTTTTTGACGAGTTAACTCGTCGACGGCAGTCAACGGTTGGTTTCTGTTTGACGAGTTAACTCGTCGACGGCAGTGAACGTGTTAACAAGCGTTAATGACCCATACCAGCTGGGGGCAGAGTTTCTGCAGGCAATCAAACGTGCATTACTCAATGCAGAAAACATACACAAGGTAAGCACTGTCCATCTGCCATCTGCCAACAAAGCCATTAGTTAATTGCTAACGGGTTAGCATTAGCTTATTCTGTCACAGACACTGGAGGTTTTATTCTTTGTATTAAAGCATAAGCGTTTTTATATGGATATCTCAGGGAAGTGCTTTGACTCTGGGGATGTTCTTCACAAACTCCTCTCTTAGCTGTTGTAAGGATATACAGAGAAGAGACCAGGCAGCCTGGCTAACGTTAGTTAGCGTTATCCTCAAACCCAGAGGCAGCGCTTGGCTCGGCTGCCCTACCCACTATACCAGTAAACAACATAGCCTAAAGCTTCAAGGTTAGATTTCATCTGTTAAACCAACATTTGCTCCAAAAGGAATTAAATCATAACGTTAATCAAAATGCCATGGAAACATTAGCTAATCAACACAGCTGCAAAGATCAGTTCATCGGAGAATTCCCCCCTTATAGCTCAGGGAGAGCAGCCCGGAGGTCTGGCTTGTCTGGCTGATAGAAGCTCAATCTCTGACAACGGAAATCAGATTTCCATACAGGCGTCATTTTGATAAACTGACCTCATAGTGGCAATATTTGGCGAGACAAAAAATATTACAACTTAAAAGTGCCATATTTACAGAGCTAGACTGTATAAAAATACACAACGCACTGTGCACAAATGTAGAAACAGTAACTCGGTTTTTCCAGTGAGGCATAGGAGGATGGTCCTCCTCTATTAGATTGGGGATTTTATATAAAAAAAAATATAAATTTTTATTTTTATTTTTATATTTTTCATTTTTCATTTTTCATTTTTCATTTTTCATTTTTCATTTTTTTTTTAATAATAAAATATCAAATTTGTTTTTTCTTATGTGCAGACGCTCATTTTTTCATTCATTATATTCTTATATGCTTAAAATGCTTCAACAACAGTGACCTGAACTGAACTGAACTGAGCTCCATGCAGAGAGTCACTCTGGCCCTGCTCCCAGCGTGGGGTAGGCAGATAAAAAAACATTCGCCCTGTGGGCGTTTATTTATTTGGTAATTTATCTAATGAAAAATATGATTGGTTGAAAAACACTTGCAATTCACAGAGAACACGTGAGAGTGATGTGTTTTCCAACCAATCAGATTGAGCTGGAAGTGAGCACGCCCTTAGCCCGGTGAAACCAGGTGAAATCTAATTGGTTGTTGGTTGGATAGATTGCTGACATTGATTGACATTGTATTGTCCACTGCCTGGTCTCTCACGCTGAATGACGTAGGAAGTGAAATCCACTGCCTGTGATGACCTGACAGGAAGGATTTACGACTTTTACTGAGACAGTAGCAGCATATCATATTTCCCTCTTATTTTTATTTACTTTTTTATCAATCAGTAAGTGTTCACAAGCCAGACAGTGTTGCATTGGATTACCACCCAAAACGAGTTTCGAGTTGCGGGAGACTTGAGCTGCGCTATACTGGGCTTTTTGCAATGTCAGAAAACTGGAATATTTGCAACGTCTCGACTGCAGCGTTTCCACTACAGACAGCATGGATATTCAAGTAAGTCAATTGATTTCAAGTTATCCGAGCCTTCTATTAAATTCGGCGTGGAAATGGTTCACCGAGCAGCGCTATTTTTGTCGTATTGAAGTTTCATCCTGTAATTTTTTATAATGAAAACCGGCAACCTTAAATTCGCACATTTTTTAACTGAATTTGGCCTGTAAATCGATGGCTGACAGCGAGCTCAATTTTAAAGCTTGAATGGTGATCTTTATACCATATGAAAGTAGAAGAAATAAGGAATCGATTGGGATGAAGCATGTCAACCTAGGATGTCGGGAAGGGGGGGGTAAATAACGCTCCAAAGTTGATGAATTGGAATGTAACTAAACGAGTATGTTGATGCAGCAGCACTGTGCAGGGGAAGACACACTCTCGTTCCAGATGCAATAAAGTGTAATTTAACGCTAAACAACAGTTTGACAACAGTTTCGGCCATAGACTTTGTCAAGTATCATACAAACAGTGCAAGACAGCCATTATAAAGACAGGTGGGCTGATTGAATGGACAACACCTGTCTTGTGAAAGCACACCTGAGTGTGATTACAATGACATAGGATCAGTCATGCAGTAATAGGCTACATTTTCGGTACTGACGCAGATTAATCAAAACATTGATGTTACAGGTAGGCTGTATACCATAATATATCATGAATCTATGTGAATAAATAGATTTATATAAATAGTAATCACAGCCTAATGCATAGAGATAAATCCTGAAACCTTCTCGCAACAGTTCTAGCCTAAGCCAGTGGTTTTCAAAGTGGGGTCCCCAGCAAAAAGGGGGGATAATCTATTTTCACTATAATTCCATGCCATCCATAAGTAACACAATCTAAGATAGTGTAGAAGTGAGTAACTAGGCTAATTATAACCATAACAGCACAAATAATTGACAAAAATCTCGAAATAAATATACAGTATTTACTCTGAGAAATGAAATAATGAGAAAAGGAACAATTATTGATGGTTAAAACTGAATAATGACATCACAACAGTCTAATCCTAATGCTAATTTAAAATGAGATTTGGGCGTTTTGGGCAAAAGAGAAAAAAAAACGGCCACATTTTTTCCGGCGGCGATCTTCGGTCGCCACCGAAGCTACCTCCCCTGTTGTTACCAATCTCACCAGCCGCCACTGCTCTACATATATAAGAAAGTTTAGAGAGGCCGGGACCGCAGAGGTTCTAACTCAACGGAGCTACTGCGCAGAATCGGGTTCCCAACAATGCCGACAAATCAGATGATATTGGCTTCAATAGCTGATCAAATGGAGATCTTCCCTCCATATTTTTATATAGCTCAGTGGTTGTAATGGATCTGGGTATTTACTGTATTTTTTTATCTATCACATCAGAGGGAAAGTGCTGTTAAAACAGGAACATTACAACACACCCAAACTGGAACATTTCATTACAACATTGTATCTGTAACGTGTGTGTGTGTGTGTGTGTGTGTGTGTGTGTGTGTGTGTGTGTGTGTGTGTGTGTGTGTGTGTGTGTGTGTGTGTGTGTGTGTGTGTGTGCACGTGCGTGCGTGCCTGCGTGTGTGTGTGTGTTTAAGAGAGAGGAGCTCATACTGTAGATACACACACGCATGCACAGACACACACACAGACATATGGTAGGGTTCATATAAGTACACATGGACGTACATATGCGAGTTAATTCAGTCTCTCTCTCTCTCACACACACACACGTGCACACACACGAGCCAAAGTCTATACAGTTACACATTGAGAAACGTATGCATGCCTGCAGCCAGCAGCTGTTCCAGGACGTGCTGTACTGTATGGACCGTTAATCTGAGCCCTGATATGACTGAACCCAACGCCTCTCTCTCTCTTCCCATCGCTCCCTCTCCCCCACCTCTCTCTCTCTCTCTCTCTCTCATTGCACTGTCAGTGACTCCATACATTACCAAAGCAGGAGGTGACTGACAACGTAAGCCACAATCTGTCCCTCATAGAGTTTCCTCCTCCAACACTATGCAACAGTCAACATATTCCAGTCCCTCATGTTTGCTTTTCACACAGTTAATGGTTTCTTCCATGCCACAATACCAACTTATTTCACATTTTCCTGATGTAACCCAGGGGTAATTTCGGGTTTAGTTGAAGTTTTAGATATTTTATTTTGAGTAACTGCTGTTTTGTAAGCCGTTTGATGTATTATTATTTTATTTGTGTTGGAGCTTATGCATACATGCTTATACTTGGATATACTTACCTTCCTTTGTACCTTCTTCTTTGTACCTGTGTGGACATTTAGTTGACACTTGCAGTGGCAATGGTCAAAGGTCACCCTCAAGGAATATGCCTGGGCATATTAGGTTTATATGCATTTGCACTGAATCAATGTTGTTTATTGAATGTTTTTTATTTACTTACCTGTTTGATTGTTAATCCACACCTGAAAGATAAAAGAAACATATGTGTTAAATCATTGTTATTAATCAAAGTTTCTAAGTAAATCTGAGTTTATCTTTTTCTATACATACCTTGTTGTGTGACATTATTTCCTTTTGAAGGGTTTACAGTACTTATGTAGCATAGGCTACTGTAATTATGTGCAGCAATTATAGTATTGGAATAGATTGATCAGAAGATTCTAGGTAGGAGTAAGGAGGAGCAATATTACACTGATGACAATATTTAAAGACTCAGGAGGCGGTGATTGGTTTGCAGAAAAAGGTACCATATAATTATAAACATAAAGTAAAGAAATAAACAAACATAACAGATTATGGCCAAGAGATTGCATTAGATACACAATTCACATTTATAAGGATATCCACTCAATAATTTGGTAGTCAGGGATTTAACCCAATTACTTTAAGGATTGTTCCTTTAAGGTTAGCTCAAAGGGTCAAGAATCAATTGTAAAATGCACCTCTATTCTGGATCCAACATAGGTAAGTACTGAGACAAGGTAAGTATCCATATACTGTAAGTTCCTCTCAATATACCACAAATCCGTTAGATACTGTAAAGCAACAATAACCAAACAAAACAACCAAAACTGATGTTGATCAATGTTCATTCACCACCTATTCACTACACCACTGTTCATATGTCCATTTCCCAGCACATGGAAGTTGAGAGGGTCCAGGGAATTGTCCATTGTCATTTAAAGTATCGTCACAGTCAAAGTCATTGGGTGAATTGGGATGTGCTGGCAATGTGTGTGTGGGTGAATTGGGGAGATGAAATGAGGGGGGTTTGGTTTGCAGGTATCCTACCGCCCAGGTAGGAATGAGTTTGCTGTTGCGGGTTCGAGTTCCATTCAGGCTCCGGGCCTCCCTGAGTTAGCTCGCCATCTGATAGAGTCAAATAAACCTGGCCTGTATAAGCACACAAGGCCAGAACTATGGTTCAGAACTATATATAACACACCTTAACTATTTGGCATTAATACAACACAAAATAAAGATGCATTTGAATAACAAAATCAACGTATGATCATATATAACATTGACAATGAAAATACATTTCATGTTGGGCAAAACCACACTTCATGAACAAAGCAGCTAGTTGCTGTTACATGATGCAAACACACAAACAATGACTCATAGAGAGCTCCAGGGATGACGTATTTTTGTAGGCTGAATGCAGAAGTCCCGAACTTCCTGGTTCTTCACTGTTTCTGTCTATGGGATTTTTGAATGGGTTTTTGGCACGATGCTTCAAATAATGTCTGTGGGCAACGCAAGTTTAATCAAATGCGAACCAAGGTTCAGCGGGATAATCTTCACACATGAGGACCACTTTCATGAGTTTTGAAGCGTAACTGCGAGCCCTAGAGGTAAAAAGCTCGTGCTAAGCTAATCCAGAACTACACACAGTGTCGCATAGGCGTCCACGCATTGATTGCGAGAGAAAGAATTTCCGCGTTCACTCGTGATGATGTATAATATCCGCGTCGACATTGTAGTCTCATTTAGCCGTTTGCTAGCTAGCCACCCTTTTAACGGCACATAAAAGCTTCAAAACTCATAAAAGTGGTCTTCATGTGTGAAGATGATGTTACTAAACACTGGTTCGCGTTTGATTAAGCCAGCGTTGCCCAGAGAGATTATTAGAAGCATCGCGCCAAAAACCCATTCAAAACTCCCATAGGCGAAAACTGTGAAGAACCAGGGCTGTTAGCATCGATGATTTCCGGACTCGTTCCTGGAGCTCTCTATTACATTACATTACATTACATTACATTACGTCATTTGGCAGACGCTTTTATCCAAAGCGACTTACAATAACACATTTTTGTCAGCAATAGAGCAATCAACTATGGAGCACAGTCTATGACAACTACAAATTCTGAAGGAACAGTGGTACAAGTTTAGTTTAGTTTTTTTTTTAGTTTTTTTTTTAAGAAAGAGAGAGAAATAAGTTAGATCAAGAAGGGCCCAGATGGAGCCTGAAAATATGTGTCTTTAGTCTTTTCCAAAAGATCGGCAGTGATTCAGCTGTCCTGACCAAAGGTGGAAGCTCGTTCCACCATTGAGGTGCCAGGGACGAGAAGAGTCGAGATCGGGATGAGCGACTTTTGAGCCCCCGTAGCGAAGGAGGGGCGAGGCGACCTGCACTGGTGGAGGAGCGAAGGGAGCGCTGAGAGGTTTGGAACCTGACCATAGATTGCAGGTAAAGGGGAGCTGACTGGTGTACTGCCCTGTAGGCCAGTACCAGTGTCTTGAATTTGATGCGAGCCGAGATGGGAAGCCAGTGGAGGTCCTGGAAGAGGGGAGTGACATGAGAGAATTTGGGTTGGTTGAATACCAGACGGGCTGCAGCGTTCTGAATGAGCTGAAGCGGTCGGATGTCGGTGGCAGGTAGGCCGGCCAGGAGCACGTTGCAGTAGTCCAGGCAAGAGATGATAAGTGACTGGACCAGGAGTTGAGTCGCTTCTCTGTGAGAAAGGGACGGATTCTGCGGATGTTGTAGAGGGAGAACCTACAGGAGCGTGCTGTCGCAGCTATGTTGGCTGAGCAAGACAGCTGGTTGTCAAGGATCACCCCAAGGTTCTTAGTTTGGGAGGGAAGTACAGTGGTGTTGTCAATGGAGATGGAGAGATCTGCGAGAGGGCAGTCTTTCCCTGGGAGGAAGAGTAGCTCTGTCTTACCAAGGTTGAGCTTGAGGTGGTGGGCAAACATCCAGTCGCCAATGTGTTTGAGGCATGCAGAGATGCAAGCCTCGATTTGAGTGTCGGAGGGGGGGGAAGGAAAGGAAAAGCTGGGTGTCATAAGCATAGCAGTGATAAGAAAAGCCATGAGAAGAGATCACATAGGCAAGAGATCTGATATAGAGAAGGAAAGGTAAGGGGCCCAGGACTGAGCCTTGGGGGACACCGGTGGTAAGAGGGCAGGATCTGGAGAGGGACCTTCTCCATAAGACCTGGTATGAGCGGTTTGAGAGATAGGAAGCAAACCAGGGGAGTGCAGAACCTGAAATGCCGAGGTCAGACAGAGTGGAAAGAAGGATTTGGTGGTTGACTGTATCGAAGGCAGCAGACAGGTCAAGGAGGACAAGGACAGAGGAGAGGGATGAGGCCTTAGCAGTGTGAAGGGCCTCTGTGACAGCGAGAAGAGCTGTCTCAGTGGAGTGAGAAGCCTTGAAACCGGACTGCAGAGGGTCCAGGAGGTAATTCTGGGAGAGATAGAGAGAAAGTTGTTCGGACGCTGCTCGTTCGAGGGTTTTGGAAAGGAATGAGAGAAGAGAGACAGGTCTGTAGTTCTGAATAGCAGTAGGGTCAAGGGAGGGTTTCTTAAGCAGAGGCTTGACTCTTGCAGTCTTTAGAGCAGGCGGAACAAGATCAGAGGACAGAGAGGAGTTTATGAAGGTAGTGAGGAAGGGAGATATGTCAGGTGAGATGGTTTGGAGGAGAGAGGAAGGGATAGGATCGAGGGGGCAGTAAGTGGCTCAGTTAGAGCTGATGAGTTTAAGCACTTCGTCAGGAGAGAGGGGAGAGAAGGAAGGAAATCCAGGGACAGGGGGCCGAGAAGCAGGATTGGAGTCGGGAGTGTTAGTGAGGGTACCTGGAGGATGGAAGGAGGAGCTGATGTCATCCACCTTTTTACTAAAGAAGGTTACAAAATCATCAGCAGAGAGGGAGGAGGGAGGGGGAGGGGAGGGAGGGTTGAGGAGCGTGGAGAAGGTGGAGAACAGTTTACTGATGACTCACTGATGACTCACCAATTCAGCTTCAGAGTTTGGATTCAACAGTTTTCTGTCAAGTATTGGCACCATTGGATGGATATCTACAGATCAGTAAAGGCGCAACCAATCACTTCAAATTCAAACATTAAAGATTGAATTGGATTGTAAGATGTTAAAACCAGCTCTACAAACCTGCAGCTCTGCTTCCCACAGCAGCCACCCTCATCTCAGTGACTCAGGGCACCTGCTGCAGGTAATCAACTGAGCTCTACCACACAGCCCACTCTGATTGGCTGATAGTGGTGTCAGTCACATTGCATTACTACATGTTTCTGCCCACTTTAATGCTTACATGGTAACCATTGATGACCTGGGTTACACTTACGTTAGGGCCTCATTCCTAGAACAAAAGGGAAAAGATATAGTAGTTAGCATAGGTTAGCATAGGTGATTAACACGTTCACTGCCATTGACGAGATATCTCGGCTTACAAAATCCAACGGTTGACTGCCAATGACGAGATATCTTGGCTTTAAAAAAAAAAAAAAAAATTTGACGGGTGGGACGTGGATCAACGCTCCCCACGTCTCCTATAAAAATATTGGAGCCACCGAACGTGTACAACCCATTCCACCGACCCACTAAGTGGCGACAGTGTTCTCCAGACTAGAGGAAGGCAAGCAAAAAGCAGTGTGAGGAAGCCATTCTCATGAAAATGGATTGGCGAAAACGCTTTCACTTTCGCGCTTGGGAGCTGGCGGTGGGGTTTTGCAAATTTGCATAATAGATTACTTGTGGAACACACTTTGAAACACGCAGCATAAATAAGACCAGAATCGCAAAAGCTTCATCAAAGCTCGCAACACAAACCCCAAGAAACGAGCGAGCCCATCCAGACTTGCCCAGCGGCCGCCAGCAGACAGGCACAGCAGCAGCAAAGCAGTGAGCCTGGTGACGCGAGGTTACAGCAGCAACAGAAACGAGCTTGTGACACGCCCGCTGCAGCCAAGAAGAACACACACGGAGGGAGGAGTTTGAAGGAGAGGGGTGTTTCCTGCTGTTATGGAGGAAATTACTGTTCAAAACTATTGTTTAGATGTCTGACGTCTTACTGATGCCAAAAATGAATGGTTAAAGTGACTGTTCTATCGAATTTCACAAAAAGCCGTTTATCTCAGAATAAATTTTCAGACGCTGAAACCATGCTGTATTCAACTGCTAATGCTTACATAACTACTAACTCTACAAACTAACTCTTTTAGACAGAGAAAGCACACATTCTATTGGTTCTTTTGAGATATTGTGTGTTCACAAAATCCTAACAGAAACGAATCCTCGGCTCTTGAAAGATGAGCCAGAATCCTCAAAAAAAAACCTTGGCAGAAGCTAACTACAGTATTGAAAAACGGCTGGCAGTGAATGTGTTAATAGATAGTTTTGGAGTATTTTAGTATTAGGAATAATTAGAGGCCATTTACCTGTATCCGAAGGTCCACTGGTTACATTTTATAGATTTAGGGCTCTATCGTCACAAAGGTGGTAATTTTGCGTTAGCACCCGTTTTGCACTGGAATAGCACTAATTGTGGGCGTGTGCGTGTCGGCCCCTCATCTGGCGTATCAGATGGCGTCATCTCGTGCAAACCTCCATATAGGCGTGTTTATGCCCAAAACAGTATACACAAGTGTGAGATAATGTCCACTCCCCTTAAAAGCCATAGCGTCATGTCTGTGACAGCAGCTTCTTTCTTGTTGAGTGCCATGGACAAGCAGAGAGACAGAGTGAGAAAGAGAGAGGGCGAGAGAGAGGAAAGAGAGATGGGGAGAGTGAGAGAGAGGGGAGAGAACGAGAGAGGGGAGAGAGAGGGAGAGAATTGGAGGATGAACCAGTTCGGATTCAGATAAACCATTAGAAAATTGGTGCTGATGGAACGATCCATTTGAAACCCACCAAAGGGCTGGTGCGCAGCTACGCAGTGAATATCCCTATGTCCCAAAACGTGCGCTTAAGTAATTAGTCGTTTCGTTCATATAGGCTATAACATACACGTTAAAAAAATATTTGTTTCTTTAATAGGGTAGGGATGTGTGAGATTTTAATTCTAGCCTATTTCAATAGCCTATATCAGAATTGTCCACTCGGGTTAAGCTATTGACTGCGGTCACGCCATCCACGCTGTGGAGAAGCTGGTCTTACATCTGCGTGTAATTGCAGGGAAAGAGGTTACTGTACTGGCTGGCACAACTTTCTCAAAAGTAATTACTGTTATACACCTAACACCACAGACCTGTATGGTCGGGAATTATGTAGCCTAATAAAACCATGACAAACAAATTCTCATTTTCAAATCAAGGTGTGTGTTTTTTCTGCAATGTAGGCTATAGAGGCAGGGGAGTGTGCGCGCAAGGTTTTGGAGAGATGCCATGCGTAATGTATCCAAGCGAGGATTCCCTGCACTGCGCAGAGAATACTGTGTGCGCTCATGCGCAGTGGGGTTTTTAGCGCTAAGACTAACACCACCTAACACATTGCGCCGGAACGCCTATTTTGGCACGGGCAACGCCCAAACCTGTGTTTACGCTCGGAACATAGCGATGGTATCTTCGCCAGACTGCAAAATGACACTTGCTGGAGGCAGATGATAGGCTAAGAGGCGCGCAAAGGCCAGTATTTAGCACGGACAGGCCTGGGCTACGCCTACACCTGTGTCTGCCAAACTGTTGCACTAGAAGTTATAAATCAGAAAGACTACATACACTGTCGAATTTCATGCAATTCGGCACGGTGCCACCTACTGGCAACACAAAAAGCGGTTTATCTGGAGAACCGTTCATCCAATTTACTTCAAACTTTGTGCTGCTGGGAACTCGACGTAGTGCAGTGCTGAATTTCTTGCAATTTGGCATAGTGCCACCTACTGGCAACACAAAAAGCAGTTTATCTTGAGAAACATTCATCAGATTGACTTCAAACTTGCGGAGTGCGCTTGCTGGAGTGCGGTGCCGCATTTCATGCAATTTGGACTTATGCATAGTCATAGTACCACCTACTGCCAACAAAAAGCAGCTTATCTCAAGAACCATTCGTCCGATCGACTTCAAACTTGGCGGGTGCATTGCTGGGAATCCGATAAATTCCAGTCTAAACTTTGTGCAATTCAACCAATAAGATCACAGCTTTCACGTATCTCGAGGACCATTTGTTGGATCTGCTTCAAACTTGGGGAATGCGCTTAGGAGGACCTGACGGAGTGCAGTGGGGGGAAGGGGGGTGGGGGGGGGGGGGGGCACGGGGTGGTGCATGGGGGGAACGGGCACTACACTAGTAATAATAATAATAAATATGCGGGGTCCAAGCAGTAGTAGTAGTAGTAGCAGTAGCAGTAGTGGTAATAGTAGTAGTGTTGGTAGTAGTGGGAGTGGTAGCAGTAGTAGCAGCAGTAGTTGTAACTGACCGGTTAATGAGTTGTGGGCAATTTAGTGCCGGGGTGTGTTTCATTAAAAGTTTAGAGATTTATCATTTCAAAATGGTTTGACATATCCAAATACTTTCGATAACTTTAGATCAGAGTAGTCCAGAGATGACCCAGAAAAAGGTTGGAGTGATTTCGTCAAATGGTCTAGGAGGAGTTCGCAAAAGTAGGTTTTTGATCAAATTGAAAATGGCGGAAAATCAGAAATGGGCGTGGCCTAGTAGGTTAGATGCATGATGCTCCAGGGAAACCAGTAGATGTGGAATTTTGATTCTACGGCTCGTGGTTCAGAAGTTATGGACCAAAAAACGTGAAATTGGCTGTTATAGCGCCACCATCTGGTGGATTGGTGTAATTTTTTACCTCTGAGTAGTGGGTGATGTCGTGAACCTGTGTGGAAAGTTTGGGTGATGGGGGGCATATGGTTTCTGAGATCCACACACTTTTAGGGCAGGAAAAGAACAAAAGCAAATACACAAAAGTTTAGACATTTATCATTTCAAAACGGTTTCAAGTATCCAAAATCCTTTGATAACTTTAGGTCGGGTTAGTGATAGATGACCCAGAAAAGTTTTCGTGTGATTTGGCCAAACGGTCTAGGAGGAGTTTGCAAAAGTAGGTTTTTGATCAAATTCAAAATGGTGGAAAATCTAGGCACACGCAAATGGGCGGGGCCTATATGGATAGATCCGTCTTGATCCAAGGAATCCCTGAGAAGTGAAATTTTGAGTATAGAACACACGCTTCAGAAGATATGGACCATAATGCGAAATGGGCTGTTATAGCGCCACCATCTGGCCGATATGGGTAATTTTTTGTTTCTGAGTAGTGAGTCACATTTCCAATCTATTGGCTCATTTCCACCACATTTTACAGCCCTGCACAGCCCGTCACCACTCGGCTCTACTTGTTTCAACCCGATGGACGTTCTGCTTCGACCGCCGTTCATCTGCCCCCGCCCACACCTGGTCGTCATAGCGACCGCATATCTGCCCTCCGCCCATGTTCCGAAGTAGGCTATAACATATAACGTTACAATTAAATCCATACACAGAACTTTTAAACTGTTTATGAAATACTGGTGCCTCTAAATGACCTACAGTGTACATGGGCAAATGTGACAATCGGCCAGGAGAATGGATATCACTTTGTTGTTAGTCAAAACTCACATGCGCTGCGTGAGGGATGGGGGTTGCGCTAGAGTGAAGCCTCTACCCCGGCGGCCTCTCACCAGGCAAGACCGCGGCTTCACCAAAGCGCCTGCGGCCTAGCGGAGCCGACGCAGCACTGAACTACACAAGCGCTTCCTGAGAGCAGCTGACTTTTGGACAATTGAAACCACCGCCACGATTTTATTTCACCAGAGGCGAAGGCAGCAACACAAAAGACTGATGGAAAAGCATAACAGAAGCGAAGGTAAGCCCCCACTAAACTGGTATGCAGCGCTGCATTGACAGTCAGTAGGATAGACAGAGTAAACACGATTCTGCCTGACCAATCAGTCGTCTACAATGTTTTCACGTCACCGTATGAACCCGGGTTCGCAGAATAGAACCCCGACGAGGCAGGGACGAAAAGTAGCACGACTCAGCCCCAAATCAAACCGGGCTGGGCCGGTTTTTACCGGTGGAATGAGACCATTTATCGAGTCGAGCGGAGCGGGACCGCGCTACTACCTGCGGTGGAATTGGGCCATATGTGTCCAGTCTGGCTACGCAGTTTCTGCTGTACATAGCCAACCCATTCTCACTCCGAGCGCGTAGCATATTGACGCTTGCAGTTGACTAATGGGGGAGCAGTTGCCATAAGCGTCAAAGATGACTTCCATGGGTTTACATTGAGTTTAGTCGGAAAGCCCAAGTCGTTTCATGGGATCGC